>NC_080081.1:28831208-29203891 GCF_949987535.1 Balaenoptera acutorostrata | reverse complement strand
AATAGACACAGAGAGCTCAAGTTGTCTTGTTCATACTTCTGGCTGCATCTGCATGTATGTGTGTGTACATATGTATTTATTATATGTGTATAACACATATATAAAATTATTGAACATGTTGAACAATCACAACTTGGAATTACATTCACCTTTTAAAATACTTTCTTTTAAAACCTGTTCATCTACGGGTGATTTACAATTATATGAATTGCCAAATATGGATTATATTTCTAGTTTAAAACCTCCTTTCTCCTCAGGCTGTGTTTAGCTAATTCTCCATGAGTGATACCTTTCATAGAGCTACCTAAGTGGGAAAATATTAACTACGGGTTTTGCTATTTACTATTGTAAGATAATACTGTAAGATCCATCCATTTTTTTCTTGATAGACAGTAACTGACACTTAGAAATATTTATCACTTATTTCCAAAATAACTTGTTATTTTTATCTTCTATTTATTATTCCATTATTAATGTAAATCATCATCATAATAAGCAACTGTTTATATAACTGTGTAAAGATACAAAAGGATTATTCATGAGCTAACATCTCATGTGTTCAATGCCCATTCAGCTGTGGATCTCTGTTTGCACAGAACTGATAGTGCTTGGCTATATGCCCTTCCGATTTATTCATAGCTGGATGTGATTTACATGGAAGATAAAATAAGTTACAATGCTCCTATTTCTGATTCTTGGATCAGATCCCTAGCACCGGAACTAAGGGAGAGGGAAGATTATTGGGTAAGGTTGGTGAATTTAGATATCCATTCCTTTTTTAGAGTCACAGATTATTAATATAATGGCTAAACTGAAAGACTTCTCTTCAGGGATCAGAGCTAAGGTCATGCCAAGCTTTCAGGGGAAGGAGAGAATAATAACAATATAGCAATGCCTTTGATTTCTAAAGTGCTTTTCTTTGGAAGAGCTCAAAGTACAATTTCTGTTTCTCACCTTTAATGTCAGTGCATTCTCAGGGCTGAGAAATAGGCTTTTTAGTAAAAGCTGAAAAATAGAAGCAATTATTAAATGATGAAAGGAAGCAAAGGCTTCAAAAAGAGATCTTTGTCCCCAGAAGAACAAAAAGAAAATGAAAATAGGTCAAAAAACAGATAAAAATGGAGGACTACGATTTATCTTACTCACTAATAGCTCAATGCTAAGCTTATTTCTCTTCAACCTTTGCTTATTCACTGGTCTCCTTCTCCCTTCCTCTCCCCTCCTATCTTATGCAAAAGAATTTCCCCTTAATACCAACACTCTCACTCTCATTTCTGTTCTTCATTTTGTGAACCTTCATTTTTTCCATCACCTAATCTTTCGCAGAGATTTCATTTTCTCCTACACACCCATTCCCAATCATTACAGGAATGGGTCATTTTCCCAAACTTTGTTCCCCCTTGACCTCTCCATGATCTTTGATACCATGGACCATCCCATCCATCCCTCAGTTGTTCCTTTCTTGACTTACATAGTGTGGAAGAACCAAACTTAGTTGTGTTTGGATTAAAATCTATTACAGGCATGATATAAGCTGTAACCAAAGGGTCTTAAGCTTTTTTATCAACAGAAAAACCCATGATATCACACTGTTTTCTATATTTATATGTATATCTATACCTATGACTCTGTAAGTCTGTGTTTATGTCTATATGTATTTCTACATCTACATCTAGAACTATATCTACGTGTAATTCTCTCAATATAATTAACATAAGGTTGGTGAGTTCAACTAGAGATTAAATGAGCATATTTAATTTTCTAAAATAACCATATCTTATAGCTAAAGAAGAAAAAAAGCAATATTTTTTTAATGATTGAGCAACAAATAAAATGAATTTTTACTTCACTGAGTTGGTAGTAAACTTATAAAATTCACTACTAGAAAGGTTGGGCAGGAAACATAATTGAATTATAAGAAGGTCAAAATAAGTATTATGAAATTATATTATACAAACTACATAAAAACTTGGGAAATTATGATGTTGTAATTTTAAAAAGAAAAAACAGAATTAAAATTAAATGCATATCACAAATACAGTAATATAAAAATATGGAAGCTTGGGACAAAAGATAGAGGGATTTATAAAAATGAAAATAATTGTGGTTAAGATTTTTTTTTCACATTTTTAAATTGGATTTTTTTTATTAGTTATCTATTTTATATGTATTAGTATATATATGTCAATCCCAATCTCCTAATTTATCCCAGCCCCCCCCCAAAAAAAGCAATTTCTTAAAACAAGTATCATTTTATGTATGAAATACATTAGTCTTGCAATAAGAGGGTTAAGATCTGGGAGATCAAACAAAATTTTGGAGTTAAAAGTCAAATATCTTCGAAAGCCTCTTGCTCCCTTTTTGATAAAACAAGATTAAAGAGAGAAGCTGTAATTCATGATAGTAAGACATAGCAGGTAAAGTTCTGAGCTTAAATAAAACTTTTTCTAGCTGATTTCACGCACCTTGGTCATTGGATGTAAATGTTCTCTGATCTTCTCTTCCTTCTCCTATTGAGAAGGGAAACCACCAACATAGTGTTTTGAATGACCAACCTGTGTCAACAAGATTATTTCCTCTGAAATCATCTTTTCAAATGCCATCAGCACCTGTAATTTCTTTTCATTTTAATCAGGGCTGAATCAAGCTTTAGCATTATAATTTTTGTTCCTCATTACATTGATCTGTCTCTCCTACCTATATGATCAAACCCCTGCTTCACTGTTTCCCCCCCTCTTCCATGTTCAAATCCCTTTCATCTTAAAAAACAACCTCTAAAAATTAATAACCTAATCTCATAAATCTGTTTAACTGGCACCCTGTCTCTCCATCACAGTCAAATTTCTCAGAAGAGTTGATGACACTGGCCACCTTCATTTTCTGGTTCCTACCATTAGTTCATGGAAACAACTCTCCTCAAGGTCACTAATGACCTTGCTGATACATTCTTGTTGACATATCTGTCCCTATGACTAACTGACCTTTCAAAAGGTACCACTGGCTATTCATGCCTTTAAAAATCTTGTCTCTCATTGTCTTCTGAAACCATCCTTCTCCCACAAACCCCAACACACTCCTGGGTTGTTTGTTGTTGTTGTTTGTTGTTGTTGTTTACAGGCATACCTTGTTTAATTTCACTTTGCTTTATTGTGCTTTGCAGATACTGTGTTTTTTACAAATTGAAGTTTTGTGGGGACCCTGTGCATTAGAGCCGTTTTTCCAAAAGCATTTGCTCACTTCACGTCTCTGTGTCACATTTTGATAATTCTCACAATATTTCAAACTTTTTTGTTATTATTGTATTTATTATGGTGATCCATGATCAATGACCTTTGATGTGATGTTACAAAAAGATTGTGGCATGCTGAAAGCTCAGATGATGGTTAGCATTTTTTAGCAATACAGTATTTTTAATTAAGGTGTGTACATCATTTTTTTAGACATAATGCTATTGCACACTTAATAGACTACAGTGTAGTGTAAACATACCTTTGATATGTGTTGGGAAATCAAAAAACTAGTTGTGACTTGCTTTATTGCGATATTCACTTTATTGAAGTGATCTGGAATTGAACCCACAATATCTCTGAGGTGTGCCTATATTTCTCTAGCCATTTTATCTCAGCTGCCTTTGCTACCTCACCATCCTCTACCAAGCCCTTAAATGTTGATGTTCCTAAAGACTTAATATCCCTCTTCTCTTCTTGTTCAGTGCTCTGCCTTTTGACACATCATCCATGCCCATGGCTTCAGCGGCCACTTGTATGCTCCTGACTCCTTCGTTTATATCCACTCCACACCTTGTCTCTGAGTTACCTTTGGTTAGTCAACTGCCTACTTGACACCTTCACTTAAATATCCCAAAAGTATTGCAGACTCAACAGGTTCAAAATGAAATTCATAATTCTCTTCACTAACCTTGTCCTCTATCTCAATAACACTATCCTTCAGTCAATTGATGTCCTTGAAATCTTGAAGTCTTTTTTATACCTTTCTCTCCTTAACCACCAATATCCAATCCATCAGCAAATCCTGTCAATTTACCTCCCAAATGCCTCTTGAATCTACATACCTCTCTCCATTTATATCATCATATCTACCCTGAACTACAACAATAGCTACCTAAATATTCTCCCTTTATTCACCCTGATATCCACTCCCCTAATCTCTTGCCTACACAGTTGCCAGACTGATATTTTTAGAAGGATAATTGGAGCATACCACCCTCCTAAATAAAAATATGACTCTTCATTGTTCTTAGAATAAAGACCCAAATCCTTAGCATTAACTGCCTGTCCTTACTTCCCTTCTATCCCTCGTCATTCCCCCTTGCCCTCTGTTCCAGTCACTTAATCTGTGTTAAATGTGCTATACTTCCACCTTCTACAGCCCCTTAGCATATAAGGTTTCCTCTGCCCGGTATGCTGTCTTCTCCCCCATCCAGGGCACTATGTTCTTGGGGCCATGTTTTGATCCGATCTCTCTTCAGATTGGCACTTCTGACTGATCTCTGTTCTGTTCTTTTTTCTCCACATTAACTCAGACATTGAGGATGGCAGCTTCTTTTCCTTGATTTGTCCAAATACCATTTGCATTAACGTTTAAGTAAAGATACGGGATGTTGGGAGTAGCAACACATTGTAAAAGCCCAGACCAAACGATGTAAAATGTAGTTTTAGAAATTCCTGTTTGTAAGTTCTTTGGCCACTCCTGTAATTGACCATTTCTCATTGGTTGACATTTCTCTACAAGCCTGACCCTGTTGCTATTTTGCTCAGCAGCTCCCCTTCTTCTTTCTTCCATCTCTCTTTTTCTCTTTTTCACTTTCCTTTCTTCTTCTCTCCCCTCTAACCCCCACCCCCTAAATTCTTATTAATTACTTATGCCTGGTAGTTTAGTTGTCTTTTGCTGTCCCAGGCTATCCTCAGAGAATCTCATCCTCACAACCATACACAATGACATATCCACTCTTTGGGAGGTATTATATGCTACCTTTTAAAATAAAATTATTTAAAAAAATAAATAAATAAAAATAAAATAAAATAAAATAAAATTATTTTCTTGTGTCAAAACAAAATAATCATTCAGTCATCCACACTTAAAACACCAAAACTGTCTCCCTTACTCCCCTTATTCAATAGTCATTGTAGTGAATTCCAGGGACTTCACGGTGCTCATCAAAGAAAAAGGTATGACCACTGCGGGCTGGGCAGTAGCAAACTAAGTGCTTTGACAGGTTTGCATGGAGAGGGAGTCATTCCCAGCATGAAACCTCCCAAAGATAACAGCACAGGGGCCATAACCCAAAAGGGGAGGAGGGCAAGGGAACTCCTGAGAGAGAGAAGGATCACAGAGGGAGCCTACATGTCTAGGTGTCAACGCTCAGCAGCATGGTGGGCAGTTCCTGGGTCAGAGAACTCTAAAGGGCAGCAGCAGCTTGGAGGATTTTATAGCTCCAAAAGTTGATAATATGGATGCACAGGTAACCATAACACAACATCAGCTATGTGATCATGAGAAAAGCATCAACATTTTCTGGGAGCTCTGATGTGGTAGGAAGAGCTTCTAACAGAGGATTCAGGGGAAAGATCCTGAAAGAAGTGTGGGATTTGGGGGAAGCAGAGGAGTTACACAATGCCAGGTTTTCAAGCCCAGGGTGATTTTAAGCATAATGATGCCACCAACCGAGATAGGAAGAAATGGGAGCAGAATTGGGAGTACACAATTGGTCGTAAGAAGCTGAATGTGCATTGGTTTGAGCAAGTGGTCTGGGATACTGAAAGGATGTATTTGTGGAGGTTAATTTCCAAGCAGTGAAAAACGGGAGAGGTGTTTAGGTGAGAGGTTGGTGCCTGAGATCCAGATTTGGGAACGATTCCAAAGATTTTAAATGTAGTATATTCAAAGAGAGGTTACCTATGGAGAAAATACTAAATGAGAAGAAAATGGAAGTTGAAGCATGATGTTTCTACACATCCAATGGTAGAGGAGAAACCGGAAGATAACTAGTGCAATTACGTGGGTAAGGTGAGGTGTGATGAGAGGTAGGCAGGGTGAAGGTAGAGGAGGTGGGCGCATTCTACCATCCAAAACCAGTCCATCCTTCAGAGTCTGGTCTGAATCTTAATTCCTCCACACAGCTTTCTTAGGCCAAAAGGTTGTTTTTAATCCCTTGAACTCAGAAAGTTAGTTTATTGTCTGCAACCCTCACTTGGCAATTAATTGTGCATTACCTTGAAACATTACTTTTTGCAGGCATACTCATCAACTAGATGGCATCATCTTATAACCCTTTGACTCATCAATAAATTTACCCATAGTAATTTATCAATAAGTACATATTGATTGATTAATTTTAATACATCTTAATAGGTTCTTTTTTAAAAATCTATTTATTTATTTTTGGCTGTGTTGGGTCTTCGTCGCTGCGCGCGGGCTTTCTCTAGTTGTGGTGAGCGGGGGCTACTCTTCGTTGCGGTGAGCGGGGGCTACTCTTCGTTGAGGTGCGCGGGCTTCTCACTGCGGTGGCTACTCTTGTTGCAGAGCACGGGCTCTAGGTGCATGGCTTCCAGTAGTTGTGTTGCACGGGCTTAGTTGTTCCGCGGCATGTGGGATCTTCCGGGACCAGGGCTCAAACCCGTGTCCCCTGCATTGGCAGGCGGATTCTTAACCACTGCACCACCAGGGAAGCCCAATACATCTTAGTATTTACAAGATAAGGAGTTTCCCTCGACCCGTTATTGTCTCTTTGTCATTAGGCTTTATTCTCTGTGTTTAAGATATGATGACTGTTTAAACATCCCTCTTTCTCTCTCTTTCCAAAACGTTTGTTGAGCTCTGACTATGTGCTAGGAAAGGACTTTGCTAGAGGCCAGGAATACAAAAATCAGTAAGATCCAGTCCCTATTTCAAGAAACTCGAAGTCTGTCAGGGAGTCATTTTGAGACAGGAGTGCCACACGTGAAGGCAGGCCCTGACTGAGAGCGGGTCCTGGGGGGTGATAAACACTGAGGTTGATATAGCCACAGAATATGGAGCATGGAGAGGGAGGCAATAGAGGATGTGTTTGGGGTACAGTGGGGTCAAAAAAGGACATGCCTGAGGTAAACCTTAAAGAATGAAATAAGAGTAAGCCAGGTGCAGAGGCGAGGTGGGGATGGAGCCATTCCAAGCAGAAAGGAGAGGAGGAGCAAAGGTTCTAATGCCAGAGAGCATGGGCTCTGAGCATGTGTGCGCATGCGAGCTCACACATGCTTGCGTCTATTCGTGTGTGTAGAACTATGGGATTCCTATCTAAGAGGCATTCTCTGCACTCATCCATTATCAGTTATGTTTAGTGATAGCAGTAAATCCAGTAATTACAAATTCAATGCCATGTAGAAAAATGCCTTTTTGTGTAAGACATTATGGGTAGATATTTGTAATTTGTGATAAGCTTAGGTACCTTTTCAGAAGATTGCTTCTATTTTAAGAGTTAATGCTTTGCTTTTATGTAATTTGAGCTCTGTGTACTAAAGATTCTGAAATATGTATAAAAGAAAATATACATGTCATCAGTACAGAAATTTAGAAGGTCAGAGACAGTGAAAGTTTTTCCCTTCCCACTTTTGTCATTTTAAGATTTATCAGAAAGCCTGACACAAAGCAGTTTGTCAGCAAGCACTAGAGTGTGTCTTAATTTTTCAAGTTCTTAAACTTTTTCTCATCTTTGAGTCTTTCAAAAGATTGATAACATTTGCCAGGGCTTGAGCCAATGGCGTGGATGATAGGTACCATTCATGAGAGATGCTCAGTCAAATCACAATAAAGTATAGACACAGCATTTCTAGGAAGTTGATATTAAAGTTGCTTCTGATTTCAGAACCCACCTTTCAATATTGGTATTCTGTTCATGGTAAATTCAAGTGCTTCTGATTCTGTATTTAGGTGACTTAGAAATGCAGTGCTTAAATGGCACATGAAGCTCATTTAAGAAATGCACTGAAGCCCAGTTTAGGCAGTTGTTTAACAGACAATATGAATGTTTATGATGTTACCCATTCTAGTGATTCAGGAGCAATAGTGAAGCCATCACCACCACCAAAAAACCAATGTGTTTTTTTCTGCAGTCATTTCCAAAGACAGAAAAGAAACTATATAATATGTGATAAAATTAAAATAGTGGAAACACACATAGGAAATTATCATATTGTTAAATGCTTGCTACATAATTTCCCATCCATATTTGTTTCAACCTCTTCTCTTTCAGTGGTTTTCACTTCCACTTAGCTGATTGGTAGATTTGAAGGAGGAAAAAAAATCCTGATTGAGAAGTGGGTTGCCATGGCAACCTTGCACTACAATTATATTTTTCTGTCTGTAGCTATAAACGGTAAAATGTAGCCTTTCTAATTATGCTGCAACATTTTTAACTCTGTTGGTACCAAACCTTCTACAAAGTTTGCTGTCACCCTAAATTAAATCGTACTATATATTTATTTCTATCTCAACAAAAACCTTCTTGTATTAACTAGAATCTGTCGTGTACAAATTAGGAGTCTAATACTCTCAGTAAAATGTCAAAGTATAGTGATTTAAAAATCTTCTCTGAATCCCTAGAATACACATTATAGACATTCAAAGTAATTAGAACATTAACCTGAGTCAAGGTTTATTATTTTTGAAAAGTCTTGTTTGAATAGAATGAGGAGAAAGCTAATTCACAATGTGCTGCTATGAATTCTGCAATACTTGAAAATTTCTGTCCCTCTGTGTCTATTGGCAGCTAAAGTTTATTTGAGCTCTTATAGATCCAACCTATATTATACTAATTTACATTTTATTAACCACAACTGAATCTACACACATTTAGAAAGTGCAGTATATGAATGTTCAAGGTACTTAATCCATAGCAAGTCCTCAGGGCTCTGTGGAACTGAGGATTCCTTGCAATCACTCTGCTTCCCATGGTCATGCAGTGGTTTACCAGCCACAGATCTGGACCAGTCTCATCCTTTTGTAAATGAAGAAGCAGATTCTTCAGAGAGGATCAGTGTTCTTTCCAGGATCAAATCAAAGTTAGTGGCAAAACTAGTCTAAAACCTAGGTCTCTGGAATTTTAGTCCAGTGCATGCTCCATTGTTGTGGTGTGGCTCATTGAAATGGTCCTTGGCCACTGAAAGTAAGACATTGTTACAGCAATCATTCTTTTGAGCGAAGAATCTAAAGATTCTTTTGAATCTTTAGAATGCCTTGCATTCCGTAAGCTCTTTGAGACCATGGACCACACCACACCTTTTCTAGTCTTTGAATGCCCAACTTTGCCTCATACGTTGTTATGTGTCCTAACATTATAACTAGGGCAGTTGTGGAATAAGTGCTTTTTGAACTGATGCTTTCTTGGGCAAGGAAATAATGCAAGACAACCTATTGTTCTTAGATTTTCACTGGTCATACCTGGAAGAGTATTGGTTTGATACAGTGTGACAGAGGAAAAAACATGGGATTTGACATGAGAAAGACTAGGTTAAAACCTTGGCTGAGTCACTAACAGTGTGATCCAGGGCAAATTACTCACCTTTTTTTAGACTCAGTGAAAAAAAAAAAGCATATACACTCCACAGGATAGATGTGTGCATTGAATAAAATAAAGTATGTGAGAACTTGGTCAAGTTGGCATGTTACTCAAAAAATATAATTTCCCTCTCCTTTGCCATTGTTGGAATAAAAATTCTATTTGTGGGACACAAAAGCTAAGCATAATGGAAAGTGAAAAGAAAACTCACCATCAACTCTTAGAGTCAATTATTCTTTCAACCTTGACCTGTGCTGAGTAATAGAAATGTTCTTCTCAAGGTAGGTCTGGAACAGAAGTCACAGAGCCAAGCATGTTTTCCAAAAAAGCCATAATGCAAAAAAGTGATCTTTGCAGCAGCATATTAAAATGAGGAAATATGAACAAGTTGACAGTGTTA
Source organism: Balaenoptera acutorostrata (assembly GCF_949987535.1). Taxonomy (NCBI): domain Eukaryota; kingdom Metazoa; phylum Chordata; class Mammalia; order Artiodactyla; family Balaenopteridae; genus Balaenoptera; species Balaenoptera acutorostrata. The sequence continues at coordinate 29,193,938 of NC_080081.1, read as the reverse complement.
TTTCTATTAGCTCTGGCCTTTGGGCTACAATCTGCAAGTTTTCACATGTTGCTGGGGAAAGCTGCCTTTTGATTCCTGAAAATTATTCTTTACAATTATAGCCACTAGTGTGGTGTCATTGACCCTGCAAATGTCTTATGGGGTTGAGGGAAAGACAGAGGGGAGAACCAGGGTCAACTCATCCAAGCTTAAACAGTGTGTCTCAAAGTGGTGTTCAAACAGGATCATTCCACATGAATGTCTCTCATTTTTGTCTCTTTAAAACATTCCGGGCCACAGCTTCCTGCCTCGCTCTCACATTCTAATGCCCCTGCTTGGCATGGCCTCGAGCTCCTGGCACGGCATGAATGACTCCTCTCATTGTCCCCAGGGCCGGGGTTCTGTCATCTGTGACTGTCACTGCAGGGATGCAAATGAAAGCTCCTTTGAGGTGGATTGCCCTCAGTGTGGACTTGCCCTGGCCCAGGCCAACAGGCATGTAAATGCATCACCCTCAGAAATAAATACGCTCCTCTGCTTTTCCTAGCCTTCACAACTGCACGCCTACCTTTTCTTTCCCCAAGCCATCTCTTTCCTGTGCACCCAGATCTTCTTCTCTACTCATCTTTGACTCTCAGACACACCCAGTCAATATTTACCCACCTCTTTGAGGGCTTAGCCACTTTACATGGAAGAAATTTAGCTTTTTATCAGTGTGATTCTGGCATAAGCAAAGTTGGGCACCATCCCTTGTCTCCTTTTGTAATCCTCCCTTCCTTCTTGTTACTGCTCTCCTGCCTGTTTTCAGATATCCAGTGCCTTGTCATTAATAGCTGGGACTGACCACCTTCTTACCCTTTCCTCTATCCCTGGAAGAGAAGCATATAATCAGCTAATCAACACAGATACATGAAACACACATTATCACTTGAGTGACATTACATTATTCCCAACGCAGGGATATGTTTTGAGAAGGGAAGATGATGGTAATCAATATAAATAAAATAACATCTAATTGTAAAATCTAACATTAGGTTAGAATGGGGCGATTATTTTCCTGTAAATTATTTTTTTCCAGGCATATCATGTTACTCAATAGCTCATCTGAGCGCCCAGCATCTACTAGGTATTAGGTAGTGGAATCAACAATGGACAATGGACTTCTATGGGACAGCTAAACTTGAACAGATTTTAAAAGTTTTAGGCTGCTCTTCAGTACCCATTTTCCTCCTTACCAAATAGGATTTCAGCCAATCCCTCCACCTTTCAACACATCTTTCTTGGGCACCAACATCATATATATAATCCTAGTACTTGGGATACAACTATCCTTTTAGGGCTTTCAGTGCAGCCAGGGTGGAAACAAAAAAATTCTGTGTAATTCAGAACAGCATGGTATGGGTTGTGAAGAAGGTGTGCTATGGGAAGACATAGAAGTGTATTCACCACAGCGTTGGGTACCACTACAGACAGTAATCCCCAAGATAGAGTCTGAAGGGTAAGGCGAGTATCCAGGTGAAAGAGAGAAGGAGGTATGCCCAAGAGAAGAGAGAATGTGCTGTTGTGGTGAGATGGGTTTAGGAAGTGCAAGTGGTTTGGCCCAGCTGCAGCACTGGGTTTGTATGGGATGAGCACAACAGCCACAGCACTTAAACTGAGCCAGGAGGTGCTCTCATGCTTTGCATGCCCTCCTGCTGGCTTCAAAGCCACCATCAACACAAGAACCAGAAAACCCACCAGGCTCTGTGTCCGCTTCTCCACTGCCCATCACCCAGGAACTCATTACCACACTGCCAGAAAGCTTCAGGACTAATTCCTTCATGTCCCCCATCCCTGTGGCCATGGATCCCCATGGGAACCCCGATCAGATCATTTCTTGTCACCTGGACCATCCCCACAGAGCTCTGTGCATCGCTGAACATGACCCAACCTAACAGCATCCCAACCCCTCGAACCCGTCCACTGAACCTTCCTGGATGCATCATCTAGTATCATCAAAACTCGCTCCTCTTCAGGCTCGTCTCTCAATGAGGGCTGCTTTTCTTCTAATCCCATGTATCACAGGGTCTGGAGGAAGAGGCGGGATCCTGTTTGCTCCATATTGCTACTTCCTATCAATTTTAACTCCCTCCTCCCTAAAACTCCTCATCCTCTTTGAAGCCATGCCATCATGAGCTTCTCTTCCTCACTGGAGTCATCCGAAGGTCTCTGAGCCACTCACCCTCACTCTGTGGAGACTTTGGCCCTGGGTTCATCATCTCCCGCAAACACCCCTCCTGTCATAACACCTGGTGATTTCCAAATCCATGTAGTGGATCCTTCCCCATCCTGGCCTTTCACTTTCTTGATCTTCTCTCCAATGATCTTGTCCATTGCCCTACCCCAGCCCCCCGTAGATCTTGCCCTTGTAAGTAACCACACACACTACAGAACTTCAATTTCAAAGCTTTCCCTTTCTGGCTTCCATTTTCTGTCTACTCACTTTATCTACTCTATCCAGCTCAGTCCCTCTAGTCCTCTAATTCCAGTTCTCCAGCCCCACCACAACCACCGATCCATTGATTCTACCATCTTTTCACAGCTCCTCTCCCCTCATACCCTCAGTGCCCTCCATGTCCGTCTCAGATCCCACGGTCCCTCGCTGTAATCACTTCCTTGCGTACCCCTTCCCTTGTCATCATTCTTTGTTCCACTTTCTTGGCTGAATTAGAAACTTCGTTAAATCCAACTCTCTGTTTAGTCCGTTCCTGCTCCTAAAGCAGCTGAACATGGCAAAAGAAAACAATGGCTACTAGCCTTATTTTAATTCCATGAGCCTTAACCTCAACTAAGCCATTGGTGTTGCCCAAAGAGTCCTTGAAAGGCAGCACCACTGGGGGAGGGCTTATGGAACTAGACTTCCTGGTTTGGATTTCTCACTCTGCCCCTTACCAGCTGTATCATCATGGGTTATTTATTTTCACTTTCTGTGCCTCAGTCTTTTCATCTGTAAAATAGGAAGAAGCAGAATACTTATCTCTGGGATTGAAGTGAGGATCAAATGAGTGAGCTCTCTGTGCTTTCATCCGAAACCAACCTCCCCCCTTGTGCCCTAGGTCTCCTGGTTTCCCAAGTCTAGCAATTTTCTGCTCACTCTCCTGTACCATCAAATTTACTGTCTTAACTGGATCATTCCCATCAACATATCTACATACTCTAGTAACCTTCCTTGACCTATCAACCTTCAGGTAGCTTCCCATTTTTCTCTTCCCTCTTCACTGCAAAATGCCTCAAAAGAAGTATCTACATCAATGCCTCTGCCTCCCATTTTGCCTTAAATCCACTCCTAGAAGGTTTTTTCACCACTGCTCCATCAAAACTGCTCTTATCAGGGTTAACAATGACCACCATATTGCCAACACCATGGTAACTCCCCACTCTTGTTTCATTTGCTCTGTCCGTAGCATTTGGCATGGCCAAATGCAACTTGACAGATCAAATGCTTCTTGAAACACTTGTCTCACTTGACTTCCTGGAACCACACCCTCATATTTCTCTTCTTTTCTCCTTGGCTACTTCTTTTCAGACTCTTTTACTGTTTCCTTCTCCTATTCTTGACGTCTGGACATTGCAGGGGTCAGGGGTCAATGCTTGGCCCTCTTTTTGTCTCTACCTGCACTGACTTCCTTGGTGATCTCATCCAGTTTCAAGGGTTAGATGCCATCTCGAACCTGATGATGCCTATATTGATATGCTCTTCCTCTGATATCCTCATGGCTCATTTTATCACTTCCTTCAGGTCTTGGCTCAAATTTCACCTCACAGACAGGTGTTCCCACACCATCACTCTATATTCTCTTACTCTGTTTTATTTTCTTCTTAGTACTTTTCTTCATCTGTCATATATTTATTTGTGTATTGAAAGCCTTTTGAGAACAGGGGAATTATCCACTTTGTAGAGTGCCGTGTGCATAGAAAGCTACCAATAAATGTGTTAAATAAAATCATGATTTCATTCAGTCCTGACAACACGCCAACAATCCTATTGGAAGAGTTATTACAAATGAAGAAATGGAATCAGTTTAGGCCATTGTCACACAGCTGGCAATTCAGGCAGCCTGACCCCAGAGCCTACCTGCTCCCTAAGGCACTGCAGAAGCCAGAGGGGTACAGAGAGTCTAGATCACAGGGATACTCTTATGGAATTTATCTTGAGGATAATGGGGAAACACTGAAGTGGGAGTTTCAGGGTGGGGGAGTGACGTGCCCTAGGTAAAGTTCTGACTCTATCCCATATATGCCCATAATTGCCTGCTCTAGTTCCTGGGTGATCAAATCATGCCAGCTCAGAGGCTGCCTTGGGACTTTGTTGGAAAGTTTAGGCTGACAGTGTATGTAAGCTTTGCCAGCATCAAACTGGCCTGTGCTGACAATATTTAAGTCTGATTTAGTTAAGAGCTTCAAATCAACTTCACCTTGAGATCTGTGGAATTAAAAACTTTTCTTGCTGTTTCCGTAACAGCTTGATGGTTGGCATAATTCCTAAAGAAGCTTATATGTTAATGCCCAAGAACCATTTACTATGCTATGCGCTGCTGACCCAAAATGTCACAACTTGAGTGAGACAGTCTAGTAAAATATTAAGCTGTTTCAAGAACACATTATGTTTCAAACTATAGTTGGGGAGGACAGGGTTTCCAAAAATCTGATTAAATGAACTTTTAAAATACCTGTAATTTGACTTATTTAAAGTTTAGAGCTCCAAAGATCCTGGCCTTTCAGATAGCTCATGCACAGGGGTTGTAAGGTGCATGAGATATTTCCATATAGACAATAAATGCATTTGGTGAATACATGCTAAAATTTACTGTGTTTCCATGGTGAAATGAACTGCTGTTTCTGTTCTAAAGGGAACCAACTGTTCACCCTCCAATACCTCCAAAGCCCAGTTCTTCTGTTTCATCTCCTAACCAGCTGAGGCAGGATAACAGGTAAGACCTAGCACTCCAGAATTTCTTGCAAAATGAAGCTCAAGGGAAATGAAAGCAAATGAATTGTGACTTGTCTTGTGCAAAGCGTGGGTATGTTTCGTGTGCATATTCACTGAAGAAGCACTTGGAAAGATTTTCGAATTCTATTTGCCCACACAAACGTGTATTTATGTTTGTCGTTGGATACTTATGGCCATTACTTGTCTTATGGAAGTACACTTTCAATATAGAAACTAAACAGTAGTCATGTCCAGGAAGTGGGTAGTTCTTTAGTCTTATTTTAATTGAGACATTTGTAATTTATTTCAAAACTATCACAAATTTTGAAAGAATGTTCTAATTAACTTGTCTCCGAACCAAGAAAAAAAGACAGACTTGCTTTTCTACTTTGAATCTCCAGTGCTCTATAATTAATACTTAAAAACAAATTCAGAGATCTGAACATCTTCCCATGTGTTCCTGTTAAACAGTTTAATCATATCGAACTGTTTTTCAAGACCTACATAGCACATTTCCATTATTATTGAGAGATTTAAAAAATGGTATCTCAATGAAGACTGAATACATTAGATTCGCTTAATGGCCTGCATTTGATTCTTTTGTAGTTTTACTTTTTGATGGTGATTCTTTTGACAACATGTAAGACAATTTGAGAACTATTCTTTATTAAGAGGGTAACTTCAGCCAGAAAATGCTGATTGGGTGGCAGGGCTATGTATCTTTAGGCATTCAACCTAACGAGTTAAAAACCCAGGTCTGAATTTCTATTCAGTGAAACTTCACAGTGCCTTTGAAATTTTGTCCTTGGGAGGAGAGGATACTTTTTTTTAATGTTAAGAGAATACTTCTTCATTGAATTAATTAAAATATAGGCCAGATTTATAATTTTTAATTTGTGCAACGGTTATAATTATACTCTTAAAAATAACTTCTCAGGCTTTCTATCTTACATTATTTTTCCTTTTACTTTGATAGTACTGAACAATTAAATCTTAATTTGAATAGGATTTTTTAGGGGGCTAAAAAAAGTTGGTGTTAGTACCACCTAAATTCTAAACTAAAACTCGGGACTCTAGAGCAGTGACCTTGTACAGATTCAAAAGAAGCTAGATTTCATGGGAATTGGTCTAATCCATTTTTACTACTCTAATTTATTTCTTCCACAAATGATCTTAAATATAAAATGAGGACAACTTGCGTGTTAAAACCCTGATTACTTTAATCACAGCAAGATGACTTTAATGAAAGAATATGAAAAGGAAGTGTTTCCTATGTAATTAACACATGTCCTCAGGAGTACAAAAAAATAGTTGAATATAATTTCTTGAGAACAAGCAAGAATGTATAAGTAGGCCAATCAGATACTTAGAAAAAGAGCAGAGAAAAGTCTTATATCACAAATTGTAACAGAACCTAGCACTGTAAAATTTAATTCTAACAACTCAATGTGGTCTTTCTCAATGTGGTGGGTGTATTGGAAATATGAAAGTGTTTACCATCTTATCTGAGCAAACATATTTCTTGATAGTATTCAAATGGGATAAGTCTTTGAGAAAAAAATCCCTCTAATACCTAACAAAAAATGATTCTTATTATTTAAAAATATTGTATCATTATCTAATAGAGATAAGTGTAAAAATGCTTTATTGATGACTGGCAACTAAAATAAAATGAACATGAACATATTTAGAAGATCTTTATCTCCAGTAGTGCTATTGTTCAAACACACTTTCATCTCTTTGAATGTAACTGTTTTCTCATAAATTTAAATCTAACAGAGAAGTATTTTCTTACCTAACAGACATTATCTTTAACTTGAAAAATATAGGCAGATATGTCCACCTAAACCAAGTGCATATACAGAAACCAACAGATCTGCTGAAAGAAATATAAGGTACAGTGATCTATATCTATATCTGTGTAATTGTAGATATGATAAAGTATGCTTTATTGGAACACTTAAACATACCTAAAATTAATAATAAAATAGACAAAATCAGTTTTCCAGATGACTTCAATAGTGGGTAATAAATGTTTTTATATGTACCTACAGAATTTTATTCGTTTTATTTCTATTCTAAGCATTACATTATGAGCAACCAAAATTGTCTGAACATGATAACAGAATAAGATCAAACCCCTTAAGACAGGAAAACATCTCTTTATTCCCAGCACTTGTCCCAAGGTTTATGACACAGCTGTTGTTGACGTGTAAGTGAATAGGTGGAAATATAGTTATTTGATTGAACATCTGCAAAAGCTTTGCCTAGAATTGGCTGTATAACAAGATCATATTCAGCTTCACCTGCACCATCAGAAAAAGGCTTACAAATTGCTTTGATGCTTTTGAGCAAGGTTTCCCCATGACAGTGCTAGTTTATGCCTGTTGTCTTGCACATCCCATCCAATTTAGTATTTGTTTTGGATATTTATTTATTTATTTGAAAAACACTACTTTTAAAATTAGTTTTTGAACAATGTTATTTTATAGGTCTATCAATATGATAAACCAATTTTTTTATTATGGTAAAAAACATAGCATTAATTTACCATCTTAACCATTATAATAAGCCAATTTTTTTAGACAATTTTTTTTGACTGAAGCACATTTTTCAAAGTGCCAAACTTACATACTTTTTATTTTCTTTCTTATCTCCCTTGACTCTCAGGCATGCATCACACAGATATCTTACCTTTGGGGAGAGTACCTTGTACCTAGTACCTTAAGATACAGCTCTATCTCAGCGTTTCCCAAACTATGTCCCATGTGCCACAAGATGTCAATGAATGTTCTGTGAAAGAAGCGTTTAATGGCCTGCATGTTTAGGAAACACAGTGGATTACAGCTCTCTGTCACGAACCTCCCAGAACCTTCAGTGTGCTTATACATATTCCAAATCTGTAAAAGTCGGTTATGTTTCCCAAATTTACTTGACTACAAAATTCTATCTTCATGGAACCCTATTAACTTTCTAAGATATCGTTTATGAAGCACAGGTCTTAATTACAGGTAAAGCTATAAGGATTTCCCTAATTATTCCTTTTCATGACCTAGGGAAACCAGCGGGGATTCAAGCTCAACTACAGTTTTAAATGTACTTTCTTTCCCTTTGGAAACATAAGAAGACAGAAACTTTCACCTCATATAAGGGACTAATTGATCATCTGAATATGTTGCTTAATGCTCCTTGGTTGGTAGAAAAACTTCGGAACATGTTTCTGTGTTTACTTTTGCAATTAATTGAATTTTCTTTTCCATATCCTTTTTTTTTTAATATCCACTCTTTTTTTTTAGATTTTTTTCCCATATAGGCCATTACAGAGTATTGAGTAGATTTCTCTGTGCTATACAGCAGGTTCTTATTAGTTATCTATTTTATATATACTAGTGTGTATATGTCAATCCCAATCTCCCAATTTATCCATATCCTTTTTAAGTATATAAGTTGTGTACAACCAATATAAGTCTTTAGGAGAAACTGTAGTTATTTCAGTGAGCAGTAGATGGCAGAGCCAATGCCCAGGTGGAGTGACTGATGTGTGTGTGTGTGTGTGTGTGTGTGTGTGTGTGTGTGTGTGTGAATGCCATGAGCTGATATGACAGACTGTTTTGTTATTCAGTTAAACTCAGTAAGTCCTGATAACACTTGGAGTTTTGCTTTCTTCACTGAACACAGATAAGACATTTTAGCTCCTTCTAAGATAGCTCTACTGTCATTGACTTGAGTTTATTTGTTTGAAGGAGTCAGGATCTTGAAAACGTCGTCAAAGTGGACACTTCATTTCAGAAAGCTGACAAGGGGTGAGAGCTCAAGAGCTTCTGAACTTACATTTTTCTTCTCTTTTTGTTTCAAATGCTGTTTATCACATATAATTTCAAAGAAGAAAGACTCAGTCAGTCTCTCTAGATTAGCGGCCCTGAGAAATGGGTGGTACTAACATTTATGGACACTCTTCATCCTCTGCTTTCTCTTCTGGTGAGTAATGCTCATCCCGGTCACCGTAGTTGTCCATGGTGATGAACTTACTCCAAACCCCCAGGCCTGTATTTATGTTGCTGACCCAGATCTTTATTTGTCTCCCCAGCACCCCCATTTAGAATGTCCTAGGCTATTTTCAACTTCCTCCCCAAATGTGCTATTTCCTGCCTTCTCTCTTTTCTTTCATTTAAGCAAGATCACCTTTCTGGAACCTTTTTTTTTTTTTTAACATCTTTATTGGAGTATAATTGCTTCACAATGATGTGTTAGTTACTGCTGTATAACAAAGTGAATCAGCTATATGTCTACATATATCCCCATATCCCCACCCTCTTGCATCTCCCTCCCTCCCACCCTCCCTATCCCAACCCCTCTAGGTGGTCACAGAGCACCTAGCTGATCTCCCTGTGCTATGCGACTACTTCCCACTAGCTATCTATTTTACATTTGGTAGTGTATATATGTCCATGCCACTCTCTCACTTTGTCCCAGCTTACCCTTCCCCCACCTAGTGTCCTCAAGTCCATTCTCTACATCTCCGTCTCTATTACTGTTCTGCCCCTAGGTACTTCAGTACCTTTTTTTTTTTTTTTAGATTCCATATATATGTGTTAGCATACAGTATTTGTTTTTCTCTTTCTGACTTATTTCACTCTGTATGACAGTCTCTAGGTCCATCCACCTCACTACAAATAACTCAATTTTGTTTCTTTTTAAGGCTGAGTAATATTCCATTGTATATATGTGCCACATCTTCTTTATCCATTCATCTGTTGATGGACACTTAGGGTGCTTCCATGTCCTGGCTATTGTAAATAGAGCTGCAATGAACACTGTGGTACATGTCTCTCTTTGAATTATGGTTTTCTCAAGGGATATGCCCAGTAGAGGGATTGCTGGGTCATATGGTAGTTCTATTTTTAGCTTTTTAAGGAACTTCCATACTGTTCTCCATAGTGGCTGTATCAATTTACATTCCCACCAACAGTGCAAGAGGGTTCCCTTTTCTCCACACCCTCTCCAGCATTTATTGTTTGTAGATTTTTTGATGATGGCCATTCTGAGATAGCACAATGAGGTGATACCTCACTGTAGTATTGATTTGCATTTCTCTAATGATTAATGATGTTGAGCATCCTTTCATTGTTTGTTGGCAATCTGTATATCTTCTTTGGAGAAATGTTCATTCAGGTCTTCTGCCCATTTTTGGATTCGGTTGTTTGTTTTTTGATATTGAGCTGCATGAGCTGCTTGTATATTTTGGAGATTAATCCTCTGTCAGTTGCTTCATCTGCAAATATTTTCTCCCATTCTGAGGGGCGTCTTTTCATCTTGTTTATGGTTTCCTTTGCTGTGCAAAAGCTTTTAAGTTTCATTAGGTCCCATTTGTTTATTTTTGTTTTTATTTCCATTTCTCTAAGAGGTGGGTCAAAAAGGATCTTGCTGTGATTTATGTCATAGAGTGTCCTTCCTATGTTTTCCTCTAAGAGTTCTATATTGTCTGGCCTTACATTTAGGTCTTTAATCCATTTTGAGTTTATTTTTGTATACGGTGTTAGGGAGTGTTCTAATTTCATTCTTTTCATGTAGCTGTCCAGTTTCCCCAGCACCATTTATTGAAGAGGCTGTCTTTTCTCCATTGTGTACTCTTGCCTCCTTTATCAAAGATAAGTTGACCATATGTGCATGGGTTTATCTCTGGTCCTTCTATCCTGTTCCATTGATCTATATTTCTGTTTTTGTGCCAGTACTATACTGTCTTCATTACTGTAGCTTTGTAGTATAGTCTGAAGTCAGGGAGCCTGATTCCTCCAGCTCTGTTTTTCTTTCTCAAGATTGCTTTGGCTATTTGGGGTCTTTTATGTTTCCATACACGTTGTGAAATTTTTAGTTCTAGTTCTGTGAAAACTGCCATTGGTAGTTTGATAGGGATTGCAATGAATCTGTAGATTGCTTTGGGTAGTATAGTGATTTTCACAATGTTGATTCTTCCAATCCAAGAACATGTTATATCTCTCCATCTGTTTGTATCATCTTTAATTTCTTTCATCAGTGTCTTATAGTTTTCTACATACAGGTCTTTGGTCTCCTTAGATAGGTTTATTCCTAGGTATTTTATTCTTTTTGTTGCAATGGTGAATGGGAGTGTTTCCTTAATTTCTCTTTCAAATTTTTCATCATTAGTGTATAGGAATGCAAGAGATTTCTGTGCATTAATTTTGTATCCTGCTACTTTACTACATTGATTGATTAGCTCTAGTAGTTTTCTGGTAGCATCTTTAGGATTCTCTATATGTAGTACCATGTCATCAACAAACAGGGACAGTTTTACTTCTTCTTTTCTGATTTGGATTCCTTTTATTTCTTTTTCTTCTCTGATTGCTGTGGCTAAAACTTCCAAAACAATGTTGAATAATAGTGGTGGGAGTGGCCAACCTGTCTTGTTCCTGATCTTATTGAAAATGGTTTCAGTTTTTCACCATTGAGAATGATGTTGGCTGTGGGTTTGTCATATATGGTCTTTATTATGTTGAGGTAAGTTCCCTCTATGCCTACCTTCTGGAGGGTTTTTATCATAAATGGGTGTTGAATTTTGTCGAAAGCTTTTTCTGCATCTATTGAGATAATCATATGGTTTTTCTCCTTCAGTTTGTTAATATGGGTTATCACATTGATTGATTTGCGTATGTTGAAGAATTCTTGCATTCCTGAGATAACCCCACTTGATCATGATGTATGATCCTTTTAATGTGCTGTTGGATTCTGTTTGCTACTATTTTGTTGAGGATTTTTGCATCTATATTCCTCAGTGATATTACCCTGTAGTTTTCTTTTTTTTGTAACATCTTTGTCTGGTCTTGGTATCAGGGTGATAGTGTCCTTGTAGAATGAGTTTGGGAGTGTTCCTCCCTCTGCTATATTTTGGAAGAGTTTGAGAAGGATAGGTGTTAGCTCTTCTCTAAATGTTTGATAGAATTCACCTGTGAAGCCATCTGGTCCTAGGCTGTTTTCTGTTGGAAGATTTTTAATCACAGTCTCAATTTCAGTGCTTGTGATTGGTCTGTTTACATTTTATATTTCTTCCTGGTTCAGTCTCGGAAGGTTGTGCTTTTCGAAGGATGTGTCCATTTCTTCCAGATTGTCCATTTTATTGGCATAGAGTTGCTTGTAGTAATCTCTCATGATCCTTTGTATTTCTGCAGTGTCAGTTGTTACTTTTCCTTTTTCATTTCTAATTCTGTTGATTTGAGTCTTCTCCCTTTTTTTCTTGATGCGTATGGCTAATGGTTTATCAATTTTGTTTATCTTCTCAAAGAACCAGGTTTTTAGTTTTATTGATCTTTGCTATCATTTCCTTCATTTCTTTTTCATTTATTTCTGGTCTGATCTTTATGATTTCTTTCCTTCTGCTAACTTTGCATTTGTTTTTTTCTTCTTTCTCTAATTGCTTTAGGTGTAAGGTTAGGTGGTTTATTTGAGATGTTTCTTGTTTTTTGAGGTAGGATTGTATTGCTATAAACTTCCCTCAAAAAACTGCTTTTGCTGCATCCCATAGGTTTTGGGTTGTCGTGTTTTCATTGTCATTTGTCTCTAGGTACTTTCTGATTTCCTCTTTGATTCCTTCAGTGATCTCTTGGTTATTTAGTAATGTATTGTTTAGCCTCCATGTGTTTGTGTTTTTTACTTTTTTTTTCCCCCTGTAACTGATTTCTAATCTCATAGCGGTTTGGTCAGAAAGGATACTTGATACGATTTCAGTTTTGTTAAACTTACCAAGGCTTGACTGTGACCCAAGATATGATCTACCCTGGAGAATGTTCCCTGAGCACTTGAGAAGAAAGAGTACTCTGTTGTTTTTGGATGCAATGTGCTATAAATATCAATAAGTCCATCTTGTTCAATGTATCATTTAAAGCTTGTGTTTCCTTATTTATTTTCATTTTGGATGATCTGTCCATTGGTGAAAGTGGGGTGTTAAAGTCCCCTACTATGATTGTGTTACTGTCAATTTCCCCTTTTATGGCTGTTAGCATTTGCCTTTTGTATTGAGGTACTCCTATGTTGGGTGCATAAATATTTACAATTGTTATATCTTCCTCTTGGATTGATCCCTTGATCATTATGTAGTGTCCTTCTTTGTCTCTTGTAATAGTATAGTCTTTATTTTAAAGTTTTTTTGTCTGATATGAGAATTGCTACTCCAGCTTTCTTTTAATTTCCACTTGCATGGAATATCTATTTCCATCCCCTCACTTTCAGTCTGTATGTGTCCCTAGGTCTGAAGTGGGTGTCTGGTAAACAGCATATATATGGGTCTTGTTTTTGCATCCATTCAGCCAGTCTATGTCTTTTGGTTGGAGCATTTATTCCATTTACCTTTAAAGCAATTATCAATATGTATGTTCCTATTACCATTTTCTTAATTGTTTTGGGTTTGTTATTTTAGGTCTTTTCCTTCTCTTGTGTTTCCTGCCTAGAAAAGTTCCTTTAGTATTTGTTGTAAAGCTGGCTTGGTGGTGCTCAATTCTCTTAGCTTTTGCTTGTCTGTAAAGGTTTTAATTTCTCCATTGAATCTGAATGAGATCCTTGCTGGCTAGAGTAATCTTGTTTGTAAGTTTTTCCCTTTCATCACTTTTTTTTTCAACCCTTCTGGGTTGCAGAGTTTCTGCTGAAAGATCAGCTGTTTACCTTATGTGGACTCCCTTGTATGTTATTTGTTGTTTTTCCCTTGCTGCGTTCAATATTTTTTCTTTGTATTTAATTTTTGATAATTTGATTAATATGTGCCTTGGTGTTTTTCTCCTTGGACTTATCCTGTATGGAACTCTCTGCTCTTCCTGGACTTATTGACTACTTCCTTGCCGATATTATGGAAGTTTTCAACTATAATCTCTTCAAATATTTTCTCAGTCCTTTCTTTTTCTCTTCTTCTTCTGGGACCCCTATAATTCGAATATCGGTGCATTTAATGTTGTCCCAGAGGTCTTTGAGGCTGTCCTCAATTCTTTTCATTCTTTTTTCTTTATTCTGCTCTGCAGTAGTTATTTCCACTATTTTATCTTCCAGGTCACTTATCCGTTCCTCTGCCCCAGTTATTCTTCAATTGATTCCTTCCAGAGAATTTTTAATTTCATTTATTGTGTTCTTCCTCATTGTTTGTTTGTACTTTAGTTCTTCTAGGTCCTTGTTAAATGTTTCTTGTTTTTTCTCCCTCTATTTCCAAGATTTTGGATCATCTTTACTATCATTACTCTGAATTCTTTTTCAGGTAGACTGCCTATTTCCTCTTCATTAGTTTGGTCTGGTGGGTTTTTACCTTGCTCCTTCATCTGCTGTGTATTTCTCTGTCTTCTCATTTTGCTTAACTTACTGTGTTTGGGGTCTCCTTTTCACAGGCTGCAGGTTCTTAGTTCCCGTTGTTTTTGGTGTCTGCCCCCAGTGGGTAAGGTTGGTTCAGTGGGTTGTGTAGGATTCCTGCCTGTGTTCTGGTGGATGAGGCTAGATCTTGTCTTTCTGGTGGGCAGGACTGTGTCCGGTGGTGTGTTTTGTGGTGTCTGTGAACTTAGTGTGACTTTAGGCAGCCTCTCTGCTAATGGGTGGGGTTATTTTCCTGTCTTGCTAGTTGTTTGGCATGGGGCGTCCAGCACTGATTGTTGAGTGGAGCTGGGTCTTAGTATTGAGACGGAGAGCTCTGGGAGAGCTCTCACTGATTGATATTACGTGGGGCCAGGAGGTCTCTGGTGGACCAGTGTCCTGAACTCGGCTCTCCCACCTCGGCGACTCAGGCCTGACACCCGGCTGGAGCACCAAGACCCTGTCAGCCACACAGCTCAGAAGAAAAGGGAGAAAAAAAAAAAGGAAGAAAGAAAAAAATGAAAGAAAGAAAATAATTAAAATTAAAAAAATATTTATTTATTAAAATAAAAAAAATTAAGAAGTAATTAAAAATAAGAAAAGAAATGAGCAACCAAACCAATAAAGAATTCCACCAATGATAACAAGCACTAAAAACTATCCTAAAAAAAAAAAATAGGACAGATAGAACCCTAGGACAAGTGGTAAAAGAAAACCTATACAGACAAAATCATACAAAGAAGCATGCATATACACACTCACAAAAAGAGAAAAAGGAAAAAAATATATATATATAAAATAAAGGAAGAGAGTAACCAAATCAATAAACAAACCTACCAATTATAATAAGCTCTTAATACTAAACTAAGGTAAATATAAAACCAGAAAAAAATTAGATGCAGAAAGCAAACCCCAAGCCTACAGTTGCTCCCAAAGTCCATTGCCTCAATTTGGGGATGATTCGTTGTCTATTCAAGTACTCCACAGATGCAGGGTACATCAAGTTGATTGTGGAGATATAATCCGCTGCTCCTGAGGCTGCTGGGAGAGATTTCCCTTTCTCGTCTTTGTTTGCACAGCTCCTGGGGTTCAGCTTTGGATTTGGCCCCGTCTCTGCATGTAGATCGCCTGAGGGCGTCTGTTCTTCACTCAGACAGGATAGCATTAAAGTAGCAGCTGATTCGGGGGCTCTGGCTCACTCAGGCGGGGGGAGGGAGGGGTACGGAGTGTGGGGCGAGCCTGTGGCAGCAGAGACCAGCATGACGTTGCACCAGCCTGAGGTGCACCGTGTGTTCTCCTGGGGAAGTTGTCCCTGGATCACGGGACCCTGGCAGTGGAGGGCTGCACAGGCTCCCAGGAGGGGAGGTGTGGATAGTGACCTGTGCTTGCACACAGGCTTCTTGGTGGCGGCAGCAGCAGCCTTAGCGTTTCATGCCCGTCTCTGGGGTCCGCGCTGATAGACGCGGCTTGCGCCCGTCTCTGGAGCTCGTTTAGGCGGTGCTCTGAATCCCCTCTCCTCGTGTACCCCAAAACAATGGTCTCTTGCCTCTTAGGCAGTTCCAGACTTTTTCCCGGACTCCCTCCCGGCTAGCTGTGGCTCACTAGCCCCCTTCAGGCTGTGTTCACGAAGCCAACCCCAGTCCTCTCCCTGCGATCCGATCTCCGAAGCCTGAGCCTCAGCTCCCAGCCCCCGCCCACCCTGGAGGATGAGCAGACAAGCCTCTCGGGCTGGTGAATGCGCGTCGGCACTGATCCTCTGTGCGGGAATCTCTCCGCTTTGCCCTCCACACCCCTGTTGCTGCGCTCTCCTCCATGGCTCCGAAGCTTCCTGCCCCCCAACCCACACCCTGTCTCCACAGGAGCTTCCTAGTGTGTGGAAACTTTTCCTCCTTCAGCTCCCTCCCAGAGGTGCAGGTCCCATCCCTATTCTTTTGTCTCTTTTTTCTTTTTTCTTTTGCCCTACCCAGGTACGTGGGGAGTTTCTTGCCTTTTGGGGAGTCTGAGGTCTTCTGCCAGTGTTCAGTAGGTGTTCTGTAGGAGTTGTTCTACATGTAGATGTATTTTTGATGTATATGTGGGGAGGAAGGTGATCTCCATATCTTACTCCTCCGCCATCTTGAAGGTCCCCCCTGGAATCATTTTTGATTCTTTCATGTCTTGACCCCTTTGTGTAGTATTAGGCACATATGGATTAAATGTCTAAAATGCCCTGCACACCCCCATGCCCTCACCCCAGTTCAAACCCTCATTGGTTCCATCACAGGTTATCAGAATAGGTATCCAGATTGACTTACACTCCTCGCCTCTCCCCCCAGTAGACCATTACTACCCAGCACTGCCAGCGTTTTCTTTCTATGATTCTGCTGGAAAAATCACTCCACCTGGCTCCCCATTGCCTGTTCAATTACATATAACCTCATTCAATGCCTTTGTTAACCTGTCTCCAACCTAATATTCCTTAGCAATTTCTGACTTCACCCTTACATTTATCCTGCATGCAGTATCAAATTTAATCACTTCCTTTCTGTAGTTTCCAGAGCCTCTGCCTTTGTTTATACCATTCCAGCCACATGGTGGCCTTTTCCAACCTCAAGGCCACCATATCCATCCATCCAAGTCCTACCCATCTTTCAAGATCCAGATCACATACCACCTCCTCTGTGAAGTCTTCTCTGAGTGATCCAGTGAGATGTGACTTCTGCCTCTCTAAGCTATTAGAGCCCCATTACTCATATTATATAACAACTAATCATATTTGGTATAGTTTCATGGTATTCATGTAAATGTCTCATCTTTGTTACCTCTTTAATCTCTTAGAGCAGATATTTTGTCTTACCATCTGTCATCTGCAAAGTCTGACACAATGTTTTGTGCAAAGTAGAAGTGTTTATGTAGTAGATAATGGTAAAACAATGATGAGCAGTGAGAAAACCTTGAGTATAAACATTCCATAGTTTAAATCCTGGGCCTACAAAATTTTTCCTTGTTTAATGGAATTTAGCAGTGCTAAGAATGTTATTAAGGATTGCAGTCTCAGTCAAAGAACTGAAGAGAAGAAACAGAAGTGACACTTAGCTCTTTGCTGCAAACTCATGGACAAAGTAGTAGCTCTAGATCCAGACAGAGATAGTCGAAAGTATCCTGAATGTCTTCATTTCTTTGTTGTCTAAGTGCCTAGATCTCTAATTTTATTGACTTATTTTTGTTTGAGGTAATATTTTATTTTTAATAGGGATTGGACAGTTTTTTGGACTGGATAGTTTTTTGGTGGGTGTTTAAGGGAGAGATAGGTGAGCGATGCTGAAGGGCACTTATGGTTTGGCGCAAGTCAAACAAAAACAGTGAGAGCTGCAGTTAGTTTAACTTTCCTGTCCCCTCTCCCTCACCAGGATGCACGAATTCCACAGCCAGATACGTTCTTCATGGGGAGAAGCTGTTGCTTTGACGTGGGCCAGGGGAAATGTCTTTTGCATCGATAGCTGAGAATCGTTACTGTGGACTGTCTAGAGGGATGAGATATAGCTTTATTTATCTTAGTTACTTCGTAATACTCCTTTGAAAAATGAACTCTTACTCTTATCTGACTAAGAGCATTTAATTTATTGTAAATGCAATGGTGAAATTTAATATCCAAATCTTAACATCAATTTAAGGCCATTTTGAAAGCTCAACTCCTTTGTTCAGAATGCAGCCCCCATTTCACTTAATTTCCCACAGAGTGTCTTCTCATGATTTATGTTAATTTTCTCGTGGAAGCCCAAATCCTGATCTCATCATTGTGACTCACCAGTCAGAAAGGTCTAGGGCTAAAATTTACAGAGTTTTCTCTTTCCCTTGGGGACATGGAACAGATTTGTAGCCTCAGTGTTGGAAGGTAGAATTTCAAATAAGAAATGACAACGCAGCATTGT
Organism: Balaenoptera acutorostrata; assembly: GCF_949987535.1. Taxonomy (NCBI): domain Eukaryota; kingdom Metazoa; phylum Chordata; class Mammalia; order Artiodactyla; family Balaenopteridae; genus Balaenoptera; species Balaenoptera acutorostrata. Next base: position 29,175,743 of record NC_080081.1, on the reverse strand, counting down.
GTCAGGGCACTGGGTAGTGTTTGTCCCACACAAGGATAGAACATTAATCCATTTTTTGTCAGGGTCAGCAACTTTCATATTTCTATATTTATTCTCAGCCTTCAATTCTTCCATTGAATATGCAATATTACTTGAAACGATTCATCTCTGTGATGGCTGTTGATTGAATGAGTTTTTCAGATCCCTGAGAGAACTGTTCCAGTAGTTATTCTAGTGATCTGCTATGCCAGGCATCTTCTAAGCACATTAGTGACTCAACGACCATAGCTCTCTAAGGCTGAGCCAGAGTCTTGGTGCCTCTAAATTCAGTTTAAAAAATAAATATAATGCGCATTTTAAATGAAAAAATTAATATTGACTGGAAACTGTTTACTATAATTGCCAAAATTAATTGAGAGTTTATGACATGCCAGGTATAATCCTAATCACTTTCTATTCATTAACTTATTGGTTCTTTTCTGAGGTAGGTACAATTAATATTCTTATTTTATAGATGAAAAAAATTGAGGGAGCAAGAGGTTAGGTAACTCACCCAGAGTCACCAACTAATAAGTGGTGAATCCCTGACAAGAATCCAGGTATCCCTGACTTGGGAACCTGAATGTCTAACTACCAAGTTACTTGGCCTCATGGCCTCCTGGTCAACACCAGTGATGACTTGAGAAGAAAGAGGAACATTGAGGAAGTGTGGAAAATATGTGAGGCTAGAGCAGGAAGAAGGGAAAACCAAGACTTGTGAACTGGAAAACTGGGTGGGAAAGGCAAGAGAAATGGGGGTGAAGTGAGTGGATAGAAGGGGTGAAGTGGGTGGATAGAAGGGTTGAGGAGAGGATATGCTGTGAGGAGCAAACAGGAATGAAAAACCACTGCAGCTGCCTTCCTTGGGGAGAGCGCTGAGCTCCTGTGGTTCTAAGGAATATTCCAGAACCCAGGGGGTTAGCTTAAACAAGTAGCTCCTGAAGAAGCAGTCAGTAGAGTCTTTACAGTTCTCAAGTCTGGAAACAGGAGAGCAAGTGTAGCTGAACTGGAATAAGGGAGAGTAGAATTCAAGAAAGAAGCCAGGCTTACTGATAAACGAGTGTTTTCCAATAGCTGCTTTGTGCAAGTACATTATGCAAAGATAGAATCTATAATTAGTCAACGTACCTGTATTTGTTGATTCAAGTAAAACCTGTATTAAGCATCTACTGTGTGAAAAACCCCATGTTAGACACTGAAGAGGATCCAATATAAAATACATTTCGAAATTTTAAGTGGTGTGTGTGTGTGTTTGTGTCTCTATGTACACTAGTATAGGTAGAAGCAAGGACATTAACATGAGACAAGTGTATGATTACTATATTACGAAGTATAGCAATGTAGGTACCATAAAGGAGATACAAAAATCCAAAACGCTGTAAGGCTTCCAAAAATGTAGGGGACTCTATTCAGTTAAAGGACTGGGAAAGATTTCTTGGCGAAAGGGGTGTTTGAGGAGAGCTTTGAAAGATAGAGAGGATTTTCGTGGCTGATAAATGTGGGACATACGGTGAACTTCAGAGAACTCAGAAATAGTTGTTTTAAGCTGAATCTGCCCCAGGATTTTACTAATGTAAGATATTCTTTTCTCTCCCCAAAGTGAAGAATTAGATAATCTCATCGAAATGAACAAAAGCTTGAATAGATAAGATTTTAAAACATCTCTTTTTTCACTTTATCACTGAATTTGCTTTGTTATTTGAGCATGAGGACCCATATACTGGGCTAGTCAAAAGTGTCCTACAAATCTTGAATAAAAAGCTTGCAGAAATCGTTTCATCATTATTATAAATGGTTATTACAATTTAAAGACACTAATGTTGAAGTGTCTTCGATTTTCACACACCAGTGTTTAGTAAGGCAGTTATAAAAATAACCACATTTCTCTTCCTGAAATACTCATATATTAGTATGTAAACAGTTTGGTTTGGTCACTGAATGCTTTTAGTTGAACCACTACAAAAACCACTCATTTTCTTAGTTAACATTATCTCCTTATTATGAGTCATTTGTAATTGCATAACTTAAAGATCATATTAATTGAGGTTTGTGTTAGAGGTCTGTGCAATTTTAGTTCTCTCTCTGTTACTTGGCACACTAACATACAAAACGGGCAGGGACCAAAGTGAAGAAGAAACAAAGCAAATGTCAGTTTTCTTACCTATAAAGAGAGGTGTCATTAGATTAAGAATCAGACTTCACAGCCTACTGGGACCAGGCAGGGATAGATGAGTGAAGGGAGCTGGCTCTGTAATGTAGAGGGAGCACCCTGTCCGGGAGAGCCCAACTGTTTCTCAGCTCCAGCTGATGTTGCCACGTGAGAATTTGAGCCTAAAGTTGCAGGACACTTTCAGGAGATCCTGAAACTCCAGGTGTCTACATATCATGGCCAGCTTTGTAAATATTGGCCCACATAAAAAATAAAAACACTCCATGAACCCAAACAACACATCCATGAACCTATTACAGCTTGTAGATCCCCAGTCTGTATCTTGTCTTTTCTTTTCTTTAAGGTCCACTGCAATTTAAATTTTGAGTCTAGGAAGATACCTGTTTGGAATAAAGTGATTTCAAGAATTGTAGCTCATCTTTCCTAACCAGCTTTTTTTCCTGTCTTATATGTAAACTGATCTATGTTTTTATGAGTTAGGTATCCATTATTAGCACTGATGAGCCATTTTGTTCAATACATTTAAAGAAATCAGGGTATTGATGGTCTCTTTAGAGCAAATCTTAAGGCAGAGCCAACAGAGAAAATGTAAGTGCATCTGTCTCTAACCTGAAAATATTATCTCCCAGATTGCTTGTTTTATTCTTTCAGACATTATTAGCTGGAAGGGAGTTATGTCCTCTGGCATAAAAATGTACTAGCAGATGGGGCAGTGCACTCAGTATTGTACATTTAGTTCAGACATGATTGCCCAGAAGGATTTCTGCTGCTCTATTCAGTAAGAGTAAATGAGCAATTCATGAAAAATTTTTACTGTATCTGACCTTTCAAGATACCACACAATTTTATTTCAATATGCAGTCTTTTATTTGAATTTCTTTGTGTTTTATAGACCCAAAAGCCTTGAAAATCTCCTCGTTGTGAATACCCGGACAGACAAAGATGGAAAAGGGTAAGGTTTGATTTAGACTCATACAGGCTTCTTTGATTGAGTCCTAAACTGTATGCCATTTCCTGGGGGAGACCCCCTGTTCAAGACAAAAGTCAGACAGGCTGGTGGAATAGGCACTTGATCAGGGTCAGGAGATGGGTGGGTGTCTTGGTACTGGCTCTGCCACCGACATCAATCTGGGTGACCCTGGACAAGTGGCTTAACCTCTGGAGACCTCTGTTTCCTCAGTCCATAAAATGAAGGGTATGATCTAGATGGTCTCTAACTTCCCTTTTACATGAGAAAGTGAAAGAAATCAAACTGACCATTACAAGTGGTGAACAGTAGGCTGGTTTATGAACTAAATATGTTCACTATAGGACATTTTGATGCTGGGAGCATAGCTCCTCACCACTGAAGTCTTTCTAAGGGAGTAAGGCATTTTTCAGTTGCAATCTTGATTGAGTCACTTCATATGTATATCACTCAGATACACTTGTAAACATTTCAAGGTCAAAAGCCATGCTTTTATTTATTTTGTATCATAAAAAAGATTAATTAATGATCAGTAACTATTAATTTAAAGAGCATTTAAAGAAGTTAACTTATAGTTCTAGACTGGCACTGATATACTAGAAAATGAATTACTACTGACATTATTTTTCATGTTGAAAGAAATCAAACTTTTGACAGTTTCATTAAAGAAAATCCCAGAACAATCAAGAATGACAAAGGATAAAGATTTCTGAGGTCTCTACTGCTTTTTCTCCAGATTGGCTGTTTACCTTGTATTCAGTGTGTCATTACATTTGCCTTTTCCTAACATGATGATTATTTCTATTGTCCTGGTTATCTTTAAAAACCATTGATCTGCGCCAAGCTGTGCACAGATGGGTATTCTAGCATTCCAAGTCAAACTCGGTGGTATGCCTTCTTAACCCTCTCTGATGTAGAAAACAACAAAGTCTATATAACAAAAAGTGTGGGCAATCACAAACTCCATTCAGACACTGAACACTTATTAACAACATATTACTATAATGTGAATGTGCAAACATTATTACAGGTGATTTTTTTTCCAAGTGGGGAACAGATGAAGTGGGAAAGCAGTCAGTTCTCTGTAAGTGGTTGTATGAGTTTTACAGGAAAAGATGAGATTTCATATTTTTTAAGAAATGAACTTTGGAAAATGAAATTAAACATCCTCTAAAAGGAATCAGTAGCAGAATAACTGGGGCAGAGGAACAGATAAGTGACCTGGAAGATAAAATAGTGGAAATAACTACCACAGAGCAGAATAAAGAAAAAAGAATGAAAAGAATTCAGGAGAGTCTCAGAGACCTCTGGGACAACATTAAATGCACCAACTTTCAAATTATAGGGATCCCAGAAGAAGAAAAAAAGAGAGGGACTGAGAAAATATTTAAAGACATTATAGTTGAAAACTTCCCTAATATGGGAAAGGAAATAGTCAGTCAAATCCAGGAAGCACAGAGAGTCCCATACAGGATAAATCCAAAGAGAAACATGCCAAGACACATACTAATCAAACTATTAAAAATTAAATACAAAAAAAAATATTAAAAGCAGCAAGGGAAAAACAACAAATAACATACAAGGGAATCCCCATAAGGTTAACAGCTGATCTTTCAGCAGAAACTCTGCAAGCCAGAAGGGATTGGCAGGACATATTTAAAGTGATGAAAGGGAAAAACCTACAAACAAGATTACTCTACCCAGCAAGGATCTCATTCAGATTCAATGGAGAAATTCAAACCTTCACAGACAAGCAAAAGCTAAGAGAATTCAGCACTGCCAAACCAGCTTTACAACAAATGCTAAAGGAACTTCTCTAGGCAGAAAACATAAGAGAAGGGAAAGACCTATAATAACAAACCCAAAACAATTAAGAAAATGGTAATAGGAACATACATACTGATAATTACCTAAAATGTAATGGATTAAATGCTCCAACCAAAAGACATAGACTGGCTGAATGGATACAAAAACGAGACCCGTATGTATGCTGTCTACAAGAGACCCACTTAAGACCTAGGGACACATACAGACCAAAGTGAGGGAATGAAAATGATGCTCCATCAAAATGGAAATCAAAAGAAAGTTGGAGTAGCAATTCTCATAGCAGGCAAAATAGACTTTAAAATAAAGACTATTACAAGAGACAAAGAAGGACACTACATAATGATCAAGGGATCAATCCAAGAAGAAGATATAACAATCGTAAATATTTATGCACCCAACATAGGAGCACCAAAATACATAAGGCAAATGCTAACAACCATAAAAGGGGAAATCAACAGTAACACAATCATAGTAGGGGACTTAACACCCCACTTTCACCAATGGACAGCTCATCCAAAATGAAAGTAAATAAGGAAACACAAGCTTTAAATGATGCAGTAAACAAGATGGACTTAATTGATATTTATAGAACATTCCATCCAAAAACAACAGAATACACTTTCTTCTCAAGTGCTCATGGAACATTCTCCAGGACAGATCAAGCCTTGGTAAATTTTAAAAAACTGAAATCGTATCAAGTATCTTTTCTGACAACAACGCTATGAGACAAGATATCAATTACAGGGAAAAAACTGTAAAAAATACAAACATATGGAGGCTAAACAATACACTACTTAATAACCAAGAGATCACTGAAGAAATCAAAGAGGAAATTTAAAAAATACCTAGAAACAAATGACAATAAAAAAATGATGACCCAAAACCTATGGGATGCAGCAAAAGCAGTTGTAAGAGGGAAGTTTATAGCAATACAATCCTACCTCAGGAAACAAGAAACATCTCAAATAAACAACCTAACCTTACACCTAAAGCAATTAGAGAAAGAAGACCAAAAGAAAACCCAAAGTTAGCAGATGGAAGGAAATCATAAAGATCAGACGAGAAATAAATGAAAAACAAATGAAGGAAACGATGGCAAAGATCAATAAAACTAAAAGCTGGTTCTTTGAGAAGATAAACAAAATTGATAAAACATTAGCCAGACTCATCAAGAAAAAGAGGGAGAAGACTCAAATCAATAGAATTAGAAATGAAAAAGGAGAAGTTACAACAGACACTGCAGAAATACAAAGGATCATGAGAGATTACTACAAGCACCTATGTGCCAATAAAATGGACAACCTGGAAGAAATCAACAAATTCTTAGAAAAACACAACCTTCCAAGACTGAACCAAGAGGTAATAGAAAATATAAACAGACCAATCACAGCACTGAAATTGAGACTGTGATTAAAAATCTTCCAACAAACAAAAGCCTAGGACCAGATGGCTTCACAGGCAAATTCTATCAAACATTTACAGAAGAGCTAACACTTATCCTTCTCAAGCTCTTCCAAAATATAGCAGAGGGAGGGACATTCCCAAACTGATTCTACAAGGCCACCATCACCCTGATACCAAAACCAAAGATGTCACAAAAAAAGAAAACTACAGGCCAATATCACTGATGAACATGGATGCAAAAATCCTCAACAAAATACTAGCAAACAGATTCCAACAGCATATTAAAAGGATCATACACCATGAGCAAGTGGAGTTTATCCAAGGAATGGAAGGATTCTTCAACATACGCAAATCAATCAATGTGATAAACCATATTAACAAATTGAAGGAGAAAAGCCATATGATCATCTCAATAGATGCAGAGAAAGCTTTTGACAAAATTCAACACCGTTTATGATAAAAACCCTCCAGAAAGTAGGCATAGAGGGAACTTACCTCAACATAATAAAGGCCATATATGACAAACCCACAGCCAACATTGTTCTCAATGGTAAAAATCTGAAACCATTTCCAGTAAGATCAGGAACAAGACAAGGTTGCCCACTCTCACCACTGTTATTCAACATAGTTTTGGAAGTTTTAGCCACAGCAATCAGAGAAGAAAAAGAAATAAAAAGAATCCAAACAGGAAAAGAAGAAGTAAAACTGTCACTGTTTGCAGATGACATGATACTTTAGATAGAGAATCCTAAAGATGCTACCAGAAAAAATACAGGAGCTAATCAATGAATTTGGTAAAGTAGCAGAATACAGAATTAATGCACAGAAATCTCTTTCATTCCTATACACTAATGATGAAAAATCTGAAAGAGAAATTAAGGAAACACTCCCATTTACCATTGCAACAAAAAGAATAAAATACCTGGGAATAAACCTACCTAAGGAGACAAAAGACCTGTATGTAGAAAACTGTATGACACTGATGAAAGAAATTAAAGATGATACAAACAGATGGAGAGATATACCATGTTCTTGGATTAGAAGTATCAACATTGTGAAAATGACTATACTACCCAAAGCAATCTAAAGCTTCAATGCAATCCCTATCAAACTACCAATGGCATTTTTCACAGAACTAGAACAAAAAATTTCACAATGTGTATGGAAACACAAAAGACCCCGAATAGCCAAAGCAATCTTGAGAAAGAAAAATGGAGCTGGAGGAATCAGGCTCCCTGACTTCAGACTATACTGCAAAGTTACAGTAATGAAGACAGTATAGTACTGGCACAAAAACAGAAATATAGATCAATGGAACAGAATAGAAGGCCCAGAGATAAACCCATGCACATATGGTCACCTTATCCTTGATAAAGGAGGCAAGAGTATGCAATGGAGAAAAGACAGCCTCTTCAATAAGTGGTGCTGGGAAAACTGGACAGCTACATGTAAAAGAATGAAATTAGAACACTCCCTAACACCGTACACAAAAATAAACTCGAAATGGATTAAAGACCTAAATTTAAGGCCAGACACTATCAAACTCTCAGAGGAAAACATAGGCAGAACACTCTATGACATAAATCACAACAAGATCCTTTTTGACCCACCTCCTAGAGGAATGGAAATAAAAACAAAAATAAACAAATGGGACTTAATATAACTTAAAAGCTTTTGCAAAGCAAAGGAAACCATAAACAAGATGAAAAGACAACCCTCAGAATGGGAGAACATATTTGCAAACGAAGCAACTGACAAAGGATTAATCTCCAAAATATACAAGCAACTCATGCAGCTCAATATCAAGAAAACAAACAACCCAATCCAAAAATGGGCAGAAGACCTGAATGAACATTTCTCCAAAGAAGATATACAGATTGCCAACAAACAATGAAAGGATGCTCAACATCATTAATCATTAGAGAAATGCAAGTCAAAACTACAATGAGGTATCACCTCACACCGGTCAGAATGGGCATCATCACAAAATCTACAAACAATAAATGCTGGAGAGGGTGTGGAGAAAAAGGAACCCTCTTGCACTGTTGGTGAGAATGTAAGTTGATACAGCCACTATGGAGAACAGTATGGAGTTTCCTTTAAAAACTAAAAATAGAACTACCATATGACCCAGCAATCCCACTACTGGGCATATACCTTGAGAAAACCATAATTCAAAAAGAGACATGTACTACAGTATTCATTGCAGCTTTATTTACAGTAGCTAGGACATGGAAACAACCTAAGTGTCCATCATCAGATGAATGGATAAAGAAGATGTGGCACATATATACAATGGAATATTACTCGGCCGTAAAAAGAAACGAAACTGAGTTATTTGTAGTGAGGTGGATGGACCTAGAGACTGTCATACAGAGTGAAGTAAGTCAGAAAGAGAAAAATAAATATCGTATGCTAACACATATATATGGAATCTAAAAAAAAACCAAAAAATGATTCTGAAGAACCTAGGGACAGGGCAGGAATAAAGACGCAGACGTAGAGAATGGACTTGAGGACACGGGGAGGGGGAAGGGTAAGGTGGGACAAAGTGAGAGAGTGGCATGGATTTATATATACTACCAAATGCAAAATAGATAGCTAGTGGGATGCAGACACATTACACAGGGAGATTAGCTCTGTGCTTTGTGACCACCTAGAGGGGTGGGATAGGTAGGGTGGGAGGGAGATGCAAGAGGGAGGAGATATGGGGATATATGTATATGTATAGGTTTCACTTTGTTACAAAGCAGAAACTAACACACCATTGTAAAGCATTTATACTCCAATAAAGATGTTAAAAATAATTTTAATTAATTAATTAAAAGATAAATAAATAAATGAAGTTTGGAAAGTTCCATACAAGTGGTGGAAATTAGGAAAAGTGGGTGAACACAAGTCAATCGTGTGGGCTAGGAAGGAGGAGAAAAGAGAAGGGGTTTGTAAGCTGGTATAACTTGATAGCAGCTGGGCTTTGATGCAGAAAGGATGGGTCTCTTTGGTGTGGTAGGGAGAGCCCACAGTTTCTTTTCCTTCTTCCCTGCCTGTCTCCCTTCCTTCTTCCTTACACAGAAAAACCCTCAAATGTCAGCGGTCTTATCACAGTGAAAAACAGAGACAGATGAAAATGGCATTGAACAACTGGGGGATTTAGAGAGATTAGCTTTCATATTCCCTAATTGTTTTAAGCTATTGGCGTGTGAAAGTTTTATTGGTTGTGGTCAACTCATATAAAGTACTGGGGTCATCAAAGAGTTATTTCTACCTTTCCCAGGTTACTTTTTATTAAAAATGACTTGTCTAAATCTTCAAAATGTTTAGATTTAAAATGTTGATCATCTGATTTCCACCCTTGATGTGAATGCTTTTCATGTTTAAGGAAGACAATATCTCAACACATATATTAAAGTTAGTTTCTCACCAACCCACTCTCAAAGAATAATGAAAGCAAAAGCTGAGATGTGGGGGGAACTTTTACGTTTAAATTGATTTAATCATAACTGAGTAATGGTTGGGTCCTCACTGTAGGATAGTTAGCATATCAGCATTTGGCATGAGAAGAGCCACTTGAATTAAATATTTCGAAAGACTTCTGATGTTTCAGGTACTGATAACGTCTTACTGCTGTTGTGAAAAATCTACTGTTGAATCTCTCTCTCTCTTTCTCTCGCCGTTGCTGTGCTCTCCCTGCCCCCTCCAATGTTATAAAGAAACCAAGGCCTTGGAAGTCTTATTAAAGTTAATCAAAGGACTGACAAAAACGAGAAAGGGAAAGTAAAGCTCCTAACATAATGGGGCTCTCTTTTTTCACGTTAGATTTTTACACCTTGTTGGAAATGGGAGTGTTATGCTTTCCTCTGTCACAGTTGAACTGTTGCACTTTGGGGCCTATCAGAGATAGTAGGCAAAGAATATGATGAATCCTGTTTCCATAAGACCACATGCTTGAGTTGCACTGAAGTAAGTGCAGGAAAACTTACTGCATAATCTCTTATTCTATATTTTCTTAAATAATTTAAAAATGAGACAAATTTTCTATTTAAATTAAGAAATAGAAAGGACAAAATTGCAAAGTGAGAGGTGTGTTGGCGAAGATTTTTTAAACTAATTTAAACCAAGTACTACTGTGGAAATTAAAAAAGATAAGCTAAGGGATAATTATATTGAAGTTTCTCTGGTCAGTTGGCCCTGGAAACATCTGACATCCTTTCAGGGACATTCTTATTTATATGGTTTTCAGAAAAAATTGAATGCAAGTTAATTGACATAAGGTCTCCATGTTTTTTCCAAAGAATCCAAGATCTCAAAATGGTTATCAAAGCAAATGCTAGGACAGATCAGACTAGCAGAGGGTGAGAACTGCTTTGATGTTTCTAAATCTTGCTTATTTTCTACTGGGTTAATTGTGTGATCTTCTCAGTATACTGAAGGGGGTCACATCTTTGAGTTTGGCTTCTCTCTTCTGTGTCTGAACTCTACTGCCCTGAGCTTTACTTTGGCGAGTCTATCTAAATTTAAATTTACCTGGAGCCCAATAGAATCCTAGAGATTAACTTAACTATATTATTGATAGGTAACTTTCATAACAAAAATGAATTTAATACCAGTATAATAATCTTCTCCAAAAGCTTGAATTAATCATCAATAATATGGAATGTGTATATAAAAAAATACTGTGGGAATACTTTGAAACTGATCTAAATTTTTTTTAAGAGGTGAAGACCTTGATAATGTTATCAAAGTGAATCCCAAAGAAAGTGAAAACACCACTGGGTAAGACTGATTAGTATCTTTAAATCTGATTTCTGTAAGTGACAATAAGATAAAATGATTTGGCATTTTAACTTTAGAAATATGTTTTACTGGCATGGAATTGGATAATAATGATAGGCCACATGACCTTTCCTCCTTGCTCCCAATAAAATTGCTTATTTTTGAAGAATTGCCCCATTGTTTAATAGTAAATTGCCTTTTCTCCCAGATTTTGATTTGGTTTTAGGGGTGAGTTACTGAATTGAATTTGTTTGCATCTAAAGAAAGCACAATCTTGACAATATTTTTAAAGTGGATCTCCAAAATGACAGAGATAGCCAAGAGTGAGTCTTGACTAAAACTACTGAAAATCAACTTCTTTGAGGATGGTGGTCTCAGAAGGGAGCCCAGGGGAGGGGCTGGGCAGATACACACACTGGGAGGAAGAACACCCCACCACTTCTCTTCTTCAGGGCTATGTTGACAAGGCAGCAGTACTCAATCACAATACCTCTGCCATCCTCTACTGCCCCCTTTGGTTTCGGGCTATGCCCCTTTTGGTATTACTCAGTGCATTTTATGGAGGTGACATGTGTCTCCCCAAGAAGTGTCATTAATTTTCCTACCATGTAAGGTATTTTTTCTTGCTCTTATAATTCACCATAATCTAATTATATTTTAAAAGGTGGAATGGTTACGTTTATATGAAGACATATTTTTAAAATTATTTTTCATATTGTTAAACTATTATCACCTTTTATATTTTATTATTATTTAAAAACAGAATAGGCAATTATATCTGATTTGTTAGATGGAAATTTACATTCTATCTGGATCCAGCATAGAACTTTATCTAACTCAACATTACTTCAGTGCCACCCATCTGGGGTGTTCTAACAAGATGTATCTGAGGACAAAGCTGATTTTGTTAAATAACAAGTTTCACATATACTTATGCATTTTGAGAACAAAACAAAAACATCATATGTTTCTTGTTGGTAAATTAGGAAACTTAAATGGTCTTCAGTTCAAGATGTAAGAGAAGAATTTTCATTTGCATTTAGAGCTTTAAAAATTACATTGATAGAGAACGTGTATACTTACCACTTCTTAATTTTGCCAATCATTGTTCACTTGATTAGTGTTTTATTTTAATGACATTCATTAAAACTCATTTCCTTATTCAAAGGAAACAAGACCTCGATGGGCTTATTAAAGTGAATCCTGAAACAAATAAAAATATCAAGAGGTAAGTAATTTAAAGCTTTTTATTTCTCCTTTGGTATTTATAAACACATTGGAATTCTGAGTGCTTGCATTCAGGAGAGCAAATTGAAATTCAAACCGAACTGAACTCTTTTTTTCCGAATACATCATATTAAGCAATTCTATATGAGTGATACACAGAATTTTATTTGCATTTTATTCTCAGGTGACATTTGCTATAAGGTAGATTTTGAGAAATTAAATGGGAATTTGACTACCCTTCTCTACTATTTATTTCTTTGTGTGTAAGTGTATGTGTGTGTGTGTGTGTGTGTCTGTATGTGTATGTGCATGTGTCAATAGTGTGTTACATATAAATGTGTGTATATATTAGTGTATATGTATAAGTGTGTTGGTAAAAGTGTATGTGTGCGTATTAATCAGGGTTCTCCAGAGAAACAGAACAATAGAATATATATAGAGAGAGAGAGAAAGAGAGATTTATTATAAGGAATTGGCACCTGCCCTTCTGAATTGGCACATGGCCGTTAGGGACGGCCATCTGCTTTACTCAGTCTACAGATTCAGATGTTAGTCTCATCCCAAAACACACTCACAGACACACCTGGAATAATATTTGACCAAATATCTGGGCACTCTGTGGCCCAGTCAAACTGACACATGAAATTAACCATCACAATGCATATATATATATATAAATATATGTGTGTATGTATAAGTAGTGTGTGTGTATGTGTATGTATGCATAAATAGCATATATAAACAAGTGTATGTGGGACTGTAAGTAGTGTGTGTGGATGTGTTTATGTACAAACTGTGTGTGTACATGTGTACTATGTTTGTGTGTAGTGTGGGTATGTGTATATAGTGCAGTGTATGTTTAAAGATGAAGAGCTTAACAAAGTGTACCTTGTAAACGAATTACCCTACCCATGAATTGTCAAGTAAATCTGGAAAGCTTATGTCCTCTTGCTTTTTTTTTTTTTTTTTTAAAAACAGATGGAACATATCTGAAACTGAGCTTGTTGGCGTGTTGCTGAAAAGTATACCAAATAATTCCATGTGGTTTCTTTTGAACTCCTTTCCATTCCATTCACTCAGTACATATTATTATGCGTTGATTCTAAAATGTGTCACTGATGCCTGCAGGCCCTGTCAGCAGAGCCTGGCTGGCTGAAAGCTGGTGCGTGCTGTCAGGCCGTCCTGTTCTCAGCAGCACAGTGTGATTGCAGGCCCAGTGACCCTATGAGTTGCAGACGTGTACAATTTTGCATCGACAGACTGAGAAGAAAGCACTGACTTCCTTGGCTACCTGGGTATTTCAGGGAGGTAACTTGAGGTTGGGAGCAGGGAGTCTAAAGGACCTGGGTTCAAATTCTGGCTCTGTCACTTGCTAGCTGTGTCCCCATGCTTCAGTTTACTCACCTACAAAATAAGGATCATAATACTGTCATGCCTGGCACATAGTAGATATGAATAGTTTTAGCAATAATAAAGATTCACATGAATTATGTTTTCTTAATAATTTAGATACTGTTCAAATATTTAATTTACTTTGACTCTCCAAGAAAAATTCATGTTTTTCCTTTCTAATTTTTATTAAAAAGAGTATTTCAAATCATCACCTATTGTTTTTCATAGGTTGGGGTGTGTGTGTGTGTGTGCCTATGTGTACACATGTGTATACACACATGCAGATGTGTGCAATCGTGTGTATGCTTGTGTGTGCATTCATGTGTGTATGCCTACATGTGTGAGTGCATACGGGTGTGTGTCTGTGCAAACAAGTGAAAATGTGTGTTTGATGGCGTACTTGTGTACACATGCTTGTGTGTGCCTAAATATATGTGTAAGTATATCCGTGTGCTTTTGTGTGTATATGAGTACCTATGTTCGTGGTTGTGTATGTGTGTGCTTCCTGGGACCTTTTAGGGACAATAGTGATCTTTTTTTTTTTCCTTTACCAAGCATTATTAAATTCTGTAGATCTCTTAAAAGTAAAATAAGATCATCTCCCTCCCTTATTAAAAACTTTCAATGTTCTCTTATTTCAGGTAGAATAAAGTTCTAAACTTTAGCGATGGCCTTTCACATGTTCAGTAAAGTCCAGCCAAACTGATCTTTTTTCTATTCCAGGCTCACTTCTGCCTTAACACTTCTGTGTATGCTATTCCCACTTTGGGAAGCTCTATTCCCATACTGTCACCTTCTCAAAGAGATCGTTTCTGAGCATTGAATATAATTAAGTCACCACCCCCTCCTTCAACCCCAGCATTGCAGGCACCAGACACTCTTTTTTACTTTCTTCATAGCATATATTATTATCTGGAAATGTGGCATTCATTTATACATTTGATTGCATATTGCCTGCCTCTCATCAAGTTAGAATGGAAGCTTCTTGAGGGCTAAGCCCATCTGTATTGTCCCATAACTTGGGGCCCATAGTAGGCCTTCCATAACTATTTGTGGATTGAAAGAATGCATAAATATTGAAGACATATACACTATGAGGCATTGCTTCCCACAGTTGAGCTCAAAATATTATTTTACATTACTACATTAAATAGCACACTCTTCTTTTTTGACTATATGAACTTTAAAATTTAGGGAACCTTATACTGATATGTGCTCTATTTAATATATTTAAAGAGATCAAGGTCTTGACAACACAACCAACACAAATATTACAAGGTTGGAGTTGCAGTGCTTAATGTTGTGGGGTTTCTTTTTGAGTACTCAAATCTAGAAACAGAATCCTGGGAATTTTTTTCTCAGTCACTGGCATTCAAATTCCACATATTTCATTCAGGCAACAAAGGGTTAAAAAAATCAGCAAAGGGTATTGGGGTAGAATGGTTGTCTCTTTCAGGGTTAATAGTTTCATTATTTGCATGAAAAAGGATCAAATTTTTTATTGCTGCTTTTAACAGGGATGTACACATTCTCAGACATCTGCATACAAGTAAAAACTTGAGTCAACGTCTAGCTGCTTCCAAATATCTATACCTTTGATGTTGCATTGACGCAACCTCAGAGATTTCATGATCGATCTTAGCAGGGCCACAGGGCATGGGGATCCAGGGTGTAAAAGTGCCTTCTGTGGACGTTCTTTACCCATGTGGTATCCTCTGTAGATCAGAGGCACTTTGGCTGGCACTGCGAATGTGGAAAACACATGTAGAAAAGCAATAGGAAAAGCAAAATTCCATTAAAATCAGAAGCAGATATACTAAAGGGTAATCATAAATTACTGACGTGTTTTCACTGACTACGCGGAGTTTTATATTATAGTAAATATAGCTTACATTTCAGAACTTTATAGAGTTTAATCTTCCTATTGTTTGTTGCCAACACAACTAGTCAAAATTTGTAGTTTTAACACACAGTTATAAGTACCAGCAGCAGATACCAGATTTGTATATCATGGACTTTAACAAATTGGTATACTTATCTAAATCCAGTGTTTAAATAGAAAATCTGCTAATGAATGTCAATTTTACAAAATATGTGTTCTCCAAAGTTCCCACAGCATGTTGGAAGTTGATGGGTAGAGTTGTGTCTTGTGGAATGTTCCATGAAATGTGTATACAGACTATTACAAAATATGTTTAGTGCACCTGGAAAAGGCTAAGAGCATAGCATTCAATGAATCAAAATAGAGTCCTAGTTCAGTATTTGCTAGTGGCCCTAATGGCTCCAAGATTAAAATATTCTCACTGAGTCTCAATGTGTTTCAGAGAGATATAAATCCCTACATACTTCTGCGTACCTTTAACAATCTTCAACTCTTTGGCATGATTTCAGTGAGTGTTTATACTGTCCCTGAGTTTTAATGAATAGTTTTATCAACTTGGTTCTAGTCTATCATTAACCTCATCATGTTTTCTATGCTTTAAAGGGGCCAGTGCCTTGACAATCTCATCAAAGTGACCCCTGAAGTAAACAGAAGTAACCCAGGGTGAGGATTATATCGTATCTTTCTTCCTTCCCATCAATTTGTGCATCAAATTCTGCATCAATTTGTGGCTCTCATTAGAGAAGCTATGCTGAAAAATCTGTGGAGTCAGAAAGTCTGAGCTCCATTACTTACTGGCTGGGTGCCTTGGAGCAAGTCCCTCGAACACTGAGCTGAGGCTTCTTTAGTTATAAAATGAGGATCGTAATGTCTGTTCCATCTTTGTCATTTGATTATTAAGGATCAAGTGCAATAATGGATATAAAATCCCTTTAAAGCAAAAAGGCACTACAAATGAAAATTATTAACAAAATATAGTTTAATTATAGCTATAGCATTATGTAGAATACTGAAAGGGGCTGGCCAGGCGAGAGTTTTTGGCAAATAGTTCCAGAATTGATCTTTTTAACTCAATCTTGCCCTAATTTTATGGTTTTATTTTGATTGTAAATGGGAAACTGAGCTAGTATACCAATGATTTGTATGGAGGTCAAAATTTTTACTCTTTTAAATGAAGGGCATAGACTGGTATTGATTTCTCTCAAAACCTAATCGCAAAATTCATCTTGAGCACATATATCCTTCAAAGTACTTAGTTGACTTAATTCCGTTTTTACTTATTATGTTTTTGTTTGCTTTTTTGTTTAAAGTTCCAAAGACCTCAGTAACCTCATCAAAGTGAACCCAAGAACAGGAAAAAGTGTGCAAGTGCAAGATTGAATACGCCCCTCTTTTTTTGTTTCACATTAACCAATGCTTAAAAACATTATTAAATCATCATTTCAGCAGACTGACACTGCTATAGTATCAATGTATCAATGGTAGTTCAAGAAAAACCATGGAACCCCCATGATCTTTTATGTAAAATGTTTAAGATTTTGGTCAAATGATTTCTAATATAATGCAGGTGCCTTGATGCATTAGGTGCACAGTTGTTTTTTCAGGATGGATGGGATACTTTCATTTGTTGATTTATTTTTCTTAAGCAGAGGGATGGCACAGGAGAGAGGAAAGAGAATCAGACCAGAGCCCAGAGATGGGGGTCTGGGCCTGGCTGTATCCTCACTAGCAGTGTGAAATGGGCATGGCCACACTCCCTGTTTGGACTTCAGTTTTTTCATCCTCACAGTGAGGAAATTGGACCAGATGCTCCCTGATCACTTCCAATGTCAATTCAGTTATTAAGTTCCAGTAAGATGGTTGTTGTTATAGAATGTGCACGCACCCTGGAGTTAGATTACATAGCTTTAGATTCCAGCCTTGCCACTACTAGCCATGTGGCAAAAACTTAATCTTTGTGTGTCTTAGCTTTTCCCTTTGTGAAATCAGGATGATAATACTTACTGTTGTTGACCTGAAACAAATAGACTGCCAGATATTTCTCCAGCCAAGGTGGATTTACTCAGGATCACCAGAGAATTGCAGTTTGGGGTCTGCAACCGTGGGGAGCCATATGCAAGTCCCTGAAGGGGAAGGGAGGAACACTTTTATAGAAGGAGAAAAGGAGGCTGGGAGGGCTACAGTAAACAAAGAGTTCAAGGCTTTTCATTGGCTGAGTCCCTGCCAGGAAAGAAGAGGAGTCATTCTTCTTCCTCTTGGACTCCGCTATTATCATAGGGCACAAGAACTCCCCCTTCTGGTCTCCTAACTCTATTTCATTGAAGTTTCTGTTTATTAATTTTTTTAACACTATTTCATTGGACTGATGTGAGGATTAAATCATAGAAATCACGTAAATCACTTAGAAGAGTGCCTGGCACATCATGAATTTTCTGAAACCATTAATTATTGTTTATTATTTCTATGCAGTTATAGTTAGGTCCAAATATATATTTTCAGAGTCAACACTGAAAAACTCCAACCCCTTGAGATGATCTCTGTTTTAATAAATATTTTATAGTAAAATATTTCTATAATAAAAATGTTTCTCCATTTTAATAAATATTTGCAACCACTTGATGTAAGTTGACCATTTCTCTGATCATTTCTTCCATGTTTTAAAGGGGCCAAAGTCTTGACAATCTCATCGAAGTGGCTCCAGAAACAAACAGAACTAACCAAGGGTGAGGTTTATGGAACTTATTTCTCCATTTTCTTCTATTCAACCTCGAAAATATGATAAAACTCATTGTCCCATCACAGAGACAGCCAATAATGGGACCCAAAATCAATACCTCTGTGTCAGAAACCTAGTCTTCAAGTCCTTATTCAGGGCTCCCTGGTTGTGGATATTTGTGGAGGAATTCCTTAAAATATGGGAATAATCTCTTATCAGTGTGGGATTTGTGTTCCATGCTTGGGATTTCCTCAAAATGAATCAGGTTTCCTCCTGGGATGAAATATCTTCCCCAAACAATTTCTTAGATATAAGCAGCCTAAGAGAAGGTCTTCATGTGAAGAAAATTCTCCTTCCTTTTTCCTTCATCATTTTTTCCCTCTTCTCTTATGTTTACACTCAATTCCTAAAGTTGGGAGGTTATTTTTTAAAATTATACTTAATTTATTGAAATAATAAAGAATACAAAGGATAACATTTGTCTTTTATAGAGAGAATTTTCTTTAAGGTACGTTGTGTTGAGTAAGCAAAGAGATGTAAAAAAACCACGAATCTATAAATATATATTGTTATGCTAGTTTGAATGTGAGTTAAATATAAAAGATACCAAGGTATATATTTTCTTTCTGGTAGATATTCTATCTTACTTGGTGTATAGGAATTCTATTTTTACAGTAGGTAGATATCATATAAAGTTTATTAGACTAGATCAGGAGTCAGAAACTTTTGCTTAAAGGGCTAGGTAGTAAATATTTCAGGTTTGGGGGACCAAAACAGTCTCTATTTTAACTAGTCAACTAGCAACCATTGATAATACATCGTAAAGGAATGGGCATGGCTGTGTTCCAATAAAACTTTACTTATATAACAAGACTACAGGCTGAATTTAGCTTGAGGACCATAGTTTGCTGACTCCTGGACTAAACAGTATTTCATGTGGGTGAGTGAAGAAGATCAACTCTGAATGTACTTGGAACAGCTTCCGAAACAAAGCCTCCCTTGCATATCTTGTTTTATTCACTTTATGGTTAGACCAAAGATTTTATCATTCTTTTATCTGATTATTTAGTGCTAAATTGTCCTTAGATTTTGTTCACTAAATAAGAACGTAACGCGTTGCCACTGTCTGAGGATCAGGTACTGAATCCAGAGACCATGTAATACTTCACGTTACAGATAAAAGAGTCAATGAAAGACAGCTATCCCTTGTCCCTCTTCCAAGATGACTTAGTTTGTAAAGTGAAGATGGCCTTAATGATATGACCTTTCCCGTGCAGTGTGTGAGCCTTGTTTCAGTACCCACCCTCTGCCATGTATTGCATTAGGTCATGTGTCCATCTTTTCTACTTGGTAGTGAAATTTTTGAGTTCGGGGAATACTTATTAGCTGTATAATCTTGGACAAATCGTTTAACCTCCTTTAAGCTTCAGCTTCTTTATCTGTAAAGTGGGGATTGTAAGAATTACCTTCTTCATGAATTACCAGAAAAATTAGATGCGAGCAAGCTTATGAAGCACTTATTTCTCAAGTGCTTATTAGATATTATCTATTGGTATTATTATTACTGTTACTGTTTTTCTTCATTGTTGGATCCCCATTGCACCACTCATTGCTTAGTTCAAAGAAGATACCAAAGAAATTATCTGTTAGATTGAATTTTATGAAATTGTTGACATTCAATAATTTTTGATCCACAAGAGGACAATTTCATATAGTTCAATATAATAGAATGCAATAATTTACATGGAAGGATATGTACATGATAAAATTAGTTTATAGGTTAATCCTAAAGATTAGTTCAGTGATATAAGCCTTTCCAGTCTTTTTTCTTTTCAGGATGTATAACAAATTGTCCAATAATAAGGTATAGCAAATTAGGCATCTTGTTCAGGCCTTCTGATGTTAGAGTTGGTATGAAGGCCCAGTGCGATAACAGAAATGTCTCTTTAGAGCTATTATTGCCTATTTGTTTAGAATAAAAGCAAGTTATATAATCTGAAGTTTTCCTTGTTCTGACTTAGCATTGCATGAAGCATGATTCTGAACTGATTAATATCTTGGAGTAGCCTGAATGTTACATATTCATATTATGTATATTACCTCCATACTTTAGAATCAGGAAATAGCCTCTTTTTAAAAAAAATCCCAGGTTTTTGTTTTGTTTTGTTTTGAGGGGAGGGAAGCAAGGAACACGTGCAAATGATGAACAATTTAAATTTTTCTCTTATTCATTACAAGCTTCAAAAATATTCTTGGAAAACAAGGAGTTTAAGAGCAATTTAAATTTGAAGTTGTCTTAAAAGAAATAAGAATAAAACTAAATTAAATTTTCATATATATGTAGTTGTGTAAGAAATGAATTGATAGTAGCCACCTGCTTTTACAGAGGGCTAAAAAAAGAACTCAAGTAAGATGAAGTTTTGAATTAACAACAATCACTTGATTCAATATTAATATTGAAAAAAATGTACAAATTGTAGTTGATTTGACTTGATTTTACCCCCATATTGAAATTTACAACATTTTTTAGGAACCAAGATCTGAACAATCTTATCAAAGTGACTCCCTCAGCAAATAAAAGATAAGCTTATTAAGATTATTGAAGACTCGTGAACAAGTCTTCAATTTATGCCCCAGAATAAGATTATTTGGCTAAGGACATTTGAAAGGGAACATGAAAAAAATGAGAACAAATCGATTTGTTGATGTGTAATAATGGTAGATAGATTTTTTCTTTTATTGTGTTGCTTCAATTTATTACATTATAATATTGTTCAAATTGTAATATTGAAGCTAATTCTGTCTAATGACTATTTGAGAAATTCATTGGATAACATAAGTAGCATAAGTAGGTTATTACTGCAAGTTTATAGTAAATAAATTACAAGTTCACAAAACTGAATAAACCAAAGAATATTGGCTTTCTTCTCTTTCACAAACCCAAGGATTAATTTTTAAATGACTCTTCAGAAAATTGGTGACATAACATTCTAATACTTGATTAGAATATTTCTACATGATTTTGATTATACTCCTGTCTTCTTGAAAAGTTAAGACCCATCATTCACTGGAGCAAAAGTTAAGAAAAGCGTGACAGAGTAACTCCAAGCTACCTCTCAAGATTATTGTGATGATAATGTTGGTGAAAAGCATTGTGCAGATGTAAGGAATTATTGTGAATAGAGAGAGGAAGGATGTTAGCAGAAGGGAGCATGTGGTTTGGGGTTCAGCTATGGTTTCAATCCTCGTTCACCCTCAGTCATTTCTTAGGTATCTGGCCCAAAGAGTGTCTTAATTTCTATGAAACTCAATTTATTTTTAAAGAGAGAATGGTAATATTTAACTCAGTTGTTTTGAGGATTTTAAAAAGATAACTAATATAACTAATATATATAAAGTAGAAACTCGGTAAATTTATCACTTTTTGTCTAGGATCCCATGGAATGTTTCACAAGCATCAGAAGAAACAATGCCAGCCATTGTTTCTGATTTCCAACTGAATTTGACCTTTTATTTTATTTTGTTTTAGCAGTGAACAAGATCTTGATGAACTTATTAACGTAAGCCCCAAAGCTGTCAAAAACACAGCCGGGTAAGAGAAGGATGTGATTTATTTACTTTGCTTTGTTTCTCCTTAACTAAGTACAATTTGAATATAAATGACTTGTAATCGTTCTATGGGCAAACTGAATATAAATCTTGAAAAGTCATCACAATTTTTATATGTCCCTGAAAACTTAGATATCTATTTGCTAATAAAAAGAAAGGCAGCTCAAGTAAAGCAATTGAAGGGAGTGATTGGGGTAGAAACATAGCTAGTCTATGCCCTGTTTATGTTTTGTAGTATTGATGTTAATACCTTTGTCTCTGGATTTGGTTAAATTTATTAATGATAGTTAATTTTTTGAAAAGAGCTGGACACCTCATTAGTTATAAGCAATACCATTCACCTCGTTTTCAGAGGGTGTTTTCTGGTAGTCGGTGGAAATGTTATGAGGTTCTTTATTTCTTAGATGGTTTGCTGCTCACAGCAAAGTAATGGATCTAAAATTTGATAATTCTTTAAGTAGTATCTATAATGATGAAAATGAAATTCACTTTTTGTCTCTGGTTATATGAAGATTTTTATATCATTATACACTACTATTATATATATGTACATATATATTTATATATATATATTTAAGAATGTTTTTATGATTTCACTTTTTTGAGTTTAGCTGGTACGTACAAAAATTGCAAAATTTTGGAGATGGAAGGAAGGAACCTCAGAAAACTCATAGCCCAGTTACTATGAACACTTGCAAACCACTGTTCCAGTCAAACCTATTCTATTTACAGAAGAAGAAATTAAGACTCAGAAAGGTTAAGTGATGCGACCAGTGTCACAGAGAAAACTAGTGGAAGATGAATAGTAGTTCTGTGATCTGTTAGGCGGTGAATAATTACCGAGCACCTACTGGGTTTGAAGCTTACAACTAGGTATCATTAGGTGCACATTAGGTATAATTATAGGCCGTGGATGCCAAAAAGAGAATTCAGTAGACATACTCAATCTTATTAACAGCAAGCAATTATCATAGATTAAAGCTAATTATGTACTGGGGGCAAAGAGATGGGACTCCAAGACAATAATAGGTTGTCAATTTAATATATTACATTTTGGGACGCTTATGTACTGCTTGCTGAATATAGAATGTATTGTCAGTGAGTTGCATTTAAAAAGAAAAGGAGACATGAAATAACTAATTTAATAAACATGACAGGCAGTAAAATTCACATTCATAGATTCCTAGGAGTAGAAGATGTTAGAGATGGGCAGAGGCTTAGAGATGAACAAATCCAATCTCCTCATTTTACAAATGAGAATACTGAAGTATTCGGGGCGAAAGTCTCATAATCTTCTGTGAGTTCTTCCAACTCCCAGCCCAACTCCTGGTCTTTAAATCACAGCATGGAGACTTTGATCTTAAAATAGGTGAAAGTTGATTCAGTACCTCAGGAAATAGTGGAAACTATAAAGCTAGGACTTTTACTCTTGCCATGGGACAGCCTGGAGATGTTCTCTACTACCTTCACAGGGTCACTTGAAATATTACTTCACAGTCTTTGAAGTGACAATGGCACAAATTTATGCCAATGACCGCAAAACACTTTACAACTTTTGAACTACATGAAAATAATAATAGCTAAATATTTCAGTGCATCCCTATATCCTTAAAGCAAAATAAATGAAAGCAGTAACTGGAGTAGGAAAAATGTTACATTTTTCCTGGATAAAATTTAGATATAAGATTCCTGTGTTTGTAGGATCCAGGGTCTGAAAAAAGTGTCTATAAGTTTTCAATTCATTAAGTTGCATGATGCTATCAGTCAAGGCAATTCAGGACTATTACTGAGATCCTTGCTTTATTGACACAAGGTGTCATCTTTTTAAGAGAAGTGGTACAACATAGCAAGCGTTTATATATATGTTTTCTAAGCTAGCGTTTCTCAAATTGTGGGTCACATCCCATTAAATGGTCTTGTAATTAATTTAGTGAGTGGCAGTCAGCACTTTTTCCCAGTTAACTAGAGTGAAATAGAGTAGAAAACATGAGAGTTCTTACGTAGTGGGTGTTTTATTTTGTGAAATTTATGTTTTATTATGTGTGTGTGTGTGTGTGTCTGTCTGACTGAAAACAAAGTATTGGGCTGTGATGTAAATTGTATTTTTTAATGAGCTCTATGATGTAGTAGTTTGAATAGCACAGTTCTAAGATTTGGAATGAACCAAGTTTTCTGTACCGAGCAGAACAGTAAAAACGAGAGTTCTCATGTTTGTGTTTGCATTTTTTATGCAGCTTACTCTTAATTATGCTGGTTGGTGAATATTATATGTAGTTACACTAAAATATTGTGATTGATTTTATGTATTAAAAGGTTGTGGCCTTTGACATATTATTTCCTCTACAAAGTTTTATTTTTTGTACTTTTTATTCTTTTGATGTATGAAATTATCCTCATTTTAAAGATCGTCTTTCAGGCACAATATAACTTTATAACAGGTTTTTGTAATCAATTTATACAAGAAAATTTTATTTTGGATAGTTCTCATGTGTTTATCATTTCTTTGATAGTGTTTGTAAATACCAGTTGATTATCTTTAATTGAGAATATGCTATTGAAGATAATTCAAAACAGTAAACATTCATTTAGGGGCTTTCTGTCTACCATGGAGATCAGAGAACAAGGATGAAGAGATCAAACTCAGTGAAGCCATGAGCTGGGAAGCAAATTCTATGGAAAGGCTTAGGGGTTGGGGAAGGAAATGCAGACCTTTTTCTCAGACTTTTTGATGACTAACCTCTAAGTGGCTCTCCTTCAGTTCCTAACCTTGCATCAGTCTTTTTGAAGAGTAAACCATACTTAATTTTTATATAAGGGAAAAGGACTTTTGGGGGGAAGGAGGTACAGGCAGGTAGCTGCCAAAATTTACTGAAAGCAGGTGTTATCTATCCCAAGATTTCTTGCTATTGTGGGCTCTTCTTTGAATAAATATTATAAAGTGGTTTAGAGGAACACGTTGAAAAATCACTACTTTCCAGACCTTAGAAGCAAAGTATTATACAGAGGCAATGAGTGATAGCAAACCAGGTGGGAGGAAATACTGTTCTCCGACTGAGGAAAGAAACTGATAGGGTTTCAACTAGGAAGTGGACAGTTATCAGAGTATGTCCCTAATTTACCATGATTTCAGCTTTGTAAGTCATGGTAGAGGAAAGAAAAGTCACAATTTTGATGGATTACTGGAACTCTCTTTGCCAAGACTTATGTTAAGTATAATCCTAGTTTGGGAGTTTCTTATTTTTTTAAAAAAATGGTATCTTTAGCTGGTGAATATGATTTTTAAAATATCAAGGACCTTAGAATCAGTTTGTATCTTCATACTGTTAAAACATTCCAGAGTAAAAGTGGTCAATCATGAGATGTTTGCTGTGAACTCTGAGTTAGCGTGACCTTGTAGATGGGCTCTGACAATAAGCATGTGAAGTCAGAGTAATTCTTCTCCTGATCCAACATAATTAGTCCTCCCTGGATTGGTTTGGAAATTTATTTCAAGGAGGTTCTATGCCAAACCAATATGTCTTATACTAAATGATAAAATAGCTAATCCCTTCTTCCAATTCCAGCCAACTTAAACCTGTATTATCTCTAACACAAGCTGCTTTAATTTTTTTTTCCATTTGAAGAAATCAAGATCTTGA
This sequence comes from Balaenoptera acutorostrata, assembly GCF_949987535.1. Lineage (NCBI taxonomy): Eukaryota > Metazoa > Chordata > Mammalia > Artiodactyla > Balaenopteridae > Balaenoptera > Balaenoptera acutorostrata. The sequence goes on along the minus strand of NC_080081.1, from coordinate 29,150,120 downwards.
TAAACTCATCAAAGTGAATCCTGAAACTCTGTCCAACAACCAAAGGTAATAGAACTGTATTAATTTTTGTGCTTTGGGTAGGAAGAATATTTTGTTTTACAATTACTTCAAGCACATTTATAACCTTAATGATCTTACCAAAAGAATTTATTTATAATTAACCCACTCCCTTTTTATTTTTCTTTTTAAAGAAACCGGGATCTCAATAACCTCATCAAAGTGAATCCTGAAGTAATCAGAAGCAATCAAAGGTAATCAAATTAAAAACAGTCATTTCATGTTCTCATGTCTGTTGCCCCTGAGTGGAGTAGATTTATTATGTTGCTTTATAGACCTAGCACAAGCAAAACAACCTATCACTAATTGGAGTTTATTTTTTTCTCTTTTGAAAAGCCAAGCTTTGGACAATCTTATTAAAGTGAAACCTTCACCTCTCAGAAATACTAAGCGGTAAATGACTTTGCCTAACTATCTTGACATGGTCCCAAGGTTCTAGGTTAGGAATTTCCTTTCTTGCTCGCTTTCTTGCTTTCTTTCTTCTCTTTTTTTAAAAGAAGACTTTCGTTTTTCTTGAGTGTTCAAATGCGCACACATTTATAACCCATGTGTTTCCTGTCAGCCGAGAACATGCTGCACTCTTCTGGAATCAATTGCACTCTTTTGGACTCAGTTTTGTACTTCTTATTTTCATGAAGACAACTTAGGGTTTGTTGCTTATAGGAAATAGTGTATCAGGACTGATATGAAAAATGAGTGAAATTAAATAAGAGGAAAACATATTTTGGAGAAGCTGGACCAAACCGGTGGTTTACACAGATGCCTACAGAGCATTGGAGCATTGGAAATGATATTCAGTCTTCAGAATTACAGATCCACAGCTCATGTGGGCTCACAGAATATTCCAGCAGATTTTAACCTTGAACTTCCATTTTGAGTTTTGTAAATATCTTATAATTCACTATCTTTATGTCATATCTTTCACCAAAAGAGCTTATTGATAATGCACCAGAGTGCGTTGTATGAGAAGCCCAGATTGTTCTGCTGACCTGAAATTTTGCCATAATAAATATATAGCTGGGAATTAAAGTCTCAATATTCTGGGATGAAGAAAGCAAATTAACATATGGAAAGTGCTTTGAAGCCACGGGGAGACAGAGGATAGTGTAATGTGCTCATCGGCCTAAATCTTATGTCTTTTTGTTTTCTACATTAGTGGTTCTTTTTTTTTTTTTTTTGGAGTATAACTGCTTTACAATGTCGTGTTAGTTTCTGCTGTACAATGAAGTGAGTCAGCTATATGTATACCTATATCCCCTCCCTCTTGGACCTCCCTCCCACCCCTCCCCCCCATCCCACCCGTCTAGGTTGTCACAGAACACTGAGCTGAGCTTCCTGTGCTTTATAGCATGCTCCCACTAGCTATCTATTTTACACATGGGAGTGTATATATGTCAATCCTTGTGTTTTAATTTGCCTTTTCTGTTTGTGTGTTTTTATCACAAGGTGTTGGGGTGTCTGAGGTAGGAAGGTACCAAGGCAATTGAAGAGCAATTGCTAATTAGACAGCAGTATTTATTGAACACCTCTGGTGTGCCTGGCAATTTATATACATTTAATCCTCACAACCACCAACCCCATGAGAAATATATTCATGCATGCTATTTTACAGAAGAGGAAACTATAGCTCAAAGATATAAAATAAACTTCTCAAGAAAGAAAACACATCCTGGATCTAAACCCAAGTCCTTCTGATGTCACTACTGGAAGAAGAACAAAAGATTGGGAGCAAAAAAAGCTCAGATTTACCCCTTCTTTCTGTTCTTTATTCTCCCTATGGTCCCTTCCTTTCTAATTCCCCTCCCACCCCTGCAGTTAAAGGACTACAATTAGATACACTTTTTTTCTAGAAAATTATTATGGAAATAACAGAGAGGAGAGGAAGGTTTGTCTTACAGAGATTTTCTAATAACTGAAATAATAGCGGACTTTTGGTGCTGACCCTGCCACTGGTAAGCGTATGGAAATATCTTTGATAAGTAGAACCATTTCTTCAGAGTGGTACTGGTAGGGGCAGATTTTTATTTTTATTAGTAACAGTTTTAGGAGGTTCCCAACCCATGTTGGAAGTGGTTAGGTTTAACAAGCACGTATGGAATAACTAACAGTGGCTACTGTAGCCAACTTCTCCCTTAGTGGCTGTTTCCATAAATTGCAGTGCCCTCTCTCTCTCTCTCTCTCTCTCTCTGCCCCACTCCTGTTCCCTCCTTCCTCCTCTCCCTCCCTCCCTTTCCCCTTCTTCTTACTTTTGCCTCCTTCCCTTCCTCCTTCTGCAAATGCACTATGTTGACAGATAATGGTAACTTTCTCATAAGAGTTTTACCTTTTGTTTATTAGAGGAGGCTAATTTCATAAAAAGTAATTTGTAGTTCAGCAACTCCTAACAAAGTATCTATAAGAAGAGGACATTTTCCTTATACAGATAGGATTACTATAAAAAAGAAATTTAAAAATATTGACCATCATGTTGTTTTCAGATGGCAGCCTTTTTTGAGGATTTATTTTTAAACTTTTTATTGAGGTATAGTTGATGTATAATATGATATAAATTACAGGTATATGATATAGTGATTCACAATTTTAAAGGTTATACTCCACTTATAGTTATTACAAACTATTTGCCATATTCTCCATATCATAGAATATATCCTTGTAGCTTATTTTATACCTAATGGTTTGTACCTCTCAATTACCTACCCCTATATTGCCCCTCTCCCCCTTGCCTCTCCCCACTGGTAACCACTAGTTTGTTCTGTATATCAGATGGCAGCTTGATCCACAAATCTAACCTAAGTGATGTCTGACTATTCTTTAGTAGTTACACCAGATTTGATGATAATCAGCCAGGATATTCAAGAATTACTGCAGAAAAAACAGGAAAGACTAAGCTGCCTATTTGAAAAAAGTGACTTCATTCAATATGTTCAGTCACCTGTATCTGCAATGTATTTATGTGGCCCACTTGATTTTAATGGGTAAAGAGAGGGGGCATTTTAACATGACTCCCAGTAGGAATAACAGCCACAAGGCACTTTTACATCCAATTCAATGTGACAGGAGCACTGATTATTTAATAGTATAACAGCAGTGAATCAGAGTTCCTTTTATGTGACTTTGCTGACATTTCCAGCAGCTGTATATTTAATTCACAGTTAGGGGTGGAATAAATTTCAGTCATGGATCAGAATGTAAGCAGGTGTCCCTGAGCTCTTTCTAGGAAGACAACAACTTGAACAAATGCAAATGTGTACAGAATTTTCATTTATTCAGGGAGAAACTGTGAATTTTAGCAATGACAGTTTCACATTTTCATGAACCAACATTAAAGTGGCATATTTAATTATCGGTAGCCTATAAACTGCTGCTCCCACATGAAGACTGAAAAACATCTAGTGATACAGGTCTTTACAGTTAGAAAAGGCAACCTTCATCTGAAGCAGAAAAAATATTCTGAACTATTTGTAGTATTATACGTCCATCTTTATAAGGGCTTCCTATTTGCTAAGACATACCTTGTTAATATCCCAATAAGAGGAGGTTTCCTTCCTATCTTCCTATTGCATATTTCTCATACTTCTGCTCAAGACAGAGAGCTGGAGGTGGGAGGTAACCTTGACTCTTTCCATTGCTTAATTCTCCATAATCAGTAGGTCACTCTGGGTGCTTCTCCTAGTTATCTCAGGAACCGAGACATTTCATCATCCCAACTGCTACTATAGCCCAGCTTACTGTTAAGTCTCCTCACTGGTCCCTCTGCTGTCTCTGGTACCTTCTGCCCTTCAATCTGTCTGCCACACTGTAGAGTGATCTTCTTAAAACACAAATCTGATCCTGTCCTTCCTCTGATGAAATCCTCCAGTGGCTTCCCATTGCCACTGGACAACAGTGTACCCCTTAACCTGGTTTCCAAAGCTCGCCATGATGTTGCCTCCACAGGCCTCCCCAACCCCATTCCCTATGCTCCACCCACAAGCAAAGCCCACCCACACACCCCCTGACATGAACACGCCTCGCTCCTCTGTCATTGCTGCTGCATGGATAACTGCTACTTATCCTTTCGGTGTCAGCTTAGGTGTCTTTTACTCAGGCTCTGGGAAGCCCAACCTGACCCATCACTTCTGCATCAGGTCCTTCTGGATGTTCTCAAGCTCTCTGTTCTTCTGTCCTATGATATTTGTCTCTTGGAATTATTATTTAATAATCTCTCGTCAACTATTGGATTTTTTAAGGGCAAAGATTGGATCTGTCTTGTTCGTGTCTTTATCTACAATTCATGGCACGATGCTTGACATGTATTAGGTGCTTAATAAATATTCTCTGAGTTACAAGCTAAATTTCAAAACTAATCAAGACCTGTGATCATCCAACTAGACAAAGCCCATTGCCTTATAACTCTAACACTCTGAGCCCCATGAGTGAAACTAGACTGGAGGGATCTGATATCCTATGACTGGTCTCCTTGCTCAAGCCAATGACTCTATTTTGAAATGTAATCTCAATGAACCATGGTGAATTAGAGCCACTGAAATTCTTGGTCACATCTTATATTTAAAATACCTAAATTGATCATTTTCTCTATGGGCCTGTTAATTTCTTTAATATAAAATCTTTAAGACTCCCTCATTGAAACAAATTATAAAAATATGTAAAGCTGGGACCATTTTGCAAATTCAATAGAGTTGAAGAATTATAGCAGTTATCTCACTGTATTCTACACTCCCTTCAGAGAGATAAATATTCCTTTGAACTAAAGCTTAAAGCCTTAGTTTTAGTTCTTGGCATAAAAGAAGTACCATAGTAAATTTTCTATATGGAGGTTTTTAATTTTGCAAATGTGTTTGATACTCTGCAAAAACGATGTAAGTGAGCTGGAGAGAGAGAAACATATTGCAGCATTTGATAAATACCTCCCACACCTTCATAAGAGAGGAAGAGCAGTTGGGAGTGAGCTGATTACTTTCTCTCATGTAGAGCATATCCTAGGAAAAGTTGTGTTATAAGAGACATAATAAGCCTTGGTCCCCAGAATCTCTATTTTTTTTCTTTAATCTGCTCTGCAAGGGAGTATTATATTCCTTAATGGGGCAGTAGAAAATAAATTACATGATTATAACATAGATAAATGCTCATATTCAAAATGTGTGCTATGACTCTACATAGCAGATAACGCATATCTTCTCCCAAACATTCTGTAGTCTATGTAAAGAAAAGCATTTTCAGTTGCTATGGTTAACAAAATTTCTTTTTAGCATTTCTCTCTGTATCCACAGAGAATTGGTGGTTTTTCTTGAAGTTAATTCCAACTGTTCATAAAAATCACAAAATTATAAGGTCTTCCACTGAACTGCCACAGAAAAGGTTTGGAATCAAGCCTTTGTTTGACCCTGCAGCATTTGGCTGGGCTTCTATAAAAATCTATTTTTCACACTTTGACTCACAGCTCTTCATCTTCTACCACAGTGTAAAAGACACGATAAGATAGATGTAGTCTTAATTAAAGAATGAAAATTTATTTTTACATTTTTCAACTTGGGAAGTTTATGGGCAATCTGAACTTCTTTTATTGGATCTCCAAATCTAGCTGATGACATCAATCAGGGTGAACAACCAGAGCAAATCCACATTTTGTACTTTTCATGATCTGGAACTTTTAATTTTGCTTTAAATATTAGTATAAAATATTCAGAATAAAATCTTATAATCCACTCTACCAAACTTGATATGTGGCACTGTTTAATAAAAACAGCAAAAATTCTAGGAAACCCCTAATAACATGGTTTACTCAATGATTCACAATTATATCCCTTTGGGAGTGTGCTTCTTTGAAGGCAAGCATACGTTCCAATTTTGAGTTATCTACCTACAGTGGTTGGATTTGCAGGATTCTGGTTTCTCCTCCTTGCTTAGATCTAAATCCATTTCCACTCTCCCTCACAATGGCTAGGGTCCAAAAGACTTGGGTCCTGGGGGTGAGGGGTGGGGTGTTATAGGCAGATCAAAGATGCAGTATCTGCAGCAGCCAGGAGTGGAAAGTGCCAGAGCAGGTGAGGGCATCCAGCATCAGGCTGAGAAACTAAACATAATCATGTCATGAGGGCAGAAGCAAATGTGTATTTGGTTGCTAGGGCTGCCATAACAAGAACCACAGCCTGGGTGGCTTAAAAGAGAAATTAATTTTCTCACCGTCTGGAAGCTAGAAATCCAAGATCAGTATGTCAGTAGGGTTGGCTCCTTCTGAAGGTCCAGAGGGAAGGATCTATTCCAGGCCTTTCTCCTTGGCTGGTAGAGGGCTGTCTTTACCCTCTGTCTTCACATTGTTATCCATCTGTGTGTGTATCTGAGCCTAAATTTCCTCTACTTATAAAGATACCAATCATATTGGATTACGGCCCACCCTAATGACCTCATTTGAACTCGATTTTTTCTGGCGTTAGGACTTCGACATATAGATTTGGTGGGAGGGCAAAATTCAACCCCTAAGGAAATGTCCCAAAATAAGGAAACAAAGCCCTGGTTGGGAGCTGTGTGAAAAAAAGGAAAGAAATATGTGCAATTCAGGGGTGAAATAAGGCAGGTTCTAGGTGATTCACACAAATGGAGGTGAAATGTCCATCACCGCCTCTTCTGAACTGTTTCTAAGAGGTTATTATGCACACTCTGTACCTAGATGTGGCCAAAGCTGACTGCCATAAAGGCTCAGGGTCTAATATCTTTCCCTTGGGGTCCCTTTCAGGTCTTTTCCCAGAGCTGGGTAAGGTAGCATAGATTTCCACCAGAGAAGGAGAAAAAAGAGAATTTAAATTAATTTAATGCCACAAGTATTTTTGGAGCAGCTACTGCGTGCAAGGCCATGTTAGCCATGGTAATGTGATTTTACTCTCAAGTCATAATGAAAAACACCAGCTTCCTTAAAAAATGTCACTCAGTTCATCCAAGGTTAGCTTTGCAGGGAGAATCACTTCCTGGGACAGAATTCTAATTCCCCAAAATTCACATTTCCTGGTGATCTCTCACTGTTTGCCATTGCCAACCGTCCCTGTTTGGCATTCCTGGGAAACTGAATTATGGAAGATCATGATAATCCACTTAATTTTTATCCCATTATCCCCAAGTATTTAGTAAAGTACTATTGTATTTTAAAATGTTAAGCGGAGGATCATTTAATGCTCAGGCTATTAAGATAGTATGGTAACCCCTGAGGTCAAGAAGGTGACTCTAGTAATAGGGAAGGACCGTCACAGGTTAGGTGAATGCAAAGCCTGCTGTCTCTATTTCTAGATTTGAAAGATGCGATCTGGGAGGTCTCCTCACACAGTTCTAGTAGTTATATTGAAGAAGTCAGTTTTGAATTTTACATCATTCAGACTGCAGAATCAAATGATTTTGATACTTCTGAGCTACTTCTGAAATCCTATACTTTTTACATATATTAATTGGCATATTTTCTACTATAACTCACATTAAAAAATAATTTAACTAATTTCTACATTTTCAAAGATGTGCAGCTAGAATTTTATTTTATTTTGTTTTTTTAAAAAGATCTTTAATGGAGTACAATTGCTTCACAATACTGTGTTAGTTTCTGTTGCACAACAAAGCGAATCAGCCATATGCATACACATGTCCCCATATCCCCTCCCTCTTGAGCCTCCCTCCCATCCTCCCTATCCCACCCCTATAGATGGACACAAAGCACCGAGCTGATCTCCCTGTGCTATGCTGCTGCTTCCCACCAGCCAACTATTTTACATTCGGTAGTGTATATATGTTGATGTTACTCTCACTTTGCCCCAGCTTCACGCTCCCACCCCATGTCCTTAAGTCCATTCTCTATGTCTACCTCTTTATTCCTGCCCTGCAACTAGGTACATCAATACCATTTTTTTTTTATTTTTTTAGATTCCATATTATGTGTTAGCATACAGTATTTGTTTTTCTCTTTCTGACTTACTTCACTCTGTATGACAGACTCTAGGTCCACCCACCTCACTACAAATAACTCAATTTCGTTTCTTTCTATGGCTGAGTAATATTCCAATGTATATATGTGCCACATCTTCTTTACCTGTTCATCTGTCGATGGACACTTAGGTTGCTTCCATGTCTTGGCTATTGTAAATAGTGCTGCAATGAATACTGTGGTACATGACTTTTTGAATTATGGTTTTCTCAAGGTATATGCCTAGTAGTGGGATTGCTGGGTCATATGGTAGTTCTATTTTTAGTTAAGGAACCTCCATACTGTTTTCCATAGTGGCTGTATCAATTTACATTCCCACCAACAGTGCAGAAGAGTTCCCTTTTCACCACACCCTCTCCAGCATTTACTGTTTCTAGATTTTTTGATAATGGCCATTCTGCCAGGTAGAGGTGATACCTCATTGTAGTTTTGATTTGCATTTCTCTAATAATTAGTGATGTTGAACATCTTTTCATATGCCTCTTGGCCATCTGTATGTCTTCCTGGTGAAATGTCTATTCAGGTCTTCTGCCCATTTTTTAACTGGATTGTTTGGTTTTTTGATAATGATCTCCATGAGCTGTTTGTATATTTTAGAGATTAATCCTTTGTCTGTTGTTTCATTTGCAAATATTTTCTCCCATTTTGTGGGTTGTCTTTTTGTCTTGTTTATGGTTTCCTTTGCTGTGCAAAAGCTTTTAAGTTTAATTAAGTCCCATTTGTTTATTTTTGTTTTTATTTCCATTACTCTAGGAGGTGGGTCAAAAAAGATCTTGCTGTGGTTTATGTCAAAGAGTGTTTTTCCTATGTTTTCCTCTAAGAGTTTTATAGTGTCTGGTCTTACATTTAAGTCTTTAATCCATTTGAAGTTTATTTTTGTGTATGGTGTTAGGTAGTGTTCTAATTTCATTCTTTTACATGTAACTGTCCTGTTTTCCCAACACCACTATTGAAGAGGCTGTCTTTTCTCCATCGTATGTTCGTGCCTCCTTTGTCATAAAGTAGGTGACCGTATGTGTGTGGGTTTATCTCTGGGCTTTCTATCCTGTTCCATTGATCTATATTTCTGTTTTTGTGCCAGTACCATATTGTCTTGATTACTGTAGGCTTGTGGTATAGTTTGAAGTCGGGGACCTGATTCCTCCAACTCTGTTTTTCTTTCTCAAGATTGCTTTGGCTATTCAGGGTCTTTTGTGTTTCCATACAAATTGTGAAATTTTTTGTTCTAGTTCTGTTAAGAATGCCATTGGTCATTTGATAGGGATTGCATTGAATCTATAGATTGCTTTGGGTAGTATAGTCATTTTCTCATTGTTGATTCTTCCAATCTAAGAACATGGTATATCTCTCCATCTGTTTGTATCATCTTTAATTTCTTTCATCAGTGTCTTATAGTTTTCTGCATACAGGTCTTTTGTCTCCTTAGGCAGGTTTATTCCTAGGTATTTTATTCTTTTTGTTGCAATGGTAAATGGGAGTGTTTCCTTAAATTCTCTTTCTGATTTTTCGTTGTTGGTGTATAGGAATGCCTGAGATGTCTGTGCATTAATTTTGTATCCTGCAACCTTACCAAATTCATTGATTAGTTCTAGTAGTTTTCTGGTGGCATCTTTAGGATTTTCTACGTATAGTATCATACCATCGACAAACAGTGACAGTTTTACTTCTTCTTTTCCAATTTGTATTCCTTTTATTTCTTTTTCTTCTCTGATTGCTGTGGCGAGGACTTCCAAAACTATGTTGAGTAAGAGTGGCGAGAATGGACATCCTTGTCTTGTTCTTGATCTTATGGAAATGCTTTCAGTTTTTCACTATTGAGTATGATGCTTGCTGTGGCTTTGTCATACGTGGCCTTTATTATGTTTAGGTAACTTCCCTCTATACCCATTTTCTGGAGCGTTTTTATCATAAATTGGTGTTGAATTTTGTCGAAAGCTTTTTCTGCATCTATTGAGATGATCATATGGTTTTTATTCCTTAATTTGTTAATGTGGTGTATCACATTGATTGATTTGCATATACTGAAGAATCCTTGCATCCCTGGGTTAAATCCCACTTGATCATGGTGTATGATCCTTTTAATGTGCTATTGGATTCTGTTTGCTAGTATTTTGTTCAGAATTTTTGCATCTATGTTCATCAGTGATATTGGTCTATAGTTTTCTTTTTTTGTGATATCATTTTCTGGTTTTGGTATCAGGGTGATTGTGGCTTCATAGAATGAAGTTGGGAGTGTTTCTCCCTCTGCAATTTTTTGGAAGAGTTTGAGAAGGATGGGTGTTAGCTCTTCTCTAAATGTTTGATAGAATTCACCTGTGAAGCCATCTGGTCCTGAACTTTTGTTTGTTGTAAGATTTTTTTTTTTTTTTTTTTTTTTGAAGTAGAGTTTCTTTTTTTTTTTTTTTTTTTATACTTTATTTATTTATTTTATTTATTTATTTATGACTGTGTTGGGTCTCTTAGTTTTCGTGTGAGGGCTTTCTCTAGTTGCGGCAAGTGGGGGCCACTCTTCATCGCGGTGCGGGGGCCGCTCTTCATCGCGGTGCGCGGGCCTTTCACTATCGCGGCCCCTCCCGTTGCGGGGCACAGGCTCCAGACGCGCAGGCTCAGTAGTTGTGGCTCACGGGCCCAGTTGCTCCGTGGCATGTGGGATCTTCCCAGACCAGGGCTCGAACCCGTGTCCCCTGCATTGGCAGGCAGATTCTCAGCCACTGCGCCACCAGGGAAGCCCTGTTGTAAGATTTTTAATTATGGTTTCAATTTCATTACTTGTGATAGGTCTGTTTATATTTTCTAATTCTTCCTGGTTCAGTCTTGGAAAATTGTACCTTTCCAGGAATTTGTCCATTTCTTCCAGGTTGTCCATTTTATCGGCATATAGTTGTTTGTAGTAATCTCTCATGTCCTTTGTATTTCTGCAGTGTCAGTTGATACTTCTTCTTTTTCATTTCTAATTCTGTTGATTTGAGTCTTCTCCCTTTGTTTTCTTGATGAGTCTGGCTAAGGGTTTATCAATTTTGTTTATCTTCTCAAAGAACCAGCTTTTAGTTTTATTGATCTTGGCTATTGTTTTCTTCATTTCTATTTCATTTATTTCTGCTCTGATCTTTATGATTTCTTTCCTTGTACTGACTTTGGGTTTTCTTTGTTCTTCTTTCTCTTTTAAGTGTAGGGTTACATTGTTTATCTGAGATTTTTCTTGTTTCTTGAGGTGAGATTGTATTGCTATAAACTTCCCTCTAGAACTGCTTTTGCTGTGTCCCATAGGTTTTGGGTCATTGTGTTTTCATTGTCATTTGTTTCTATGTATTATTTTGTTTCTTCTTTGATTTCTTCAGTGATCTCTTGGTTATTTAGTAATGCACTGTTTAGCCTCCATGTATTTGTGTTTTTTACAGTTTTTTTCCTGTAATTGATTTCCAGTCTCAAAGCATTGTGGTCAGAAAAGATGCTTGATATGATTTCAATTTTCTTAAATTTTCTGAGGCTTGATTTGTGACCCAAGATGTGATCTATCCTGAAGAAAGTTCCATGAGCAATTGAGAGAAAGTGTAATCTGCCACTTTTGGGTAGAATGTTCTATAAATATCAATTAAATCTATCTGGTCTATTGTGTCATTTAAAGCTTGTGTTTCCTTATTTATTTTCTGTTTGGATGATCTGTCCATTGGCGTAAGTGGAGTGTTAAAGTCCCCTACTATTATTGTGTTACTGTCGATTTCTCCTTTCATGGTTGTTAGCATTTGCCTTATGTATTGAGGTGCTCCTATTTTGTGTTCATAAACATTTATAATTGTTATATCTTCTTCTTGGATTGATCCTTTGATCATTATGTAGTGTCCCTCCTTATCTCTTGTAACAGTCTTTATTTTAAAGTCTATTTTATCTGATACGAGTATTGCTACTCCAGTTTTCTTTTGATTTCCATTTGCATGGAATATCTTTTTCCATCCCCTCACTTTCAGTCTGTATGTGTCCCTAGGTCTGAAATGGGTCTATTGTAGACAGCATATATATGGATCTTGTTTTTGTATCCATTCAGCCAGTCTCTCTCCTTTGGTTGGGGCATTTAATCCATTTACATTCAAGGTTATTTTCAATATGTATGTTCCTATTACCATTTTCATAATTGTTTTGGGTTTGTTTTTGTGGGTCTTTTTCTTCTGCTGTGTTTCCCACCTAGAGAAGTTCCTTTAGCATTTGTTGTAAAGCTTGTCTGGTGGTGCTGAATTCTCTTAGCTTTTGCTTGTCTGAAAAGCTTTTGATTTCTCCATTGAATCTGAATGTGATCCTTGCTGTGTAGAGTAATCTCGGTTGTAGGTTTTTCTCTTTCATCACTTTAAGTATATCCTGCCACTCCCTTCTGGCCTGCAGAGTTTCCGCTGAAAAATCAGCTGATAACTTTATAGGGATTCCTTTGTATGTTATTTGTTGCTTTTCCCTTGCTGCTTTTAATATTTTTTCTTTGAATTTAATTTTTGTTAGTTTGATTAATATGTGTCTTGGTGTGTTTTTCTTAGGGTTTGTCCTGTGTGGGACTCTCTGTGCTTCCTGGACTTGGGTGACTATTTCCTTTCCCATGTTAGGGAAGTTTTCAACTATAATCTCTTCAAATATTTTCTCAGACCCTTTCTTTTTCTCTCTTTTTCTGGGACCCCTATAATTTGAATGTTGGTGCATTTAGTGTTGTCCCAGAGGTCTCTGAGATTGTCTTCAATTCTTTTCATTCTTTTTTCTGTATTTTGCTCCTCAGCAGTTATTTCCACCATTTTGTCTTCCAGCTCAGTTATTCATTCTTCTGCCTCAGTTATTCTGTTATTGATTCCTTCTAGTGTATTTTTCATTGCAGTTATTGTGTTGTTCATCTCTGTTTGTTTGTTCTTTAGTTCTTCTAGATCTTTGTTAAACATTTCTTGTATTTTCTCAATCCATGCCTCCATTCTATTTCTGAGATTCTGGATCATCTTTAATATCATTACTCTGAATTCTTTTTCAGGTAGATTGCCTATTTCCTCTTCATTTATTTGGTCTTATAGGTTTATACCTTGTTCTTTCATCTATGGCGTATTTTTTTACCATCTCTTTTTTCTTTTTTGAGTGGGATTGTGTTCCTATCTTAATGGTTGTTTAGCCTGAGGCTTCCAACACTGGAGTTTGTAGGCTATTGGGCAGAGCTGGGTGTTGGTGCTGAGATGTGGAACTCCATGAGACCTCACTCCAATGAATATTCCCTGGGGTCTTTCTCTGTTAGTCTAGTGGTTTGGACTCAGAGCTCCCACTGCAGGAGCTTTGGCCCCAGGCTTGTGAACCAAGACCCCACAAGCCACCTGGGGCAGCAAAAAGAAAAAAGAAAAAATCAAAGTAAAAAATAACATTAGACTAGGAAACTAACAGATATGTTAGGAAGAATATAAAATTAAAATATAGATGAATCAACATCAGGAAGGTACATGAATACCACAATAGTAAAAAAGAGGAAGAGGGAAAAGAAAAAAAAAAAAAGGCCTTGGCTGTGGAGGGCCTAAGCAAGGGCAAGGTTTGGGTGGTGGGCGGGGCCTATGCCCAGAAACCACAGGGCTGGAAAAGGCCCTGGGGGCTGTGGTGGGTGGGGCTTAGGCTCAAGGAACAGAAGGGGCCCAGGCGTGCCCCCCACCCCTGGTTTCAGAGGGCAGGGGACTTCATCTGCCGCCTGCCTCTCTTGATCTCCCCAGCCTCTGTCCTATGCCCCCAAAGATCCACGCAGCCTGGAGGGGGCTTTGGAGGGCAGGGGATGGCCTAGGAGCTCAGCAGGCTCCCCAGGCCCGAGTGGGCATGGCAATCAACCTCCACTCCTCTCCCGCTCCTCCTGGAGGGCCCCTCCTGCCTGCCTCCTGATCTCCCAGGCCCGCAGCTAGTATTTTAAATGTGAGGTTTAAGTGTAGCTATGGAATGCTGCTTAATTAGCATATTTATCACTTATTGATGGCTTGGATGTTATATAAAAAGAGTATTAAATCTCATCCCACATAAATATGAGGACTTTTATGTTATTTTTCATCCTTATCAATATTAATTTTGTGAGTCAGAGTCCCTACACTGATTCCATGTAAAAGAACCTTACTTGAAATCTACTATTCAGGACTGGAGAAGGGAGATTTATGAAAACTGGAGTTAACTCTAAAGATGTGAAAAGTTAGGGCAGAAATAAAAATGAAAATATAGTCCCTCAAAATTTTGGAATCCATAGTGCCTAGTGCTGTGTCACTACACTTCTGTTAATTATCACTTATTTATTCTTACTCAGTTCAGTCACAACTGTAGTCATTGTGCTTACAAATTTTACTTACATTAACTCATTTATTCTCACTGCAACCTTATGAAATTAGATATTATTATCCTAGTTTACAAAAGGAAGCTTAGAAAGGTTGACTAACTTGCCCAAGAAAGTAGGAGAAGAAATGGCCTTGCCCTGACTCCTAAACCATCCTGCTAACCAATAGCGTTGGTGACAAGGCTTTTCCAAACTCATGGGAAAAAATTAAGAACTACCAGTGTTATAGCAAATATATAAATAATTAATATATACATAACATACCAGAGAACATTGTATCTCATGAAGGTGTGTCAAATCATTATCGTAGCCCAAGATTTAAGAATGTAATTGTCCCATTTATCCTCCACATTATGAATTGTTTATTCAAATTTGGGGTTGACTTCTCATATTTCTGTCATGTAAAAAGCTGGAATGAAGGCTCTAATTAAATATTTAAGAGTTGATTTCAGATGGGCAGGTGGCTCAGCCTCAAGCCTTGACTCTTTTACAAATTAGTCAATTGACCTTGGAAAATTCACTTAGCCTTTCTGAGCCCCATATGCTGTCCTGCAAGATTTTGTGAGATCTGAATGAGATAATCCACGTGGAAATACACAAGTTAGTACTTTGTGATGCAAAGTAAGTATTCATTCAAAGTTAGCCGAATGTGAATATCAATCAGTTGTTTCCTTTCAGACCAGATTTCTCAAACCTTCCAAAAAATTAGTTCTTTATTTCTCTCTCATAACATAATCCATGCTCATACTTAAGTTGCACAGGACAAATATTCGATGTCAGATTTTCAATGTCCATATTCTTAAAGACCACAAATGACTATGTTTAAAATTTTGTACTGATCTAAAAATTTTTTATTCTAATGCTTATTTCCTAAAATTGTATGTAACTACATCATATATATATATGTAAAAAATATATATTTTTTTCCTATAGAGACCAGGACCTAGAAAATTTAATTGAAGTAAATTCCAATATGTCTAAGAGTAAAAATGAAAGGTAAGGCTTATTATAATTTACATTTTTCTTATGAATTCCATATGAGCCTTCATAAATTATATAACCTTGAAAGATTTTCTGAGAAGTTGAACTGTACTGTGATATTTAAATATAAACACTATCTGAATATGAAAAACAATGTACAGGGTGCTTAATAACTGATTTGGAAAAAAGTTAGCAAAATTTGAATTCTGTTAGAATTTCTGACTAAGAGCCTGCTGTTCAATGGCTTACTGTAAAAGGCATCATGGAAATTCAGTGCTCTGTACTTGGGCTGTGAAGATTTATTTTTACTTACTGTTGCTTGGTAGGTTTTCAGCAGTGCAGAAAGCACTCTGGGAATCTCTTCCTTGGATACGTAGTGCTAAAAGAATGCACAGATTCATCACAGCCACAAAACAGGACCTAATTTTGGAATTTCTTTACACCACAGAGAGTACCAGCTTTAAAACTGTTGTACTTTGTTTCTTTTACAGCGAAGGTTAAGATAGAAGCTATACTTCATTGTTGTTACAGATTGTTTAAATTAGGAAAGAATTTTAAAAGTCTTCCATGTTTAGCAATTCTTCTCCCAACACATGGGAGGACCCTAGAAGCAATAAGTTTCTATTTTTAACCTTCCTAAGATACAGCTGCTTTTTCTGTTTAAAAAAAAAAAAAACTTTTATGTAAAGAAATGATATTGTTGATATCAAGTGAAGAGAGTAGAAAAGTAGGAAAAGAGCTGGCTCACTGTTTTGTCTGTTTTTCATCTCTTAAAGGCTCTTGCATATAAGAGGTAGGTAGTTTCTTTCTGTTCCCTTAATTCCCCAAATCATCCTCTGCCTTCTCTTTTTGTGATCCCAAGCAAGCCTCTGATAGAATGAGGGAGGATACATTTTCAATAGGATCCACTATTTTGGGAACAGTATTGGGCTTACAATTAACCAAGCTCATTCAAATATTATTTGGAAATGATCCAGATTAAAAAATGACAAGTAAATGAGGAGGTATAATTAAGGAACTTTTCACTGAATATGACTTGAGAGACGTTTCAGTTTGAGTTAGGCTTGCTCATGAAACAGGGTTTTATTGGAAAGATTAATGAGGAAATGGAAATTCAAGGGCAGGAATGGTAGCATGGCCGGGCTTCACAGAGGCCTGAACTGGAAGGTTGTTCATTCTTGACTGGAGGACATTCCATCAGGAATCCCCAGACATTAACCTTAGTTCTTTGTCATTGTCAGTTCTTTGTTGGCTTCTGCCTATTTTTCTCCTGCTCTTCCCTCTACCTATTGGCTTCCTTATTCTCTGCTCTGTAGCTGTTTGATAACCAAGAACTTTAGCTGCCTCTCCTTCCTCGTAACTTCACCTTCCTCTAGCTTTCCGAGGTCTGTCTGGCCTCCTTCAGCAAGGCGGTGTGGTTGTGGCCATCTGTGTAGAAGAGGGTGTGGGATGGAAAACACCGTGGCTGGCTGTAACATGCACACACTCTCCTTTACTTTCCTGCAGTTTCATCTGTGCCTCTTACCTAACATAACCCGACAATCACACGTACATTCACAAATGCACCCCGTCTCTCCAGTGGGATGGTGATCATCACAGTCAGTTACTACGTCTGGAGGCTTTAACCACCACTACAAAATCATTTGCTCATCCCTCAGTTCTGTGTTCAGATGTTATTCATTCTTCTTCAGTTCTATCCCAATCCTGTACAGGATCTGTCTCCAAATTAAATGGAAAATGTAGACACTGCCCCAGCCCTGAAAGAACTACTGTAATAAAAATTCTCACTTGAAAAAAAAAAAGTGGAAAAAGAAATCTCTGGGCCCAGTTTTGCACCCATATATTCTGGCTACAGAAAAGAAAGTTTACTTGACTCTCAAAATGGGTAAAAATTTAACAGAAAGAAAATTGAGGGTCAGAGAGTAAGAGACTTGATCAGGTGCAGAAAGTTAGTAAATTAGAGAGGTGTCCTGGCCTCAAGTCCTCTCATTATTTTTCCACAGGAGAATTCTTTTTTTAAATTTTATTTATTTTTATTGAAGTATAGTTAATGTACAATGCTGTGTTAGTTTCAAGTGTACAGAAAAGTGACTCAGTTATATGTATATATATATAAAATATACTCTTTTTCAGATTCTTTTCCATTATAGGTATTATAGGATATTGAGTAGAGCTCCCTGTGCTATACAGTAGGTCCTTGATGATTATCTATTTTATATATAGTAGTGTGTATGTGTTAATCCCAAAGTCCTAATTTATCTCCTGCCCCCCTCCCCCACTATCCCCTTTGGTACCAATAAGAATACTTCTTTTTATATATTTAAAATCTGTAATTTTTACCAGAGCTCAAAACCTTGATAGTTTAATAGAAGTAAACCCTAACACATACAACAGTTCAAAATGGTAAGCTCTTACTAAGCTTTTAGTCTTCATGCAAAAGAGATTTGTAAAGTTTGCAGTGACATGGGTATTTATCAGTTGAAATTATTTTATGCTGTTTAAAGTCAAGTTGCCAAGGTTAAGTCAAATAGGACAGTGGAAATCTAAATAAGAGTCATAGGCCAATCTGTTAAACTGACACTTGATTTACTTTATGAATGTATTCACTTTGTATAGTAATTGGATGTCCACATAGTTATATGCTTTCTGATTAGTATATTCACAGAGTTGTACAACCATCATCACAATCACTTTTACAACATTTTCATCACCTCAAAAAGAAACCCAATGCCCAGTAGCAGTCACACATCATTTTCCCCCAACCCCTTAGCTCTGGACGACTACTAAGCTACTTTCTGTCTCTTTAAATTTCCTATTCTGGACATTTCATATAAATGGAATCATAAAATATGTGGTCCTTTGTGACTGGCTTTTTTCACTTAGAATAATGTTTTCAAGGTTCACCCATGTTGTAGCATGTCTCAGTATTTCATTTCTTTTTATTGCCAAATGATATTCTACTGTGTGAATGTACTACATTTTATTTATCTATTTATCAATTGGTGGGCATTTGGATTGTTTCCACTGTTGGATTGTAATTCACTCTTATGAACAATGCCGCTATAAACATTCATATATAAGTTTTTGTGTAGAGTGTGTTCATTTCTCTTGGGTAAATACCTAGGGAGTGAAATTGTTGGATCCTACAGTAACTCCATTTGAGGAACTGCCAGACTGTTTTTTAAATCAGCTGTACCGTTTGATGTTCTCACTAGCAGTGTATGAAGGTTCTAGACAGTTACATTTTCAAGGTGAACTTCCACTGCAGAAAACATTTTCTCAAGTGTAATTCCATTTGGAATTTTGTAAGTTCCAACACAATATTTGGTTTTATAGTTTATGGAGTTATTTAATTAAGAAACAAAATTGTGACCGTTGATTGCAAGTTACAATTCAGCAATTTGTTTCAATGAAGGGTAACATCTTAACAATAAAGCCGTCAAGCAAAAAACATTGTCAGTCATAAGTTCTTCTTTAGGAATATTATTCAAGGCATCTAAGGAATAGTTTGGTGGAGAGTCCTCTATTGCACTGGTTCCCAAATTTTATTTACATCAGACTCACCTGCTAATCCAGGGCCCACACTTTGAGAACCAGTGCTCTTTTGGGTAAGATGTTGGGCTGCCTCTAAGGTAGTGGTTCTCAATCTTGACTTGCACGTGAGACTTACTGGAGAGGTTTAAAAGACTGCAAATGCCCAAGCCATATGCCGAACCAATTAAACCAAATTCAACATAAGAATTTTGGCAGGACACAGTTCAATCCTTATCAGAACTGTTTACAAATTATTTCACTTTCCTATCTGCAGATTTTGCAAATTGGTGATATTTGATTTTATCTTTCTGAGGACAATACAGACACATTTCACACTCACTGACAACCTTTGTCCTCTGAAACTATTTGCTAAAATTGGGTTTTGTATTATATACTATATGATTTGAATATTTCCAAACAATTCACAACTAGGTTCATTTTTCTGGAATGACATATTCTAATGATCATATTAGAAAATCTTCTAATAATATTAATTCTACTTTCTCACTACTTAGTGTCATTTTAACTCAGCTGTGAAACATCTGTTTTGTGAAACATCTGTCTTAAAACTAGAAGATGGTTTTCTGTATGCCAGAGTTGATACTATGTGAACAGATGTTTTCTTCTTCTTTAAGAGCTACCTGGGAATGGAAGGAACAGACCAGTCAAGAATGGTAAATCATGATCAAGATCTAAATCTTCCTCTTGGTCTTTATGTCTCTCCTATATCAGGGTTTACTAACACGGGGGAGGAAAAAGAGCTAAAGCTTTCACTACTCCAGCATTAAAATTTTCCTCTGTCTCATAGGAAAAAGCAAATATGCCTGCACTTTGTTAAGCATAGTGACATTTCTAGATTAGCAGAAATCTAGGTCAAAGTTCTTTTGCAATCTTCAAAGTACTGCTTTCCATTAAAAACAAAATGGAAACTGGAATTTCTCCAAGGAACCCCTGGATAATTTTCATTAAACTGATAAACTGTCAGATATGTTGCACATGAAAAACTTTCTAAAATGGCACTGCTGCTGTGAAAATGTTACTGGAACCAATTTCAGATGGTTCCTGCCCTTGGTAAAAAAGTATTCTGTCTTAGCGTTAGATAATGTGACACATGCCTGTAGATGATTCCTAAAGGTAAGCTAGTGGTCTCTGTGGAGGAGTAAAGTCATACATGTGTTCTATTTGTGTATCTGTGCAGAAACCAGGCAAACAAGAAAGAGGTTCACTGTATATTTTAAAAAGTTCATTGAACAGAATTTTAATAAAACAAAAACCTTCTAGGTGGCCTTGATTTTAAGTGCCAAATATTTGCCTTTGCTCTCTCAGGCAAGATGGCCAAGTTAGTGGGTCTACTGAGGCTTTAATCAGCCCATCTTCTAGAACCACTGCCTACTCTTATGAAGCACGGAAGGCGCTCAGGTACTATGGTCAATTATAAAACAACTGACAGGACTATTCTCCTTCTGTTGTGTTTTTTTTTTTTTCTCCTTCTGTTTTTTAAAGAAAATATCCACATACAACCTAATCCTTCCTTTGAAATGCAGAAATTTTTAATTTTACCAGTGGCTAAGCAGGCTTATACAAAGGTGTTGAGTAAACAACTTGGTCACTGGTAAGTTGTCAATTATGAATAATGAGTGTAAACTGTGATTTTTCCTTAAAAAGTCTATAATTTTTTTTAAAAAGCATGATTGAGACATTGGCATTGACATTCTTTAAGTAGATTTAAAGGTTTCATTAAATCAGATGTTATCATGTTCGTTAATTAAGGTCCACTTTTTGCTTGAGATTTGTGGGGAAAGCAATGGTTTGGAAATATGAATGGGACATCAGGGAAATAGACACTAAAACATGTTACAGGAATATTCAAAATAATCATCGTGCTCTACAACAGACTTATTGAGTGACCGATTTGCATAATAGTATTCTGGAAGTAGGCCAAGACACTTCTGGAAGTTAAGACAAAATGGGAGACATAAATAAATTTTGCAGAAATGGATTGATACCACTTTAACATTCGTGTTTCAAAGGCAATAGTTTAGAAGGACTATATGAGCATTATTTTTTTCACTGGATTGGATAATTGCCTTGTTAATTTGATTATCCTGTAAACAAACTTTAAACATGAAGTAAGATGGTTTGTATTGCAGCTCCAATGCTGAAACCAGGCATGCGGGACCAAAGGGTACTGTTGTGTACACAAGGACGTATGTGGAGAATAGGTACTGGAAATTTATTTGAAGTATTTTGCTATATATATTTTATAATTTTGAAATAATCTGTGTTTATGAAGGAATGCCATTATTTCAGGGTATGCTTGCTTTTTTCAAATAGCAGAACGTTTAAGAGTATATCAATTTCTTTATGTAAATAAGTATATAATTCTTTATAATCTTTCCACTATTAAGTAGTTGTCAAATAATCATACAATTTCATTGAATGGACTAAAAAATATTTTAATATAACACATGTATACATAATAGGATAGTTATTTGAAAGTTGTCACATAAACATACATGCCCATAATAAGCTTTATAAAATTACACAAGTATTCCTATGCTAATTTGGAGTCACACTTTAATTAAATGGTTCTATCGACCATTGTTTACCTCTAATGTGAAATAAGCGGTATAACTTTTAGTAAATAAGCTCTGACCCACAAAATCCACTGCTTGATGTGATGGATGTTGAGGAAAATGTCAGACAAGGTCAGGGATTCACAAGTCATTCGATTTCGCGGAGTATAAAAACAAGAATTGGCCTAATTGTGGGGTAGGGTAACGGTGGGGCATTCAGATGTGGATATACGCACGCATGTGTTAATCACCGCCCATTTCAAAGAGGCCAGAGAGCAGAGTATGGGGGCGGGGCTCCCAGAAATTCGAGGTGCGTTCGATTTGAGCAACCTTCCCCCCAAAAGGGATTCCTCAAACCCCAAAGTAAGTTACCTTGTAAAATGCAACCTCAACGTTGATTTTGCTGCTTAATCCAATTCTCCCTAAAATCTACACAGACAGTGCAGTATATATTAAACCAGAGGCCCTAGAATCAGAGTTGGGATTGAATCTTAGTTTGTCATTTACTGACTATGTGGCCTCAGCAAAACTACTTAACTTCAGTTTCCTGTCTCAATTCGAGTCTCAATTTTCTGACCAATAAAATGGGAATAACTTTATATGTATCAGGCATAAATATGTGCGAACTTTTATTTAGCATTGTGGGCTATGTGTTCCGTAAAGTAGATTCTATTTCTGACAGCAGTCTGCCTACGGGCAGTTTGGAGGGAGAGAAGGATTTCTCATTAAGAAATCCCAAGTGAGGGCTATGGAGTTATCCTTCACTGTATGAAATAATAGGAACATATTGCTTCTGGTCCTAATATGCTCCCAGGTAGTGTAAGTACTGGGGAAGCAGTTACGGACAGCCAGCTGGTTAGTGCACTGCACACTTCATTTGCCTCCAGGAGAGAGTGACGTTTACAAACTGGAGCAGAAAGGGAACAAAGAGGGCTTTTAAAAGTTACAATATTTTTGCTTTCATTCTAAATGATTCTTGGATGTTTTCAAGCAAATACAAAAACTTCCAAAGCTTCCTCTAAAAGTTCAGGAGTGTTTCTCTACGTGAATGGTGTCTATCTATATTTGCCTGCACTGGCTCGTGCTTCGTGTATATTCTTTATTGGAGGCTACAGATAGCTTTCTTTTAGTAAAAATAAGGGAGGTGCAAGTATAAACTTCATGAAAAACAATAACTGCTTTTCCTGCTTACACTTGTTCTTGCACTCTCCTTGCCCCATTCTTTATTTATCTTGATGAATATGTCAACTTATGTCAACTTGGAAGTTGCTTGCATATCAATACTTCTCCAGATTAAAAAAAAAAAAAGACTCAGTACATTGTCCTGGCTTGTAACATCACAACAAATAATAATAATGAGGCTGTGTGAGAGGGTGTGTGTGTGCTTCCTTGCCTGCATAGGGGTATATACTTCAATACTAGGGAAATAGCCCAATTCTCACATGTCCATGTGTGTTTGCTTCTAGTAAATCACCAAAGGATAGATATCAGGAGGGTATCTCTGGAAAATACATACAAACCATTTATTCGACTTCAGATAGGTGAGTATGTCTGTATTTCCATACATAAAAGTATACACACACACACATGTAAACATATATATT
Source organism: Balaenoptera acutorostrata (assembly GCF_949987535.1). Lineage (NCBI taxonomy): Eukaryota > Metazoa > Chordata > Mammalia > Artiodactyla > Balaenopteridae > Balaenoptera > Balaenoptera acutorostrata. Next base: position 29,127,098 of record NC_080081.1, on the reverse strand, counting down.
TTTACATATTATAGATAAATATGTGTGTATATACTTTATAAATATACATTTTATTATATATGTGTATATATTTATATATAATATATATTTACATATCTTCACTATGTACATAGCACTGAAATATATATGTACACATTCTTGCAGTCCATTGAACTTGGAGATGACACTCCTGACAGTGGTTATATTGGTGACTGTATGAGTGGAACGAAGTACAGCAACCTCTGCATCTAGGAATTTGCTCCTTGGCTTTCTGGCTGTTGTTCTTTGATTTTGATGTACTTTATTCCATTAGAGCTTTCTGTGCCTTACAGCTGCCTCCCAGGCAAGTGTCTCTGCTGTTGGTGACCCCAGGAGTCCCCAGTACTGCCACATTATTAGCATCCAGGCTTCATTGCTTCCCCAGACTGTGCCCGCAGCCCTCCCTCCTTGCGGTTTTCCAAAGCCAGCTCACCTTACAAACAGCTGCGTGGATGTGCCGCTGTGACCCACTGGGGCCCGTGCTCAGTTCCCAGGAAGGGGGTTAGGATGAGCATCAATTTAGTGCCGGTAAACTGACCTCAGGCTTTTGCTCTTGATTACTCTCTTTTACCATTTTATGCTCAGTCGGGTAAATAGGTGACACTCATGAGACTGTGGCCTGCAGACTTCCAATGGAGGAAATAAAAATAATTAGCATTTCAATCCAACCACTGGAAACCAGCTGTAAGGCAAATGTCCGGTATTCTATCGATGGTATTTCTCTATTGCAGGGGGTGGAAATATGGCTCACCGAGGGTCACGACATATCTTATTTTTACGCACAGCCTCAGCTTGTAACGCAGTCCTTGGCACCTAACAGATACTCAATAAATTATTCCTGAATAAACAAACCTATGTTCCATTTACTAAGGGAAACATAGGAGGGCCAGGCATCAAAATTATATCCTCTTTTTGTCACTTTTGTAAGATCTTCTATTACCAAGGCTCTTCTTAGTGTCTTGCCTTTAAGTCATACCTCTTTGATGTGGCTATAGGAGCACCACAAGTACCGCTTAGATAACCAAAACACCAGAGCTAGGTTTTTCATAACGCTCTGAAAAGATCTTTGACTAAGTATGATCTTTTTTTTTTTTTTTTTTTGGTCACTAGGCACAGCTTTGTTCCCTGACCAGGGATCAAACCCAGGTCCCTGACAGTAAGAGCATGGAGTCCTAGCCACTGGAACACCAGAGAATTCCTGACTAAGTATGATCTTAGTAAGGATAACACCAACACCAGAGCTTTCCCTGGGCTCATATTTTTATTGTTAAGGAAGAAAAACATTCTACATTAAAGTATTGCTCTCAAAGTGAAGAATTTCACTCCTATTCCTCAAGTGATCCTTGAAATTTTTTTGGTCGTCAGAGCAAAAGTCAATTGTCCATTAAAACCAGTTAGTCCAGCAAACTTTTTCTGTTGCTCACTGTGTGAAATTAGCTGCATCCCCACAGTTCTTACCTAAGCACATCAATCCCATAAAGTGGCCGGTGCCCCTTTACAGGGTAAATGCCAAATTCCTCTGTACATGACTTATGGGCCTTCAGAACCTGATCCTGCTGAGTACTGCCTGATGTTCAATCACTCCAGCCACCCTCATTGTGTGGCACCTTGGTACATCCTGTTCACTCTGCTTGGAACCCCTCTATCACGCCCCTCCCCACCTCACTGAGCTGCCCTTGAGAGCTCCTTCACCCTCAAGCTTTAACTCAGATGGCACTTATGCCGACAAGCCTCTCTCCTGCTTCACCCTAGGGATTAGTTGCTCCACTGGCTGTGTTCTCCTAACTCTTTTCACACACCCATAAATATGTGGTGATCATCCGATCACACACCTGGCTACCCTAGTGGAAAGAAGGCTTCTCATTGGAGGAGACTATCTCACGCTTCTTTATATTCCCAGCTCCTGTCTCAGTGTCTCTGGAATGGAAGAATGCTAGAGAGTGGCAGTTTTTACTCTGGAAGTGCTTACAGTCTAACATGGGAAATTTAAGTGTGTGGGTACCTACATATGCATATATGTGAAAAATGCATAGGAAGCTATTTGCCCGGAATATGTAAGCAAGTACCTAGAGAGATCATTGAAAGAGGGAAATATTTATTTATATACATAAGGGAAGAAGAGATTACTAGAATGGCTGAGAGTATAAAATGAAACAAGGTTTATCTACTCCAATCCCTTTCCTCTCTCACCCCCTCCTCCCCTCAACTTTCCCTCCTCTCTGCTTCTAGTCCTGCGCTTGAGGACAGGATCGATTGTGGTTTCTGGGCGTGACTCGTTCTTTCTAACCCAGCGAGCCCAGGCAATCTCACAAGCAGGCCCAGAGGTAGCACAGGGCTCTGTGGCCGCTCTGCCTTCATTCAAATCCCGCCTCTGCCACTCACTGGCTGCAAGACTTACCCTTCTGTGCCTCAGCTTTCTCTTCTGTAAAATAATGATAAAAATAAGAGTACCTGCTTCTCAGAGGTGTTATGAAGAATAAACGAGTTGATTTAAGCAAAGTGCATGGAAAATGCACTGCACATATTAAACATATTAGCACTATTAAGTATTAGCTATTTTTATTTCACCACCTCGGTATGTATCCTACTTTGGAAATTTCAGGCTTGTTTGCTAACACCCTGAGACTAGTAAACTCTGCAAGGTGCTATTTAAGACTGTCCTAAGACCTTTCAAAAGGAAAAGAGTCAAGTACTTATTGGCCTTTCTTAAGACTCTGGCGTGACCCAAGGTCTTTTGGACTTGCTGATCATTTATTTATTATTGAACATTATTTTTCCAAAGTAAATAGCAAAGCTCTTTTTTCCCCATCAAATTTGTGGTGAGATTATATCATATTGGAGAATTTTTGTCATGAAAGGGCCCCCAATATTCTGAGTCTTACAATGACACCAAGAGAAGTGGCATAGGGGAGCGTTTTAGTGACTCTAGACCCTAGAATCTAGGTTATCCATCATTTGTGAATTCACCAACACATTCTTGAATGGATTTCTATTTTTGTCCTATTGAACGTTTTGAGAGTTAAATTTTTATATTAATCTGCAGCATAATTTTTCTATGATATAAGTACATTAATAATTCAAAACCCTCTTCTAGCTTCAAGGGGTACTTATGACCTAGTTCAGTTAGAAAACTGTGAACGTCTTTGTCCTGCCCAGATGCACTTTTGATTGCTAATGAATTAATAATCTGAGACTTTCCTTCATGTTAATTCTTTGATATCATTTTGAAATAACTAGAAGAATCAATCACTTATCCTGCTATCCTAGGATAAGTAAATCCTCAGCTTTCCTTGATTTTTACAGAATTTACTACAGTATCAACAAAATTAACATATCATTTCCATATGACTTTATGGGGAATACATCTGTCTTTTGCATGATGACAAATTTATTTTTAATTGCTTACATCTCTATAGGTCTGTCATTGAAATGGATATGTGCACTTACTGTCGAAAACCCTTGGGCACAGAAGCTAAGATGATTTTAAATGAATTACAAATTTGCTGCCATTCCACTTGCTTCAAGGTAAGCCTATGTTTATTGCACTTAACTCAATATAAAATTGCATAATGATTGGAATAAAAATAATTATTTAATGAAATACATGAAATGAAGTTAAAGCTTTCAGAAACACTGTCATGCACATTAATAATGCACTATTTAAACATTTCTCAGAGTTCTACAGCCTAAACCTCCAAGGTTTATAATTACTCTCTTGGCTTTAGGCTTAAAAGTTGATTATTGACACATTTATAACTCTTACCCTACAGATTGAAATCTGTAAAAAGGTAAACACTTGTTCTCTTTAGAAAAGTTTTTGCAACATTTTCATAAATCATGCATTACATAAAATATATAATGAAATCTGAAAAGGCCAAGAAATTGTTGAGAAGAAAGCTAGCAGCTCCTTACGTCATTCTAATTAAATGTGGCTTAGTATAATAATAAAGCGTACATAGTAGAATGCTTCACAGTTTGTGTTTTTATATGCTATTTCTTTTACTTTTCACAAAAACATTGCGTAGGTCAACAATATAGTTTTTGGTGTAACTGGGTGAGCACTTAACTGGGAACCTGAAGACCTGAGCTGGAGTTCTAACTGACACTAATTGAGGCCATGTGACTTTGGATGATCATCTAAATTAGCTTAGCCTCAGTTTCCTCATCTATAAAATGAAGTAGCTGATTAGACCAGTGGTTTTCAACCCTGGATGCATATTATAATTGTCTGGGGAGATTAGGAGAAAAATAGAATGCTTGGGACCAGCCCCAATTAAATCAAGAATCTTAGAGATGATTGCTGGGCATTGGTATTTTTACAATCTCCTTAGATAGATCTAACAGGCAGCCAGTTTAAGAACCACAGCCTAAATCTATGGGTCCTTTCTAGTGCTGATATTCTATGACTGATACAAATTATCTAATTCAGTCACGTAGATGTAATACTTTGACAATTGATTGCTTCTCCTTAAATTAGCTTCAGAAAGTGACACAAAGCAAGAAGAAATGCCTCATTTTGAGCAAATAAAATCCAATTTTAGGCCATCATATATAGAAGTCTATTTAAACTATAATCTGAAAATTTCATAATTATTTAATTATGACAGTAAAATTTCCTTTTAATTATTAAGTTTACTCAACGAAACAAAAGTTAGTCTATAGCTCCTTATTTAAAAGTATTATGCAGAAAACTTTTTAAAAGAAGGAAATTCACCTGATTATTGCTTTTATTATATTTTGGATGATTTCCATTTATTATATTTTGGATGATTTATTTCCACTTTCAATTTAATTATAAAATACTACTGAGAATAAAAATGTCCCCACACTCCTAAGAAAAGACAGATCATTCTATAGCCATAATAATAGAGAACCATCTGAACTGGCTTAAACATGTCAAACTGATCTATGACAATTTGCGTCAGTGAACTTGAAAGTCAGCCAGTTGGCAGTGAACTTGCTCCAGTGAGCACAGGTCTAAGGCAGATGTCAACCCTTTCCTTCCTCTTTAACCAACACAACTTGAAACAAACTTCTCCCTAAACCCTGCATAGGATCAGAAGTTCGTTTTGCTCAATGACGCTATATCCGGACAGCATAGCTCTCCCTTAGTAAGCAAACAATAAATGCACTTTGTGTTTTTGTTTGCGATATCCAGTGGTGATCTTGTCTTTGGCATAACCAATTTCTGAAAATGTATATCTACTCTGTTGTGAGTTACGTAGAAACTTCAGTGGTATATATGCCCTGAAATGCACACCTCCATAGTAGAGGGATTTATGAGAGGATTTATTTGAAAAGTTCAGTGTGTGGATCACAGACAAGTAAGTATACTCTTATTTTCCCTCTGGGTTCTCTTGAGGCTTCATCTGAGTGTTGCTATGAAGGATGGTACTGAATAAAGTAAAAGTTTTTTTTTTTTTTTAATCCTGTTACGCCAAGAATCTAAACTTCATATATAATGTAAACTTTATACATTCTGTTTAGTGTGAAATATGCAAACAACCTTTGGAAAACCTACAAGCAGGTGACAGTATTTGGATTTATAGACAGACAATACATTGTGAACATTGCTACTCTCAAGTTGTAGGTAAGTGTTAAGCTCTGTAAGGAACCATCACTAACATTAATGAACTTTTGATATTGATGAAAGATAAAAGTATTTTCTTAATTATATTAAAAATTCAGCTGCAGATACAATGGTGGCATTTCACTTTATGGTATAAAAATCAGTCAACATTTATATTTTCTTCTGATGTCAGACCAGACATAGATACAACTAAGCAAAAGTCATTTATTTTAGGAAATTTTCCATTTTTTCCAAACAAAAACAGATTTTCTTTGCTCTACTGATCGGTGGAATTGAAGTGCATTTCTGTGAATGACCTTTACATTTGCACTGGAATATACATTTTTTCAACGTAATTTGGTTATTATACTAAATGCCTTTTAATGTTATTTTTAAACAGAAAATTTAGAGTTAATGGTGTACAATTCTATATTAATGTTATTTTTAAACGGAAAATTTAGAGTTAATGGTGTACAATTCTATATTGCATATAACATTTGAGTATTTTTTTTACCTTTAAGACCAACTGTACTATAATTTGGACACCTAATTAGCATAAATGTTTTGAGAAGTAACATTAAGGGTCTGCATTTTTAACTCATATTTTCAATAAGCTTAGCATGAAAGCTGTAAAAGTTGATTTAAAAGATGTGTACAGTGCACATTAAGCTAGCAATATAAAATCCTATGAAACTTCATTGTAAAGCTAGTATCAACATTTAATTTTTACTTCAATAGTAAGTAGGTAGAATAACCATGATGATATTGGGGAGCTGGTCAACAGCACTGTGTGAAAGGCAAGTTTCCTGCTGGTGGTGAATGAAAAAGGAGCATTTGCGATTTTTACACAGGATCCAAAATATGGAATTTAATGACAAATGTGTGATATTAATGAGGTACTGAGAGGCTACATCTGGAAAATACTCTGAAAAATATTCAGAAAGCCGAGTTCCATCAGGCTGCAGAATCAATGACAAGAACAAAGCTAATTATATTCATACTTTGCCTTCTATTTTCTGCTTTCCCCAGCCAGTTCTCATATTTCTTTTCTTTTCCTAATCGAGCAGCCTTATCAGGATCCATTGTTACATCAAGGGGCCTTGATGTGCATGGTGCAGCTCTAAAACTTTCAGTCCTGGGAGTGCATGATACGGTTTAGGAGATGTGGTTACCAAAACACTCAGAAGTCTTTGTGTTTTCTTCCCTGTGTGCATTTTTATAGTATATTTATTTATTTATTTATTTATTTTAATTAATTGATTTATTATTTTTATTTTTGGCTGTGTTGGGTCTTTGCTGCTGCGCACAGACTTTCTCTAGTTGCGGCGAGCGGGGGCTACTCTTTGTTGCGGTGCATGGGCTTCTCATTGCAGTGACTTCTCTTGTTGCGGAGCACGGGCTCTAGGCGCACGGGCTTCAGTAGTTGTGGCTCGCAGGCTCTAGAGCACAGGCTCAGTAGTTGTGGCACACGGGCTTAGTTGCTCCGCGGCATGTGGGATCTTCCTGGACCAGGGCTCGAACCGGTGTCCCCTGCATTGGCAGGCGGATTCTTAACCACTGCTGCCACCAGGGAAGCCCTTTATAGTATAATTAAGTTGTTAAGACATGACTCTCAGGCATGTCATAAATATGAGTACAGGACATTGGTGCTTTGTATTTATGGTATGACGAAGAGCCATGCCACAGTGATGAATGCAGTAGGAGGTGAAAGTAAAATGCTTAACCCACCACTACCCCCTTGATGAGTAATTATTTTTAAAACTTTAGTTACAGGCTTATTTTTGTACTGAATTTGTATATCTAACTTATTTTCTTTAAATTTTTCAGCAAAGTGGATTCAGTAATTCTGGCACATGAAAATCAAGATGAAAGCATTCACTAAGGAATTAAAATTTTTATTGTAAGAACATATAATCTAGAAAAGCTTTTACACCAAAGATTGACTCTGGTATAGAATTAACAACTCTGCTATTGCATAAATAATCTAATTGCCTCCACTAAGGTCACATACATAAAGGGAACCCTCTGGTATCTGGTTAGATTTAGAGAGCAAAAATTCAAGTGGTTCTAGTTCCCAGTGTCAAAGGAAGGATGCTTCTGATGGCAGTGAGCATTGTCAGCCTTGACCAGGTCCATCTCTGCTCAGTATTAGGCTGTGTGTCACGGTTTCCATTATAGACAAATTTACCATTTTCTCACCTTTGTTTCCCTAAGAATTTGGATTTACAGACGTAACTGAAGTCTTGACAAAACTGTCATGGGAGCAAGATATGTTTCCTTTTTGTGCAAAAGTAATGTTGATAGAAATTTTGGCAGAAAGATGTTAACGTATAAAGTTGTATGGACCTCAGAAAATCACTTAAACTTTTCAGATTTCTGTGCTATTATCTGTAACATGAGGGGCAATGGACAAAATGATTTCTAAGGTCACTTTCTGCTCCAAAATTATCAGATTCTAAAGCAAGTTTTTGTTTGCTCTTTAGAAGCATACCTGAATCTGTGTTTGTTAGGCATGTTGAACTAGATAGGATATCTAAACAATCTAACCTCGGTATCATCCTTCAGTTTATCACAGATATAAGTTTTGTGGAATGTGTTTTAAAAACAGAAAGACCTGCATTTATGGGTAATGGGTTAAATCATATGACATGTAGTGTTTACATAATTTGTCAAGTTTTCCTTGCATGCATTTCAAAATCTGGTTTCATAAATGATCTATGAGAAATAATGAAAGTTATGGACTACAAAGACATGTTCTTTAGCATGCTATATCTATTCCTATTACATAGCACTTTATATTTACAGATGGCTTATAAAAATAAATGAACTGTCAGTTATACAGAATCTTCTTATACAGTATCTATAAGTATTACTCACTGACATTGATATGTCAATTATAGTGATCATAATTTATTATATTCTGTGCCATGCTGCCTAAATTAATTTTTTAACTGCTCAATCTATAACTTTGATTTTTAAAGAGCTTTTTCTTAAGGAATTGAAAATTCAATAATCTTGTGAGGAACTATTATTATTATTGAAATTGAGACATTGCACTTATAAACTACTTTATATGCACATAGCAATTGCTTCTCAGAGGAAAGCATATGGAACATTGAGAGAGGGTGGAATTCTAAGGGAGTTTAAGGCAGTTGTAAAAAACTGACAAACTAGGGAGATTAAAAGATAATCATGTATTTTCTAAATGTTGATAAATGTAAAGAGTTATTCTTCTGTATAATGATTTCAAGCATCTGTTCCTCTTAGACCCTGGTCCACAAAGTGTTAAACACTAATGCTTATTAAAATACAGAAATGTGTAATCATTGTCCTATGGAGAGGGAGACAGAAAAAACAATTAATAATAATTTGATATTCATTAATTCATGCTTGATGAGAAGCGGTGGTAATTGAGCCATATGTTTTATTGTTCTCTTATTACATGCTATCAGAGTGGATCAAAAGAAATAATTTTCTTAGAGTTGGAATTTGTGGCAGGAAAGGACGAATGAAATAGTATCCCTCTCTTTTATATAAAGTGTATTAACATCTCAATGCCTTTGTGGTAATTAAAAATCATTTGAATATCATTTTTAAAGGATTCTACTGTTGAATGCTTAATTTAAAAAAAAACCTAAAAGGAACGTAATTCTCACTTTTCTGTAGCTGTTTAATGGACCCTTTCTTCTACAATAATGTATTAAATTAAACCAAAAGCTGTTGTAAAAATGGAATAAATACAGAGTGGAGAGAGAAGGGCTTCTGATTTACCAAGTCCTCTTCCTCATGTCTGGGATTACTTGCACCCATAGGAATGACAGATTCCTAAAACAGTTTGTAAGATCTCATTTTTTTTTTTTTTGCAGCTAACTAATTATGCTATGATTGATTGGCATACTTTTCCTGGACACAACTGCCTAAATCTCAGAATACCAGGCCCTGAATTCTATTACAAATGAAGAGATGTCTCTAAAAAATAATTAATTGCTCCACTATGAGAGTATCCTTCCAAAAAGCAAAACAAAAATATATCTAGTAATCTTGGAAATAGAATTTGTTAAAAACCTTTTTTTTCCTTTTACTAAGGCCAAGAAATAAAAATGTATTCAAGAAGTAATCTCTGCATCCTTAATTGTTTGATTGTAATCCCTCCTATAATTAGATAGGAGTGATGAGACGGTCCAGTTCTCACGGCTGGGGCATTCTCTGGCTTGTTTACTATGACAGAAAATCATGAGTGTTTGGAACATTTTCCTATTCAGCTTGATTCAGAGCTCTACCAAACCAAGTGACCGTTTGGTCTACGTAGAGGCAAACTTACCATGATGATGTTGATTTTTTTGTTGTAGTTGTTACTACTGAATATACTGGTTATTTGGTACAATGTAAATAAATTGTTTTTAGCATTCCACCTATTCCATAGCCCTCAACAGTTCCCAGAGGCACCCATAAATATCTGTGTTAACTTGGATAGGCCATTTCCCTCATGGGTCAATTTCCTGCTACTTAAAATGTGAGATTGAGAACATTGGCTTGCTATTGTATCCACCAGCACAAACACTGCAAGAATCTATGACTCTATTCCTGCTGCTTACCCCATTCTTAGATTATATCTTTTGTTAGATGCCTAAGAGTTGGTGAATGTTTTGAATGTGCTGCAGAATTGCATGTTAACTTTGTCACAACACAAAGTGAATTCTGAATCGTGTTTACTGGATCTTTGTCCTGCTATTTGAGAAGTATGGCTTCTGAGATAGTACTGAAATGTTCAAATGTCTCCTGAGTTAGGTAATGGTTTCCGTTTTTTCACTAGAAGAGAGGAAACTGATCATTATCATTGCCTTATAAATGCCATCTGGGAAAGATTTTTTAACTTCATTGCCTCTTTGAAACATTCTTCTCATTAGTACATTGAAATGCCCAATCATTCTAGACTCTGTAGGAAAAATTGCATTGTTTATAATCTACTGTCACTCATTCATTCACTCCTTCATTTGTTCTGTTATCCAACAATTTAAAAATCTTCATTTAGAAACTGTGTTCCAGATCTGAGTGATAACAAAAATAACCAAGGCTCCTGCCCTCATGGAACTTAAATTCTAAAGGAAGGGTGGAGGCACAGTTTGAAAGACAAAAAATAAATAAACACAATAATTTCTGAAAGCAAATAAGACCAGGAGGGAAATAAAATGCAGCAACTAGGCCAAGGGGTAGTATTTAAAAATAATGTTGTCAGGTAATATTTCAAATAAGAGCTGAATGATGAGAAGGAACCAGCCTGGGGCAAAGCACTCCAGGAGGAGATGTTTTAGGATCAGCCAAAATCAGACCACTTACTGGGCTAAATGTGTCCGTGCTTCTCTTAAACACGAGATAGAAGTTCACAGATGCCAAGAGACAGAGAATAGTCAAAGCATTTTTAAGCTTCCTCTATTCCTCACGCAAAACAATATTCAGATATTACTTAGATAGCTTTCAGCTCTCTGCCAACGGGTGGGTTACAGCAAATGGCTACTTTGTCCTGGTCCTCAGGCTGAAGTTGCTCACTTGGATAAAGGAGTGACTTTGTCAAAGGTGGTTCTGAACCAGCGTTCACCTGAAGTGGAAACAATGGGTCAGGCATGACGTTTCCTCACCTCATTTGAGGCAGCACTCAGGATCAAATTCCTTTCTGTTTTCCAAATAGAAACAGTAAACAATGAGACAGCATAATTTCAGATCTAGAAGAGACTTCTCACAGGAATTTTATGAATGTTACATGTTCTTGTCCTTTGTTGCAATATGAATAATGTATCTGGTGGAAAGGAACATTTAGATCTTGATATAACTTTCTTGACAGGCACAATTTGTTAATTTTATCTCCTTTCCCAAGAGAAAAGGAAAGATCATGAACTTCAAGGACCCTTCAGGCCCACAAAGGCAAACTGGATTGAAAGTCTCCCACAAGAAAGTGTTTAGTCCCTAAGGCAAGTGCAGCTTTGATGTGATTTAAAGAAATCACAGAAAGATTGCCAGGAGGCTGGAATTAATGAACAGAAAGAGATGAGGTTGAAGAAGCAGGCAAGATACAGGCCATGGTTGCTTCATAATGGATTATTAAAAATATAGATTATCAAATGAGTGGTGGCATTTCATAAAATTCATTTATGCCTTTTAAATTTGTGTCATTAAAATATTATTGACTACTATTGGTTTCATGAACAGATTAAAATTATTTTGAGACAAATACAGTCTACTGATTTTTGACAAAAGCACGAAGACAATTCAATGGAGAAAGAAGAGTCTCTTCAACAAATGGTGCTGAAATAATTGGACACCCATATGCAAAAAAGAAAAAAAAAAGTACGTAGACCCAGACTTTACATCTTTTACAAAAATTAACTCAAAATGGGTCATAGACTTAAATGTAAAATGCAAAACCATAAAACTTCCAGAAGAAAATGTAGGAGAAAAACAACATGACCTTAAACTTGGTGACGAGTTTTTGGATATAACATCAAAAGCACAATCTATAAAAGAAATTTCAGTCAGCTTTATTAAAATTAAAAACCTGTGCTCTGTGAAAGGCACTGTTAAGAGAATGAGAAGATAAGCCACAGACTGGGAGAAAATATTTGCAAAGTAGATATCTGATAAAGAATTTGTCCTCCATACCAAAGAACTCTTAAAACTAAACAATAAGGAAACAAAAAACTTATTTTAAAAAATGGGCAAAAGATCTAAACAGACACCTAACCAAAGAAGATGGCAAATAAACATATGAAAGATACTCAACATCATTTTTCATTAAGGAAATGCAAATTAAAACACAGATAAGGTACTACTTTATGCCTATTAGAATGGCTAAAAACTAAAAACAGAATGCCAATTGCTGGCAAGGATGCAGAGCATCAGGAACTCTCATTCATTGATGATGGGAATGCAAAATGGTACAGCCACTTTGGAAGACAGTTTGGCAGTTTCTTACAACGCTAAACATATTCTTTCACATAATTCAGCAATTGTGCTCCTAGGTTTTTACCCAACTAATTTGAAAACTTATGTCCATACAAAAAGCTGCCTGTAAATGTTTATAGCAGTTCTATTTATAATCATCAAAAACTGGAAGAAACCAAGATGCCCTTCAATAAACAAATGTCTTGACAAAACTGTGGTACATCCATACAATGGAGTAATATTCAGCAATGAAAATGAATGAACTATCAAATCTGCAGAAACATGGATACTTCTTAAATGCATATTGCTAAATGAAAAAAGCCAGTCTGAAAAAGGCTCCATACTATATGATTCCACTTATGTGACATTCTGGAAAAGGCAAAAGCATAGAGACAGTAAGTGGATTAGTGAAGCTGGGGCTTCAGGAGGAGTGGGCCTGGGGAGATGGAGAGCTGAATAGGTGAAGCATGGGGAATTTTTTAGTGCACCCGAACTATACTGTGTATTGCAATGGTGAATACATGACACCCTGCACTTGTCAAAACCCACAGAACTTAGTAGTACAAAGAATGAACCTTAATATATGCAAATTTTAAATCTCATTTAGGTGTTCAGGGGCAAGGGATCCCAGGATGGAATGCAGAGTTTTGCAAAAGGATGCAATGGTATTGCAAATGTATGAAACAGTCTCAGTAAAGGGGGTGAGGGGAAAAGGGGCTGACCTTAGTAGCTCTGAAAATGAGTGAACAGTAACTTTGGAAATGAGTGGAGTGTGTAAGACTAAAGACACAGCAACCGTACAGATCACTGTACTCTAGTTGACCAAGTTGTTTTTCATGGAGTACAGGTTAACAATTCTGAAACCACTATACATATGTATATACTGGAATTGAATAATTCAGTAAATAGGCAGTGGTTGGTGGGAGCCACATTTCTCACCGTCGGAGTGGGAGGTTACAGATAAGGAGGGGAAGAGACAGGAATGGTCCCTGTGGTAATGAGCGAGTTAGAGACATCAGTATGATTTCGTGTTTAGTTTAGTATAGATACGGATGGTTACACATAGAAATATCTAAAGGTATGTGCATTTACATGTGTTAGTATACACACATATATTTTCTTGCTCTGTCAGCTGACAGAGCCTAGAAGCAATGAATCCAGATCTTGATTTTTTAATACCATTCTCCAATAAAAGTGACCAAGACTCCTTGGAGAAATGGCTGATTCTAGGGCTGGGGCAGGATGTAGAGAAGATGAACCCGGAGCATCTTATAGTGCCAGGAAATAAGGAAGTGCTCAAACATATACATGTACACACATATGTACATACACACAAATGATGTGGATATGTCAAAGGGACATAGGTGTCAATTGAAAGCGCTCCCAATGGCCAAAGCTGGTATTTGAGCAACTAAATAAATAATGTAGCATTGAATTATAACCCAAAGTATAAAATAAAGATTTGTGAGTCTTTGCTGGCATCAATAAACATTTGAATAAATAAATAATGGAGGAGACACAAATCTCCCATGCAGAATTCCAAATAATTTATATAGCTACTCCATCCTCAAGGAGGTAGAACATAACTCTTCACTTCCTGTGTGTGGGCTGCATAGTGCATATCTTCCAGACCACAGTATGGGATGGGGAAAATAAGAGTAACTTTATGGAGGAGAGACCTGACAAACACTACCTCAGAAAGGTAATCAAGATTAACATCAATAATAATTAATGGTATTACTAGCATGTATTTGATAGGATGTGATTAAAAAAATAGCACAATATCTCTGTAACCTTCTTCCCCAAAACCCAGAACTCCAGTCTAATCATGAGAAAAACACACATCTTAATTGAGGAGACAATACTCCTCAAAACTAACAAAGTCATCAAAAATTTAAAAGTCCGAGACACCATCACAGCAAAAAAAGAGCCTGAGACATGACAACTAAATGTAATATGGTTCCTGGATGAGATCCTGGAACAAAAAAAGGACCTTAAGTCAAAACTAAAGAATTCTGAATAAAATATAGGCTCTAGTGTTGCTTTTTCTTTCTTTCTTTTCTTTTTGTTTTTTTAAAGAAAGGCAGACTGCCACATGCAGACTCATTAGGATGTGTCTGGAGTCCTGGAAGTTTGGCTACCCTACGTTCTCCTACAAATGGACCTTGAGATCTTGTGTGCAGGTTCTAGCAGGGGAGCACAGCAATTAGTAGACCCTTGCCCCAAGAATGGTCCTCCTCTATTGGGGAAGGCTGACCAAGTGGGCAGTTTTGGGAGGGACACATATGGAGCAATGAGGGAGGGAGGTCACCTTCCTAGCCAGCCAGATCAGCCACATCAATCCTGGCGATCAATAGGGTGACAGATGTCGCAGCCAGATCACCCTCATATCCAAGGCTTTAGTTGATAATTGATTCATGAATTGTGACAAAGCTACCATGCTAATGTAGGATGTTAATAATAGGTGAAACTCTGTGTGAGATGTATGGGAACTCTGTATTATCTTCAAAATTTTACAGTAAGTCTAAAACAACTCTAAAGTACACTATTTTTTAATAAATTAAGTTATTATTAAAACCTGACTCTAGCTCACTAATGCTGGGCATGTAAACATTGTCAAATGATAGATACAGACTAAGCTTCAAAACAATGAAATCCAGAAAGACAAGGGTTCCAGACACATGGAAATTTCTTTCTCTTCCACATGACAGCCCTGGGTTAGGCTGTGGTCCAGAAAAGGTGAGCAGAGCCGCTCTGGTCTAATCCAGGGATGCTGGCTCCTTCTGTCCTGTTACTCCGCCATGCCCTAGGGGGCTGCTTTTACTCCAGGATCAAAGCAGGCTCGCCAGCATTGTTTCCGCCTTCCAGCTCCATGGAAGGGAGAGTGGAGACAACCACCTTGCTTTTTAAAGATGTGGCACAAAACTTTCACACGACACTCCGACTTGCATCCCTTTGAAATAAATTGGGACTCCTGGCTAGGTGGATTGCACAGGAGGATGAACTGTAATCTCTAGCCATGAGTGCCAATTACATCTGAGGGGTTTCTATTACTAAAGGAAGAAGGCAGAATAAAACGAGTATCCATGACACATCTCTCCTTCTGGCTTCCTGCTCAATTATCCAGGCGCACCTTTGTTCCCACACACAGAGCACACCCCTCAAAGGGGTACATCCTGAAATCCCATTTGATCACTCATCCAGCTCAGAGGCCAGGAATTCTGGTTGACTCTCAGTGTCCTCTGTCAGGTCCTGATACGACCCTCTCCAGTGCAGGGACCCGTAGACAGAAGGGGCATGATCTATCCCCCAACCAGCCAATACACAATTGTGGAGTAGGAACGAGGTAATCACAGGTAAAACTCTCATTCAGAAAAGGGAAGAATGGGACCAGTGAGTGGTCCATGGCAGTGAACAGCATTTGCTGGGCATCAGTTATGGAAAGTCCCCTCTGGTATTAAGATCCTTGGTTTCATACGGTCTGTTCTCTGGGAGGCACCCTCTTGTCCACTGTCCACCATGGTCACATCTGCAGTGGACATTGGAGGTATGGATTTGGGGACCCAGGGTTGCTTCAGGATGAGAAGGGGCATGGCAAACTGTCATAGACTTCCGTAAGCCTGGTTTATGTTTTGTTTTTCAGCAGAACAATTTGCTCAAAATCTTAATATGCTTCAGTCTATTAGCTTCTAGTTAGTTCCATATGAAATTAACATTAGCAAAGGCCTCGGGTGGTCATAGTTCTTTCATCTGCCGCTTCCCCTCTTTTATTTACTGGCCTCTGTGCTTGGCTGTCCCTCTCCTTCAACTAAATGATCTTTGTAGTTGAGTGGATTCCCATTGTCTGAGGAAGAGCATTTAGTGGAAGGCCTAGTAAAGTTTCTCAGAAGCTGTACCTCGTATCTTGTTAAATGCAGTAAGGAACAGCAAACATGTACTAATATCCTGAGTTTTCTCAATCTCTTCTCCTAGAATCATGGGCTCCATAGCTAAAATAAGCAAGAACTTTGCCAAATGTTTTGCCATGGCATAACAAGGGTCATCAGATTTCCTGCCTGCAACATTTCCTCATTCCTTATACTTGTTTTAGGCTTTTATTTGATAGCAGCCTATTTCCAGTACCAGTTTCTAAATAAGTTAGGACACAACAACAAGGTGGCTGTAACAAAGAATCTATAAAATACAGTGGCTCAAATAGGACAGATTCTTTTTCTCTTTCTCATAGCAAAACAGAAGGAGGCTCTGTCCACGAAATTATCTAAAGCGTATTGTACTGCCATCCTCTAGCATCTCATGATCAAAGTTGGCTCTCATAACTGTGCCCCTGCCTGAAGGAAGAGTAAAAGAAAGGATGTGATGAAGAATCTGCCTCCACTCCTGTCACTCATTTTCATCTGGCCACACTTAACTGCAGGGAGGTTGTGACATGTATCTCCTAGCCAGACACCTGCTAACCCATGTCGAGGTTTCTGTTACTAAAGGAAGATAGAGAAATGGATTGTGGGAGCAGGTTGTAGTCTTGGCATCTGTAGAGCCCTGTGAACTCAGGCTCCTGACTTGTCCCCTGTGAGAGCTTATCAGTGGATGATGGTAACTCAGGGTCTCCTATATGTCTTTGTATACAAAGACATTGTGATTTAGACCTCCCAACACCCATCACTTTTTTTTTTTTTTTTTTTTTATAAATTTATTTATTTATGGCTGTGTTGGGTCTTCGTTTCTGTGCGAGGGCTTTCTCTAGTTGCGGCAAGCGGGGGCCACTCTTCATCGCAGTGCGCGGGTCTCTCACCATTGTGGCCTCTCTTGCTGCGGAGCACAGGCTCCAGACGCGCAGGCTCAGTAGTTGTGGCTCACAGGCTTAGTTGCTCCGTGGCATGTGGGATCTTCCCAGGCCAGGGCTCGAACCCGTGTCCCCTGCATTGACAGGCGGATTCTCAACCACTGCGCCACCAGGGAAGCCCCATCACTTTTAATAATGTCTTTTCTTGATGAACTAAGGATTTTAGATCTCTGTGGCCATTTAAGTGTGTTTCTGACCCAATACTCTCAATTAACAGGATCTGGAATTGAGGAGAACCGGGGACCTCAGTTCCTGAACAGTTCCATTATAGAGCCAGTCTGTCAGTGGCAAAGCTAGGATTGGAACCCAATATGCTGAAGTCTCTTTCACTAAACATGGGGTTTAAAAATGAATGCAATAATCTAAAAATGATCTCACCAGAATGGAACACAGAGACAGACTAAGCTTCATATGCCATTCTCTTATTTAGATAATTCAGTATTTTATTAACTTTTAGAATTACAATGACACACTGCTAACTCCTACTTAACTTGTGGTTTTTATGATTCTTGATCAGTTTATGCCATACATTTGCAAAACACACTCTGTCCTAGCTTGCATTTGTATAGATTTCCTCTTTCATGAGTTGTTTTTTTGTACTGTGCACATGTCACTATTGAATTAGATGAGTTTAACAGCCCTTTTGGATCCCGTTTAACATGAGATGCTTTAAAGAGTCAAACCTTGAGACCAAATAACAATTTTACTAAAGTTGATATGTATTATACCCATTATATGCCCCAATTTACTAGATTTATCACTATTGTAAAAAAAAAAAGTTAGATTAGGATTTACTCCTTTAAAAGCTTTATTTTCCATATTTTGCTGTTTTGAATATGTATTTTAATATTTCTTCTGGAAGTATAGCTTATTGGTCTATAATTTTAGACTGTTCCCTTCTAAATGTAGTTCCATTTTTCACTCTTGGGATTTTCCATAAATTCTTTCACTTTACATTTGTGTGTAGAAATATTATTTCGCCATGCACTTCTGCAAAGTTTGTGAGTCCCCAAGACTCCTGATGCCAACCATAAGTTCAAGAGGTCTCTAAGACAACCATCCAGCTTGATAATTCACTAGAAGGACTCCCAGAAGCTGTCATACTCATGGTTATGGTTTATTATTGTGAAAGGATACAGATTAATACCAGCCAAGGGAAGAAGCACATACGACAGTGTCCAGAAAACGCCAAGCACCAGTCTTCAACTGTCCTCTCCCAGTGAATTTGTGTGGACCATGCCTGTTTCTCCCAGCAATTAGGTGTGACAAGACACACTGAGCTGTGACAACCAGAGAAGCTCATCTCATCCTTGGTGTCGAGAGTTTTTATTGGGGTTCAGTCAGGTAGACTTGGTTGACTGCTCACATAGTTGACCTTAGTCTATAGCCCCCAACCCCGCCTCTCCCCAGGTAGAGATGATACTGTGTGGCCCAAAGCCTTCACCATAAATCACAGAGTTCGAATAGAATATCTGGAGTAGCCCAAGGCCCCCAGGCAAACAAAGACACACTTAGCAGGCAGGACATTCCAGGGATCTCCCAGGAGTTGAAGGCAAAGGACAAACTTCTCTTTGGGCACTGTTAATCCTTTACTATGCATCTTTCAAGTAAATAATATTGTAAACCTTGTGAATCCAGAGATACTCAGGGTTCAGTCCCATAACAGTGCTACATTTATTCAAGAAGTGTAGTTCAACTCTTGAAATGTAATTAAGAAGAATTCCATCATTTACTAGTGACTCTTAAAGGACACTCAAGAGGATCCAAATACATACTCCACATTCGCTTTTATTAAATTCCTCTTCCCTCATCCCCAATCCTACCTCCCCGCAAAAAAAAAACCCTCTTAAACTCCCAGCCTACCTAATATTGCCCTCCTCCTTTTCTCTCTCCTCTTTCTTTCTGTTTGGTACTTTAATTTAGGCTTAAATTCAGCACAAAATTATCCATCCTTTTTTAGGATGTGGGAAGAGGTAGAAAACTGGGCTCACCAATGCAGATTTTCTTTGACAGGCAGGGAAATGGGGAAAATCAATGCGTATGCTAATATTATTTTTTTCTGACATAATAATTATAACTTCCAGTCACCAGGCATCAACTGTGTTTCAGGCATTTCACATATATGTGTTTCTGGATCAAATATGTTACCTTCTCAGAGATCTCACAACCTAGGAAAACTTTCAACAATTTTAAGTGGAGGCAAAGTCATTCAAGAAATACTATAGGAATTACTGCTGAAGTGCATCATTCCGTGATACTTTGTTATGGTAAAGGAAATATGTACCATAGGGGAAAAAATTGTTTATGTAAGTATCAAAATATTCAGCTTCAAAATTTCCTTTTTCTTTCTTTATTATTTTTTACTCTTATGGTTGTCTTCTAGCTCAATATTGGATAATTAATTTAGGGAGGAAAAGGGAAAAAATCTTAGGATTCTACCAAATTTTAACAAACACAAAATACTAAAATGCAGGCATATATATATTTTAACTCTTTCATTAAGTAGTGAGACTTCTGTCAACTCTAATATATATGGAGATGCTTGAATCTGTTATGAAGTTTCAATACACTTTCTTTCTACATAGTAGAGAAAAATGAGCTAGAGAGAAACTTTTTCCACTATCTATGTACCTTAAGAGTATCATCGATTCATTTGTTAAACTGCTCATATACATGCTTCAGGGTGAATTAAAATCAAATTTGAAATACAAGTTACAGTTTATTCTTTTGGCAAAAGGAGGCAACAGACTTTCCTTTCCCACCTCCATGACCCCTCCACTCCTCCATCCCCACCCGACTCCCACTTACCTCCAGCCTCAGGAGACTGGTTCAATACAACAATTTACTATGTTTACATTTTTAAAACATGATGCAATATTATCAATGTATCTCCCTAATCAGCTGCAATTCTTGAATCTACTCAAATATCCAGGCAGTGCTCCCATTTCCCAAATTATACTATAAATGTTCTCTAAGTTTGTTTGAATCACGATTACAAAAGCTCTGTCCCTTGCATTGGATTAATATGCTCTTGGCTCTTAATCTATAGAATTTTTTCTCCATTTCTTTTTTCCTCTTGCAGTTTTGTTGTTGTTGAAGAAAGAGGAGGAGGAGGATGGGGAGAAGAAGAGGATGGGGAGAAAGAGAAGCTGAGTCACTTGTCTCATAAAGTTTCCTACAGTTCATATTTTTGTTTGTCTTGCTTTAGACATGTTTTTGGCCCTCGTATTTCTGTCTTCACATGTGGTTAAATTCAGGTTTGGTGGTGGTGGTGGTGATGGTATGTGTATGTGTGTATATACAAAGACTACTTAATAAGTGATATTGGGTACTTTCATCAGAAGCACATACTGTCTTTCATTTGGTGGTATTAACAATTTATTGGGGATTTCAAAATGTAATGTTTTCATTCTACTTTCCCTTTTTCATTTATTAACCTGAATACATCTATACAAAACACTTTCTCTCATCCATAATTTGGTTACTCTGAATATTTATAGAAAAGGCAGGGTAAAGATTTTATCCTTTATTTACCAGTTTCCAAAATAATAACTCAAAGCCCTAATACTCTCCAAAGATGATCTATGTATTTAAATATCATTTTGAATTCATGGATTTAAACATATTTGATGGCCCGCGCACCGTGATGAAGAGTGGCCCCCGCTTGCCACAACTGGAGAAAGCCCTAGCACAGAAACGAAGACCCAACATAGCAATCAATCAATCAATCAATTAATCAATAAAAAAAAATAAATAAATAAACATATTTGACGTGTTTCAATCCATGGCAATTATTGTCCTTATTGACACTTAAGTCATCTAACCTTCAGACAGTGGGAGCTTATTCAAGTTGGCTCCTGAGTCTTTTTCACACAATCCTACTAGCCTTGGATAAAAAGTTTCAAACTTATGTAGTACATTTCCTACCTTAGACCTACCATCAGCCTCCTTTTTCAAGGACCCAGATCTCTTTTTCTGGAAAATGGTATTTAAAGACCAAATTCTAGGAACTCGGGTAACTCATTGCTATTGGGTCGGTCAATATCTCTAGGCAATTTCAGTGCATAGTGCTAAAGAATAATATTTTTTTCACTAAAAAATATAAATAAGTCTTCACTAATATTCTAATTGAATTCAGGGTTATAAGGTTAAACTCGTTCATCTTAGTGAATATCTTTCTCCCATATACCATATCATAGCGCACACATCACAGTCTCCAGATAGCTATATCAACACCACTATCAGCAATATATTTCTAGTAATTTCTTCAACTCAATTAAAAGTATCTCTAGGAAAGGGATGGAAACTGAAAACTGACAGTATGAATCATTCTTTCTTAGCAAAGACAAATTACATGCCTTAAGCATATTTACTTGGTGTTATTTAAGATCTGTATAAAAATGTTGACGTACTGGGGTATGTACAGAAGTTTCTCTTGGGAGAATGACAGAATTTTCTCCACAGAATTAGCACCTTGTAGTTCAAATGACTCACAAGAAAGTCTATAACTAATTCTTATCTTTGCTGTGCATTAACCAGAAGGCTAACATATTTGCAAAGAAACTCTCTTGTAATGTGACAAGACTCACAATAAGTTGGTCTCCCTCCACGAGAAAGGCCCAGTAGGGGTCAAGCCATACCGGATTATACCATGGTTCAGTCTGGTAGCCCCGAACAGTTACCATAGCCACTTGCAAGCACTGAAGTAACAGATGGTAAATTTAAAAGAACAGCTTTTTAAAATTTAAAACAAATCTAAATGAAACCTCCCTCATCATCTCCATTCCACTCTTTCCCAAAAAAGGGGTGAAAAACATCACAAGTATGATTCTGAGATGTTTATTTTAAAAGTATCATTTATCCTAGTTTTCAAAATCTATTACAACCCATAGTAAACAGTGGTTTGTTTTTGTTGTTGGTGGTGGGTTTTTCTGTTTGTTTTGTTTTTGTTTTTGTTTTTTTAGTAAGGCAATGCCTCATTTTATCAGCTTTCCCTGGCTGATGACCAGGATGTGGAACATAGAGTTAGGAGACTAAAGACTTATAGGAGGCAGTAGCAGAGAGGTGAGCTGCGTCCACTGCCCAGTTGATACAAGAAATCCTATCACTATACCTGAATGAATATGAACATTTTTCATCTTTATTTTTACGAGAAGATGGTTTATGTAATTTACCTTTCAGTCCTTACATAAGAGAGAGAAGTTTAAAATCACTGCAGCTTCTGCTCATTTTCTGCTCAGGGGCGGGCTGCGCTGGTTGAATGGGGGGCCGTGCGCCGTGCGCCCGCGGCTGATGGGAGCTGGAACGCGCAGAGAGAGGAAGTCCGCGGCCACACGTCTACCCCGCGCAGCCAGAGTGGGGTTAGGATGCACTGTTGAGTTGGGGGATTTTTTTTTAAGCAGATAATAAAAGAGTGTAGCCCTCTTGTCAAAATGACATTCAAAGTTCACACTTTGAGCCACCGACAAACTCCACATCCAAGCAAACAACAGTGGGAGAAAAAATATTATAAAAAATGTATAGGGCTTCCCTGGTGGCACACTCTTTAAGAATCCACCTGCCAATGCAGGGGACACGGGTTTGAGCCCTGGTCCGGGAAGATCCCACATGCTGCGGAACAACTGAGCCCGTGCGCCACAACTACTGAGCCTGCGCTCTAGAGCCCGTGCGCCACAAATACTGAGCCTGCACGCCACGACTACGGAAGCCTGCACGCCTAGAGCCCGTGCTCTGCAACGAGAGAAGCCACAGCAATGAAGAGTAGCCCCCGCTCACCACAACTAGAGAAAGCCCGCGCGCAGCAACAGACCCAGTGCAACCAAAAGTAAATAAATAAAATAAATAAATTAAAATAAAAGAATAAGTCTTGGGACTTCACTGGTGGTGTAGTGGTTAAGACTCGGTGCTCTCAATGCAGGGGGCCCAGTTCGATCCCTGGTCGGGGAACTAGATCCCACATGCGTGCTGCAACTGAAGAGCCTGCCTGCCGCAACTAAGACCCGGTGCAACCAAATAAATAAATAAATCTTAAAAAATATATATATATATAAACCAGGAACTGAAGAGAAATGCGGGTCTGAAGTCACAGGACTGCCATTCTCACCAGCAAGCATGCAGAGACAGCGGGGATACAACTCCCCAGGACCACAGAGAAGTAGGGTGCAGTGTCAAGACACTTTCCTCCCTCTTTCCATCCTGGGAAGAATAAGAAAAAATGTGCTGCTGTTTGCTGCCCAGAGCTATAGCTTGTAAGAGTCTGAGTGCCAAGGCAGATGCCAGGACAGACTCAACCTTTGTGACCAAGTCTAGCCAGCATATCATCTGACTTTAAACTCTTCCCAATATCATGGTCGAATAAGGACCTTAAGCATCAAGAGGAGACCAGGTTTTGAACCACAGGTTCTAGGGGCTGAGCTGAGGCAATCACAAAACCTCTTAATAGAAAGGAGGAAGAGAGAGAAAAAGAAAAGTAGCACCAACTCAAGGTGGACCTCAAAACCAAAAAAGAAAATTAACAGAATAAAGACACCAAGTAAAATCAAATATGGGGAAATGAAATCATTCTAGACAAAACAAAAATAAATGTGCCACCTTAAAAAAAAACTTTAAGATAAGTATATCTAGAGTTATCGAAGAGATGCAAAAAGGAATAGCATCATTCCAAAGAAGTGAGAAATTATGCAAAAAGATGCTTTTTAAAACTTAGTAAACTGGATAAACTCTAAACTGGAATGATCAAAGTAATATGAATGAAATGGGAGGTAATACTAAGGCATTCACCCAGAATATAGCAGAAAGGCAAAGAGAAAAATTTTTTTGAAAGAACAGTTAAGAGATAGGGAGATAGAATGATAAGGAGATAATTAAAAATCAATGAACGAGTGAATAAATGAATGAACACACACACACACACGGAATCCCAGAAGAGAAGAGGAGAAAAGGCAGAAGCAACAAGCAGAGAGATAAAACCTGAGAATTTTTAGAGTTGATGACGTAGGCTGTCAGAGTGAAAATATACTCCAGATAATTAAAGGTAAATGCACAACTAGACACATTAAAATAAAAGAGCAAAACGCAAAGATATTCTTAAAATCTACTCATAGAGAAAAGACCAGATGGCCTATGATTAGACTTATTACCCAGAAGAAATAGGTAGGTAGGTACCAGAAGAAATAAAATTTTATCTTCAAAGCTCTTAGAGAAAATATCTATCTATCTATCCAGAATTTTATATCTAGTTAAAGCTCATTCAAGGATGAAGGAATACATTTTCCCACAGACTCTTATTGAAAAATAAAACAAAACAGGCAAAATTCCATATTTAAGAAGAAGGAAACAGATTCAGAGGTAAGGGAAAAATAAAAGAAAAAAAATGAGGGGATAAACTGATTTTTTGAGAAGTGAGTAATTCAGCTATCCACTGTTAAAATGACGTTTGTATGTACATGAGTATGTGCTAGGAAAAAAGATGAAAGTAAAACTCTAGGCTCCAGTAACAAGGATTCTAAGGAAGCAGTGCCAGATAGATTGTAAGGTCTTTGTCCTATTCATACAAGGAAATAAATTGAAATTTTATTAGAGAAATTTATAGTTGAACATGAGTTTTAAAAACTGAAGGGTAACTGCAAAATAATAGAAGTAAAATGCATAATCTCTAGACCAGCAGAAGAAAAAAAATGAAATTGTAGAAATGTATAAATCTGAGGAAAAGTAGAACAGAAAATGAAACAGGAGAAAGGTATGGTGACCAGAAAACACAAAATATTATAATAGTTCAGTCCAAAGTATAAATAAATCTAGAAATATCAATAATCATAATAAATGAATTCTCAATAAATAATAGAGACCACCAGATTGGCTGATAAAACAAAATCCAACTATACGTACCTTATATAAATCACTTCTAAAACAAAACAACATAGTAAGATCAGAAGATTAAAAATACTACCTAAGGGACTTCCCTGGCAGTCCAGTGGTTAAGACTCCACGCTTCCACAGTGGGCACGGGTTTCATCCCTGGTTGGGGAACTAAGATCCCACAGGCCGCGCAGCGAAAAAAGACAATACTACTTGAAAGAAAGCTGGTATAGCATTATTAATATTATTAATGTTAAGTGAAATATATCTTAGGGCAAAAAAGCATTACAAAGGATGAAGGAAACATTACACAATAATAAATTGAATTATCCACAAAGAAGATATAAATCATGAACTGAACATGTGTGCATAAAATATACAACACAACAAATATATATGTTTATGTATACAATATCAAGATAGGACATTTAAACACTTTCAAACTGTAACTGATAGATAAACTAGTAAGACTATAGAAGATTTGAATAATGTAAGCAACTTGATTTCAAATAAATATACATAAATTTTATATTTTTATAAATATTAGAAGTTTAGATAAATTATGTAATGTGTATCTTGCACTTAACAAATAGAATTACACATATTATTCAAGTACATATGGAATATTTCCAAATATTGGCAGTGTCCTAGGATACAGAAGTCTCATCAAATTACAATGAATCAATAACTCAGACAGAAAAAGACAAATACTGTATGATCTCACTTATATGTAGAATCTAAAAACAAAACACACAAAAAAACAAAAAAAATGAATTCACAGATACAGAGAGCAGATTGGTGGTTTCTAGAAGAGGGGGGAGGGTGTGGGGAGGGTGCACGAAATGGGTTCAGGTGGTCAAAAGGCACAAACTTCCATTTATAAAATGAATAAGTCATGGAGACATAACATTCAGCACGATGACTATAGTTTAAAATATCATGACATATATTTGAAAGTTGCTAAGAGAGTAGATCTTAAAAGTTTTCATCACAAGAAAAAAATTTGTAAATATGTGTGGTGATGGATGTCAGCTAGATTTATTGTGGTGATCATTTCACAATACATACAAACGTTGAATCATTTTGTTGAACACCTGAAACTAATATAATCTTATATGTCAATTATATTTCAATTTTAAAAGTCAATGAATCAGATTTATATAGACCATGATCTCTAATCACAATGTCATTAAATCAGAAATCAATAGTAAAAGATAATGAAAAGTATATGTATATGTATATATATATTCAAACTAAAGTTGTATTTTTAAATTACAAATGAACTCAAGACATAATCTCAATGAATTTCTAGCCAAACAACCACAAAAGCAGGAGATTCCAAAATTTAAGGGAATCAGCCAAAATATTTAAGGTAAATCTTAGCCTTCCATTTATTTAGTACCAGGAAACATTTACATAAAAGAAAAAAAAAAAAAGGTCATGAAGAACCTAGTGGCAAGATGGGAATAAAGACACAGACCTACTAAAGAATGGACTTGAGGATATGGAGAGGGGGAGAGTTGAGATGTGACAGGGTGAGAGAGTGTCATGGACATATATACACTACCAAATGTAAAATAGATAGCTAGTGGGAAGCAGCCGCATAGCACAGGGAGATCAGCTCGGTGCTTTGTGACCGCCTGGGGGGGTGGGATGGGGAGGGTGGGAGGGAGGGAGATGCGGGAGGGAGGAGATATGGGGATATATGTATATGTATAGCTGATTCACTTTGTTATAAAGCAGAAACTAACACACCATTGTGAAGCAATTATACTTCAATAAAGATGTTTAAAAAAAAAAGTATATTGTAGTAGGCAGTGCTGTACACTAAATATTTCCAGTTCTCCACTGCATACTCCTATTGCTTTGAAGTTATATGTAACCACGTGACTTGCTTTGGTCAATGAAATGTGAGTAGAAGGAATTCTTGCCACTTTCACGCAGGAGCTTTACGAGCTAGTATGCAGTTGTCCAGGTCCTTTGTTCTTACCTTGGCAATGATAGAAGCATGGAGATGGAGCCTACCTTAGCCCAGGTACCTGAGTAAGGATGACAGTCTTCTGATCCCCGCCCTGGCTCTCTTCCTGTGTGTCCAATGCAATGCAATAGCATCCTAGGGACAGATTACAATGCAATAGCATCCTAGGGACAGATTGCAATGCAATAGCATCCTAGGGACAGATTACAATGCAATAGCATCCTAGGGACAGATTGCAATGCAATAGCATCCTAGGGACAGATTGCAATGCAATAGCATCCTAGGGACAGATTGCCACCATCTCAAGTTAGGTTTCCACAGTTATTCTCTGGATTTCTGTCTTCTACAAGCTGAATTAGTTTAGATCTTTCTTCTTTGAAGCTGCATTTGTAATCTGTTGGTCTCATCACCTACTGAACCTGATCTTTGAAAATTATGTTTTATTGTTTGTTGTTTTCTCTGTTCCCAGGTTTTTAGTAGCATGTGGGAGCTTTCAGACAAGTGTTTTCCATGGACTAATAAAAAGTGCTTACAATTACTGTCAAATAAAGCCTGGAGTCTGAAAACAGAGGCTTTAAACTGGTTATAAAGCTGGAAAACTGTCCAGTAGTTAATTTCCCCCATCCTACCCATTTGCTATTCTTTAGTTCTCAGAGTAAATTCACCTCTGAGATTTTTTACATTTTGTTTTGATGAAGGCAACCATGTCTTTGATAAAGTATTTTCTGTTAATCGACACTTCCTTTCTGAAACTAAACAAACAAACAATATTCCTGAAGATAAGAAGTAAGAACATATCTGTCATCTTGATGACACAATCCTTCAGTGACATGATTATAATCATTGTCTCTGTGCAGGATCTAGGGTGAGCAAAATATTATAGTTGAAACACAGATAACCCCGTTATGATATAATCATTACTATTTTCTGAAAGCTCATTATGTGCACAGACCATGGTTAGGCACTCACTGGAGGTTTGTTTTGAGTAAACCTGCCGCGACTTCTTTGAGGCTGGCTTATAATTTCTAGAATGTGATGATTTGCCCGAGAGAATGCTGCACTATTTTCTGTGAGCTGCCTTCCACTGCCTTTTACTTAGATTCCCATCAAGTCCTTGCAGCTATGCCAGTAACTCGAAGGAGAACTAAAATGATCCACTATGATAGGAGGACTTCTAACCCTGCTGTGTCAGACTTTCAAATGATTTCTGACTTTGGTTTGTAACACTTCAGTGTGATCCCAATTTTTTGCAAGGAAGTTTTTTGTAAGAGCTCCGGAAATTATCAAAGAAAAAAGAGCTCTTTTGAATTAAAGAAAGAAAACTCTACCACACTGACTTTTATGATGAGAGAAACATTTGAGGAAAACAAGAAAATAGATTGTTCAAAATCCAAAGGCTTTCAAAAGCTCTAGAGTAGACATCCAGTGTGATGGTAATATAAGGTACCAATTTTTGCCAGCAAGACTCAAGTCATACCAGATTCATTTTTCTCTTATAAAGTTAAAAAATTGGGGGAAAATTGTAATGATGCTTATTTTTCAAGGTTTAAGTATGATGTTATTTTTTTCAACGTTTAAGTAATCTTACATACTTTCTTTCAAAAAGAGCAGCTTGTTCAAAAATGTCTATTTGTTTTAGTTTAAAAAGTTTCAGATTTTGAAGTAAGTTTCTGAACTTCAAAATAAATTATTTTTATACTTTTGAAATTTTAAGTACATCCAAGATCATCATGGGATCTGTTTAGGTCCAACATAGGCTGTGACTTGGTTCCTTCTGAGTATTCTTAAGAGTGATATCGACATTTGAAGAATCCAAATGGCTAGAAATACAAAACAAAGCAGTGATAGTTTATGCTGTTTTGTCATCCGTGCAGAAATAAGCATTGAATGAATAGCCTTTGTACTGTCAGAAATGTTGTACCAGCACCAGCAACTTTGTTGATCTTGGAAACCTACTGTTTTCTGATCTGTGCTTGGTGACTTTTTAAGTTCCAGTAATATTTGCTTGTTAATGAATCAGACTTTGTTCAAGGCATTCTTGGCTATTGATTTTGCATAAGTCAATAGTTTTTATTGATAAACCGTTAAGACCAGAGCAGGGTATTTTGCTAGGTGCTGCCCAAGATCAGAAAAGAGATACAATGAATGAATGAGCTAGGGCTGCCTAGCTTTCAATTCCTGGCTCTGCCACTTCCTGGCTAGGTAACTTTGGGCAGATTGTGTGACTTCCTGTGCCTCAGTTTCCTCATTTATAAAACAGGAGTAATTATAGAAACTACCTCAAATGGCTGTTTGATGATTAAATGAGTTAACACAAGTAAAGGGCATAGAACAGTTGCTGGCATTTAATAAGCACCAATAGCTATTATTAAGGTAAATTTTTAAAGTTTCATTTTAATGAGCGTGGTACATGTGTGAGCGATTCATAAAACAAAACAAATTGACCACAGGAGTAAACACTATTGACTAGGAATTAGAGCTGGGTGCGGTATCCTAGTTCTGTTGTTGCTTTGATACATCCTATATTCTGTCTGATAAATGAATATCACAATACTCGCCCTAATGCCTCACAGCTTGATAAGGAGAACCAAATGAAATAATGTACACTTTTTAAAAAAATTTACTATTTGAACCATTTTTTAAAATTAATTAATTAATTTATTTTTGGCCGCATTGGGTCTTCATTGCTGCACACGGGCTTTCTCTAGTTGTGGCGAGCGGGGGCTACTCTTTGTTGCGCTGTGCGGGCTTCTCATTGCGGTGGCTTCTCTCGTTTCGGACCACAGGCTCTAGGTGCTCGGGCTTCAGTAGTTGCGGCATGCAGGCTCAGCAGTTGTGGCTCACGGGCTCTAGAGCGCAGGCTCAGTAGTTGTGACGCACGGGCTTAGTTGCTCTGCGCCATGTGGGATCTTCCCGGACCAGGGCTCGAACCCATGTCCCCTGCATTGGCAGGCAGATTCTTAACCACTGCACCACCAGGGAAGCCCCTAATGTACACTTTCTACACGAAGTCCTCCGAAAATTTTTAGCCAGAATTAATTGTTCCTTCTTGGGCACTCCCTAAGCTGTTGACTTGTATTTTCGTCATGACACTTAGCACAATGTCTTGAACGATAATCAACTGTTTATATGCTTTTTTCTCCGACTAGACAAGGTCTTGGTGGTGGAGACATTGTCTTACTCACTTTTAGAAAGTCATCTAGCATTGTGACGAACATAATAGACATGTAATAAGTGTTTATTAAAAAGGGCTCTGACAAGGATACCTTGCCAAATCAGCAGAATTATTATTATTATTATTATTATAACTACTCCTATATGTGCCTTTACAGGGCATAATTACATGGGTTGTTGGCCTGAATTCGAGTAGAGCTGGGTGGGGTTTGAATGGAACAACCCACACAGGGAATTATTTACATAAATTCTGGCTTCATATATTTTTGCTTTCTCTTTGCATTACTCCCTTACACTAAAATCCACACATTAATGCAGCAAGTATTCTTATAGCTTTTAATTGGGTCAGATGTGAATTATTATGGAGTCTGCAAAAAGCTTTCTAATCCTCCCATGTTGTTACCATATGACAAATGAGGCTTATAGAAGTAACTGATTAGGTTCTTGTCTAAATTTCAGCTAGAACTTGGGATTTATTTATCCATGTATTCTTAAAAAAAATCTCAATGTGTTTTTGCTATGTGCTAGACACTTGCTAGGCACTGGACAAAGGCAGTGGGGATCCACAGTATTCAAGGCAAGTATTTTGTATGGATAAACAGGAATCTCAGCTAAGAGGCCAAAAACAAACAAAACCCAAAACAAAACAAAAACAAAGAAACAAAAACAAACGCTGTGGTTCCTCTGAATGAATTTGAAAACAGAGCTGGGGATCTTTGATCTTAGTTTAACACATTAGTGATTTTTTCTTTTTGTGGTAATTGGATCTATCAACTTGAATGAAGGTAGTGGTCATATTAGGGTATGTCTATTGCAGTGATGGAAAATCTGCATTTAAAACATAGGGGGCTTACTCTTAAGAGGAATTTCACTCTAAGACAAAGGGATAAAGAGAAGAGTGGTTGGGCCACTAGAAACTGTGCTAAGAATTATTGTCATTTTCAAGACTGAACTTGGGCAAGTAACCTAACCTTGTTAGCTTAACTGTAAAACTGGGATAATAACAGACTGTTCCTAGATTTCCTTGGAGAATTAGATTTACAAACTCAGGAAGAAACTATGCTGTCTTCCCAATTTTGTGGATGGATCAATTTGACATCCATAGATACTATTAGAGGTATATGTGAAAAATACAAATCAATTATTTTCTCTCTTGAAATTCACTAGAGTGACCCAGCGACCATAGTTCTGAAGTGTAAGGAATGAGGAGCACCGGAGAAATATGTATTTCTTTATCTGATTTTGCATGTGTGATATATGGATATTTCTCATCAATTTATGGTGTTTCAAATGTATCCTTAAAGCATAAATTTTTTAATGAGACATTTTTATTTTCCATATCTTCTTTGTAAGCCTCTGAAATCACCTCATGTATTTCATTTAAAACAAAAATATTTTAAAATGGAGAAGCTATGCATGCAGTTTCTTTCAAAACACAAAGCTTACAAATTTGCATCAAAATAAAAAATCAGGACTGCTTAATTGAAACCTTGACACCATCAACCTCTTTAATTATGTGTTAAAGAGACAGGCATCCTGGGGATACCAACTTAAAATCAGGGTACATTTTGAGTGTTTCTGTTGTGTGTACATATGTAATTCACAGAAGGGGAAAAAAGAGGTGCTGACATAGGAAAGAAAGAGATGATTTAAAATTTCTCTAGACATGAATCCTTTCACAGGTTAAACACAGTTAGGAAGAGGGCAAATTTGTCTTTTCAGAAGAAGAACGCAGAATAGAAATTTAGGACAAAATGTTTCACCTCTTTGCTAGGTCTAAATTTCAGTGAATGCTCTCTTTTGAAACAACAAAGATTGTTTACAATACTAATTGTTACTTAGAAAACACAGTTCTAAGGCTTGACTACTGGTTGCTTGGAGGTATTCTACAGACCCTACTGAGTAAATGGAGGAGAAGCTGGATGTTTACTATAAATTTCGCAGTAAAATAACTGCTTTTCTTTACGTCTTAATTCTTGCTGTCTTTGCTCTTCTGTGCCTGTTCCCGATTTCTTTTGCTAACGTGGAACCCAGCAGCTCTTTGTTCTCATTGTGTCTGTTGTCTCCCTTTCTTTGTGTTGCAGTGATACTGCTACCCACATCTGCCACTGAGCATGCGGAAAATCCTTCAATAGATTCTTTACTTAGGACTTTCAGTAGTATTACTCCACTTCTCCAGGTTTTAGTAATAACCAGAATATCTAGAAGATAGACTGAAACTTGGAAAGGTGATGGGTGATACAGGTGGTTAGGTGGTGGTCTAGCAAGCTGGGACACCAGATAGGAAGGCTCAGGATAGTTATCATACATATTTATCTAATTTATGGAAGATCACACCAAGCAACTTAAATGCAGATCACCCACCCTACACACAGAAGTTGGAGATATAGATTGACAACTGACGAGACACAAGTGTTTCTGAGCAGGAAGGCACAGAGCTGTATCTAAAACCAACGGATACAATAACCAGTTCCAGAGGGATGTGGTACATTGTCACAAAGATTGGTATGTAAAGTCCCAGAGCAGGGACCTTCACTAGATAGTATATCATCTGAGGATGAGAACCAGTTGTGTGGAAGTTTCTCATAATAAAATCTCAGACTTTTCTCTGTGATAAACACCCCAAAATGCTACATCAATATCAATTGAATGAAAAGACTCAATTCTTCTGCTTAAGCCACCCCCTCACCCCGCTTTTACAAGCAGATCTACCAATAATTTCCAGAAGGTGTAAGAAAAGGCAAATTTGCAGGTGAGATTGGGGGTATTGTGGTTGGACCTCTGAGGTTTTCTCGTTTTCTTCCCCAACCTCACGCCAGCAAGTCTGACCTAATAGCTTGTAAATTATTTAACAGATGGAACACCATTCAACTTTACTCATGTTTCTCCCATAATGATTTTTGCCTGTTTTGTTCACTTGAAAGCATGGCCAGCTCTTCGAATGGTATCTGGCACAGAGTTAGGTGCTCAAAGATCTTTTGTTTAATGAATGTATATAGTATAAAAATGCTTTTCTTTTATTGCGGCAAACATTGGTGGTAATACAATAGTTCAAACCGGACAGTTTTAGAAAAAACTGAACATTTGGCTCTTTAGTGGGGGGGACGCCACTCTCCCCCCTCTTAGTGAGAGGGAGATTTTTTTCTCCTCGGCCTCTTCTCTCCCACCATTTTGTTTTTGTATTACCAATCAAGGGATTAATAGCATCACCTCAAAGCCTTTCCGTTCCACGTTTTTACTTTTTGGTTCTTAAGATACCGTTTCCCGGCCCTTTGGTTTTCTATAGGTTTAACTAGCTAGTGGCTGGTAGACGATACGGTTAAGCCCAAGTGCTCTTGGAAGGTAGCAAACCGGCGGGCAAACGCTGCCCTCCTGCAGGGCAGGCACCTGCTGCGGCTGCTTTTTCTGGAACCCCGCCCCTGGCTCCGAAGTCAGCTCAGTTCGCTCCCTCCCCCGCGGCGGGAGGAAGTGCCGGTGGCGGGAAAGTTCAGGCCAGGTCCAATCAGGCACCTGGGATTGGGTAGCGCGGCCGCGGGCGGTGGCCCCAGGACCCCAGCCCGCGCTCCCGGTCCCGCCCCTCGGGAACGCCTCGCCCCCCGGCTGGTCCAACACCCCAGCCACGCCCACCCGGCGCCCGCGCCCCGCCCCTCCCGGGGGCCGTGGCTAAAACCCGGAGCCGCCGCGGCGCCCAAGGGACTGGAGGCAGGCTCTGAGCATGTGCAGAGCAGCGCGGCGGCGGCTGCCTCGGCGAGAGGCAGCGGCTCGGTGCTGATGCGAACAGCCGCCTCGGCCTCTGCCCCAGCGTAGTCGGCCCCCGGGCCGGGGCGGCAGGGAAGGAACCGTAACCTCCCCGCGGCCCGAGGAGCCGGCGCGTCGGCGCACACCCGGCCCCGCCCCCCCTCGGCGGCCGCGGCGCCCTCGGGGACCACGATGATGGCGGAGCAGGTGAAATGCACCTCGGCGGGGGGCGGCTCCGGAGCGGGCTCCGGGCCGGTGGTGAACGCGGAGCTGGAAGTGAAGAAGCTGCAGGAGCTGGTGCGCAAGCTGGAGAAGCAGAACGAGCAGCTGCGGAGCCGGGCGGCCAGCGCGGCCGCCGCACCGCACCTGCTGCTGCTGCCGCCGCCGCCCCCCGCCGCGCCGCCCCCCGCCGGGGCCTGCAGCCCGTTGGCTCCGCGGAGCCCCCCGGCCGCCGCCGCCGCCGCCTCGGGGGGACTGGGGCTGGGGCTGGCGTTGGGCGCTGGGGGCGGAGGCGGGGGCGGCAGCGGCGGCTCTGGCCCCGCGTTCCCGGGGACCTACTGCCTGCCCGGCCCGGCGCCCTCCCTGCTCTGCAGCCTGGCGCAGCCCCCCGAGGCGCCCTTCGTCTACTTCAAGCCGGCGGCGGGCTTCTTCGGCGCGGGCGGCTGCGGCCCGGAGCCGGGGGGCGGGGGGACACCTCCCGGGGCCGCCGCCGCGCCGCCCTCGCCGCCCCCCACGCTGCTGGAAGAGGTGGAGCCGCTGGACCTGGAGAGCGTGGCCGCCTGGCGGGACGAGGACGACTGCACCTGGTATTGCCGAGCTCCGCTCCCTCCCTCGGGACCCTCGCCTGCGACGCCCGGGGAGGGCGAGGGCTGGAAGGAAGAGGGGCACCTCAGCCACTGCCCCCAGACGGGGTGACCTGGCAGGTGCCGAGCCGGGCGATAAGAGGAGGCTGTGGAAAAATAGGGTGGAAACCTATTTTGTTACAGCTCAGGCCGACCCATGTGGGGATGAACTGGTCCTTTTCCTCTCCTTGTGTTGTCGTCTTTGCTGACGATTGGGTGCCAAGCTCCTCGTTAGCGTTAACTGCAAAATCCATGCTATCTTGTCTTTTTGTCGCTCGGTCGTGCTCTTTTTCGTCAGTCTTTTTTGGGAGTGACGGGGGATGGGTAGGGGTTGGCCTCCATCTGCGACTGTTACCGTGTTGTCCTCGCAAACCAAGGCCGGACAGGATTTGCGTGCTGTCCCTGCCTCCTCGGCACCCCAAGCCGCCTAGTGATGCATCTCTCCTTAAGAGATTCGTTCTTACTGTTTGAGTTGTGCAGTGGTTTGTCCTCATTAGCTGCATCTTCTTTGATAGCTTCTCTCTTCAGAAACAGGCTCGCTTTTTCCAGTGTGCTGACCTCACTGGCTTTCCCATCAGTAACGGCGTAAAAAAAAAACAATGAAGGCTTTTCGGGGAATGGAGTGAGCAGCTTGCAGGCACTCTGTTACCTAGGACCCAGGGAACTGGCTTTAATTTAAAAAACTGGTGATTGAAGAAAAGTGAGATTAGAGAAACTTTGTTTTTATTTTTTAGAAACGTGAAGTTGGTTAGCAGAAAACTTGAGGCTGGCAGCATTTATTCAGTTGAAATCTGGTTAGCTCTGTCTGCTTTCCGTCAATGAGTACCTTGTGGGGTTGGGGGGAGAGGGGGGTTCTGATTCTTTTGTTTTTAATGGTGCTTGCTCATGGGGTAGCAGTCACTTCATGACTTCTTTTGGTTGGTTCACATGTTTTCCTCAGTCATTAGAGGTAGTGTGATGTGGTCAGATGAATAGAAGCTTCAGATCAGGTGGGACTTAGGTTCACGCAGGGAGAATGAGCAGCATTCACCTCGACCTAGCAGTAGCATGAAGAGTAATTGTAGTTCTTTTAATCTTAGGTCCTCTTCCTGTTTTCCAAGCTGGGTCTTCCTCACTTTCTTTGTGTTTACGTTGAGTGATTGCTCAGGAGGGAATGGGAGATGGAGAACCTTGCTGGTTTCCCATTGGGAACTGTGGTGGTCCTTTTCTCTTGCACTTTTTTATGTTGAGAACTCTGTTAAGTACACTAATTGGTTTGATTCTGAGAATCAAAATAAAGGGAGCTATAATAAGGCATAGTCATCCTTCTACTTAGTACTTTTCGGCAACTGGGCAGGTAACTCAGGTTGTAAAAATCAAAACAACTCGCCACTGTCTGGAACTTTAAGCCATTCTTTAGAAGCTGCACCTTTATTTTTGTAAAGTCCAGGCTGTGTTGTGATCTCAGATTCAGCCTGAATATGGTACCGGAAAATGCTCTCCTGATGGTGCTTAGGTTGTTACTAATAACTGTAAGCCCTTATGCCACTTTCAAATTATTTTAGATTGATTTAGTCCCCACTTGGCCTTTTCTGGAGATACATACTTAAATAATAGAAGGAAACTTGCTGTATTTTGGATGAGGATCAATCCTGTGCTTTAAAACTATTAGCACTTTAAAATTTATCTGATACACTTACTATTTTATAGGTGTATTAGGTTTGTGCTAGTACATACACAGTGAATATAGTTGTAATATTTTCTTTTATTAAATGGATTTCTACCATATTTAGTTATCCTCCAACTATTGGTAGTATTTTGATATCTTAGGCTTTCCTTTTGTAGTTATTTTTTGTTAAAACACCATTAAAATAACTAAAAAATAATCACCTACTTGGTGAGATTAGCCTAGTAGCACTTCAGATGGTTTGAAGCAAATCTAACCAGGTTTGATTTGCAGCAGGTTCTACTAATTTCACTCATCAAGTATATCTGTGAATGACTAAATCAATGCCTTGACACCTTACAGATGTTTCTATAGACAAATGGCATACTGTTTATACAGTATCTTCCTCAAAACAAACCCAGGGTTAGAATCCCAGGTGGAAAAACAGGGAGGGATCATTAATCTTAGTGGGATGGACTTAACATTTTTGTAAGGTCACCTGATTTATAGAAAACTTTCTATCAGAGCATTTTTACACATTGAAATATATTTGTATTGCAGTACTTGGCCTGTTTGTTCATCAGCAGTCAACAGGGTTTAATTTTCAAAGCTAAACCCACTTGTTGTTAATGCTTGCAGAGCCTTCTGATGTTCCTTCATCACTGCAAAACGCATGTCCCTGCCTGGTGCTGTCATCGGTAGAGTGCTTTTCATTTGGCTTCCCTGATATGTTTGCAGGAAGGCTACTTATTTTTATCTTCCCTGTTTATTAAGAAACTGAAGTGGATAATATGTACCTGATTATTTTAAATTATTTTAAAATATTTTAAAATAAGTTACACATTTTCATTGTAAAAGACAAAACACAGATATGAATATAAAGTCACAAAAGTCTTCCCTCTTGTCCTCAATTTACTACTATGGCTCAGAGTTAACCCTGTTAACCTTCCGTAGATCCTTCAAGGTAAAAACATAGTTATACAAATCAGTATGCAAATATATACACATCAGTTTTTTTACACTTACCTTTCATTGGACACATCTTGGACATCTTTGTTTCCCTGTAACAGTTGCATCATCGTTAACAGTAACTTGGTCCTTAATAATGTTACTTTAACTGTATCACCTACAATTTGTCATACATTTTTATCATGATTTCATCCTAATGGGTTAAACAAAATTAATAATTTATTTAGAATAGCACTTCCTGCTAAAATGTCAGATCCTTAGGAAGGAAAGTTCACAAATGTAGGTTAATCATTGAATATTTTAGAAGTTCTTTCACGTAAGTCTGTTTTTACTAATACAATCTTAGAATGTACAGCCTGGACAGCACTTGGCTCAAGAGTTATGTGTGAAAGAAAAAAGTGAATAATAGAAGAGTATTTGCTTGATGATAGTTCATTAGTTAATGAATGATCAGTCAGGTCTCATAGGCCTTTTTTCCAAACAATTATTTAGCCTATAAGTTTCTTCTGTTTATTGAAAAAAAAAACAAAAAACTGTGATGTAAGAAGAATGATGTGTTCTGCTTTTTGTTTTGATGAAAAGCTTTGAAACAAAACAATTGTCTTATATCTTCAAATATTTATCTTAGTTGAATTTAAAGTATGTAATTTTGTCTTGATACAATCTGGTTATCTTAGCACAGTGCTGCTAAAATTCAATGTCTCAGAAAATTAAAGTTGACTTTGGTTTCAGAACCTTCATTCTTAAGTCCAGTTATTATAATCCCATAGTAAACTTCACATCCTGCTGTATCAGTTCTTCCATTATCTTACTACTAATTTGACAGCCTTAGCTTTCCAGGAGACCGTAGGCCAGAAAGTACAGGGGAGAAACCAAGTATCAGGAGCAAATTTAAAAAGTTCAAAAGCACTAAAGTCCTGATGCATATGTGGGACATGGTGTGACTGGATGATTTGCCAGTCTGTACAGAAGGGTGTTTTAAACGTCTCTGTCCCAGTGTTACCAGGCTGAGAAGCACTAGGCCAAGAAGAGCCAGGGTACAAGGAGAGGGAATCAGATGGGTATGAAGTGGCAATGGGAGCACTAAATCATTAACTGCATACTAGACCTTTCTGTGACCTGTTTCAGCTCCCTAATTTCAGTGTTAAGCGCCAAGGAGAAATAACTTACGTAAACTTCTTCAGTTATTTACTGAAAGAATTGACTCAAATTTCGACTTATTTATATGGATTCAGAAGTGTTTGCAACATTGGTGTTTTTTCCTCCAAGCATGGTTGTGACCCATTAATAGGTTATAAAGTCAATTTAGTGGACTGACTCAGTATTATTTTTTATGAAGTTCAGTGGAATATAAAATCAGGATCAGAGTACATTGTATCTTATAATACAAACGTGTCTTGATTAAACTTATTTCAGTTTTATGTGTATATGTCCTGGATTGAAATAGCTAATGCATTTGTGCCTTATGGCTAAAGTTAGAATAACTCCAATTTGTACTGTTCAAAGCAAAACGGACTTGGAGAAAACAGGTAGAAGAGCACGGCTCCCTGAAGATAGTGTAGTGCTGGGGTAAATCAGGACCTGCTCACCTCAACCAGAAGAGGAGTCTATATTCAGACAATGCCAAGATTAAAACATGCCAACTGGTATAAAATACAGCTATAAAACGAGGCATTTATTTTTAAAAGAGATGTGGCAGGGATTTTAACTTGCCCAACTGGAAAGGACAGGAGAAAAGTTCTTTTTTTTTTTTTTTTAAACATCTTTATTGGAATATAATTGCTTTACAATGGTGTGTTAGTTTCTGCTCTATAACAAAGTGAGTCAGCTATATGTATACATATATCCCCATATCTCCTCCCTCCCACGCCTCCCTCCCACCCTCCCTACCCCACCCCTCTAGGTGGTCACAAAGCACCAGCACCGAGCTGATCTCCCTGTGCTGTGCGGCTGCTTCCCACTAGCTATCTATTTTCCATTTGGTAGTATATATTAGTCCATGCCACTCTAGGAGAAAAGTTCTTAATGATACAAGGGGAAAATGGTGATATCTACAAATTAAGGAAAATTTAATGAATGAGACATTCATCTTCCATGTGTAACACCAAGACCCTGGACAGCTGGCCAAAGTCATTGCCAATTTTTCATCAAAGCTGTTGAACACCTTGTACTACACATACGGCACAGCTAAATTAGACCACCTAAGCCGTATTTTTGCATAATTGATTTTCAGTGGAAAGACCAGAGGGTGCTTCACTTTCTGACAATGCTGATCGAAAATGCGCAGTGTTTTCTAGGAGCAAGTGGAGTTGACTGAGGTCTATGCTGATGCGTCTTTCAAATGAGTAAATTTGAAACACTGCAGTGAGACACTGAAATAGAGTTCAGATATAAATGTGGAGGGAGGGTGAAGAGTCTGGTATAGGACCTTCAGTAACTAAAATTTAGACTTAATGTGTCCTTTTAAATAGCTTATTGGG
Source organism: Balaenoptera acutorostrata (assembly GCF_949987535.1). Classification (NCBI taxonomy): domain Eukaryota; kingdom Metazoa; phylum Chordata; class Mammalia; order Artiodactyla; family Balaenopteridae; genus Balaenoptera; species Balaenoptera acutorostrata. The sequence continues at coordinate 29,087,052 of NC_080081.1, read as the reverse complement.
GGTAAGTTTCTTTTGCAGGGGCTAACCAGCTTGACCCTAGCAGATGCTAGCGAATCTAAGCTGACTAAGATTGATTGATTGTGCTAATCAGTGCTGGTGTTTTACCTTTCCTTAAAATAAAACTTATGGTGATTTAAGGCTCTCAAAATGGCTTGTTTGAAAATTGACACATATTACTTTTCAGCGACAGGTCTATGATATACATATACAGTAAGTACCCTACAAACGAAACTTCAAGTTGTGAGCTTTCAAAGATGCGAATGTATGTTCACATGTCCAATCGCGTAAGTTAGTTCACTTGTCTGGTGTACCTTGTCATGTGCTTGCATCCTCTACAAGTGGTAGTGCTTTTGTGTACTTTACTGTACAGTACTGTATAGAGTCCAGTAGTACAGCATCTTTATTTCAATCAAGCCCAGGATGTCCAGAAGCAAGCATAAAGGCAGCAGTGATGTAGCTGGTACTGTACGGTACTTTTCAAATGTTTTCTTTTTGTTTGTTTTTTATGTATTATTTGTGTGAAAAGTATTATAAAGCTATTACAGTACAGTACTATATAGCCGATTGTGTTAGTTGGGTACCGAGGCTAACTTTGTTGGACTTACAAACAAATTGGACCTATGAATGCGCTCTTGGAATGGAACTCGTTCATATGTAGGGGACTTATTGTAATTATTTTTGTGGTACCATTTATTTTTGTATTATCTGCAGAAGGATGACTTTAGAACCAAACGTTGAGAATAACCAAGACTATTTTTCTAGACATTTTGAAATACTTCATTTGAAGCATTCAGGGTTATTATGATGGACTTTGTATTATTTCCAACCTCCCAGTGTTAGTGCATGTATGCAGTCAGGGGGTCCAGAAGATGAAGTGTATGAAAAAAAAAAAGATTCTGTGAGAAGGACAATAGTTTCTAGTCATGTGCTTTTGGAAGTTTTGAAGAGAAGTGAAGGAAAATTAGAGTGTGACATTTTAAATGATAGCTTTTCTACTATTTGAAGGATTCTCAAGTTTTAGACTAAGGCTTTTCAAATATTCTTGCCAGATTCTAATATACTGTCAACGAAAGGTAGAAGTTGAAAGAGCAGTTAGTAGGAGGTATGTGTATTAACAATGGCAGACTAGGATATTGTAAATGTTGCTGGCATTGTTATGACAATGAACGAGGTGATTTTTATGACTTTTTAGAAGATGAGAGCCATTTAGGAGAAATACAGGTTTTACCTTGCTTATCTAATTTTGGAGACATGTTATACTCAGGGAGTTTGTAGCTACGTGATCTTCATAACTAACTGCCCTTTTTCTCTATTTAAATCCAGTTCTAGGCCTAGCCAGAGAAATAGTAGGCTCAAAACTATCCTGGGAACATTGTTTGGAGACTGACTTTAAAAATGATCCCTTCTATCTTAATTCCACATATATGCGTAGTACTTCTAAAGTTCTATCAAGGTAATACAATAAGTAGGATGTAAATGGTTCAAAAACTCTTCTATACCAAGGCTTATTACAGAAAGCAGCGGTTCTCCCAACTCTTTCCTACCTCTGAGTCCTCCACATAGATATTACTTTATACTCCTTTGGCAGTTTCTTTTGTTCTTTATTTCTTTTAATTAATTAATTAATTTATTTATTTTTGGCTGTGTTGGGTCTTCGTTTCTGTGCGAGGGCTTTCTCTAGCTGTGGCAAGCGGGGGCCACTCTTCATCGCGGTGCGCGGGCCTCTCACTATCGCGGCCTCTCTTGTTGCGGAGCACAGGCTCCAGACGCGCAGGCTCAGTAGTTGTGGCTCACGGGCCTAGTTGCTCCACGGCATGTGGGATCTTCCCAGACCAGGGCTCGAACCCATGTCCCCTGCATTGGCAGGCAGACTCTCAACCACTGCGCCACAAGGGAAGCCCTTGTTCTTTATTTCTAAACAGTCTTTATACTACATGATCTTAAACAGATATAGACTTGTTTTGGAAAATGAGGACTAAGGCCTCTTCCCTTCATCCTCCAGCTACCATATCTTCTTTCCCTTCTCATAACGGTTTTTATAACTTTTCTCTTAAATCATCGTAATGGACGTGTGTTATGGTTATCACTGTTATTAGCTGAGTCCTGTTAATTGTATGTTACATTTGTTTTCTCTAATCTCTTTGTTCCTCCAGGAGTTAATAATGGCCTCTCTCTTCCCCCTTCACGTTCTTTAATCCCTTATTACTAATTATTTCTGTAAATACTGGAGCCATAACATCTCTCAAGAAGGTCAAACATATTTGATAATCTCTTAAATCTGTTTTTAAAAATTTGTTTTGTACTGCCATCCGTTCTAGAATGCTTCATCCCATTGCTGCAGTCTTTACTGTTGCTCCTTAGGCTGGATGCACAATGCTGTTATCATGGGAGTTCCTTCAGGCTTTTTGCCAATATTGGATCTCCTATTTCATAAATCCTTTGTCTTGGAATTTCATTTATTCTTGTGGGTGGGATGCAGCCTCAGGAAGCTGTCTGAGAAAGGGGACATGCATGAGAAGTACACTTTGAAATCCTGTATTTGAAAATGTCCTTATTCTATCCTCATACAAGATTCATGGTTGGTCTGGGTATAAAAGTCTAAGTCAGTTATTTTTCCTCATGTTTGAGGGCATTGTTCCATCTTTTTCCAGTTTTTATTGTTTTACAGCTATTGAAGTGCACTGTGATTTGGGTATTTTGAATCCTTTGTGACTTTCTCTTTAGGTTTCTTTCTTTATCCCTAGGGTTCTTAAATGTCACGTTGTACCTTGTATGGGCCTGTCTGTTCATTTGTTGCACTGAGCATTTGTGGGTGCCTCCCTCTAGAACCTGGTTGCCTGCCTTCAACTTTGGAAAATTTTTTGCCTTTAAAAAAAATAACTTTCTCTTCACTTTCATGGGTGTTTTAGAACTTATAATAATGAGATGGAGGCCTGCCTATTACAGTCATTTAATTTTCTTATCCCTCTCCTCTGGTTGTTAATCTTTGTCTGTGTGTTGCTCCTGGGAGACTTCTTCAACTTGATCTTCCAAACTCACTTATTGGATTTTTTGTTTCTTCTATAACAGTTTAATTGTTTCATTTGCCAAGAAAGAAGAAGCTGTTCCATTTTAAATATCCTGTTTTTGTCTTGTGAATACAACATTTTCTCTCGGATGGTATCAGTTACAATTGTCTTGGATTTTTCATCTGTTCCCTGCATTGTTTTTCCTCCTCAGTTCTTTTTTTCCCTTCTATCAATACTTTTAGTCTCAGGGTTTTATTTAAAAGGAATATTCCAGATATCTGGTGTCGTGGGTTGTCTGTTCATACCCAAAGGCGATATTGAAGTTGATCTAAGGCTCTGCGTGGGTGGAACTCTTTGGCTGGTAGACTTTAACAGAGATTAGGTGGGTGGCCAGCTCAGGTTTCAGTATCTTTAGGTCTTCTCTTGGGTTCATCTGTGTCTCCAGACATAAACCTTCTGGGAGATAGGAGTTAAGGCAGTCGATTCTAGGAATGTAAAGGGGAAAATGGGGCTAGGGTGCTAACCATTCAGCAAGTAGACTTTTGGTCAGCCTCTCTGGTTCAGTGGGGGTACTTCATCTGTCTTTCAGCTAAGTTCTGTGTGCCTGAAGTCAGAGCTTCTCCGGGTCAGCCTTACGCACGTGTCAATAGTAAGCCTCCGGTCTTAGGTTGTGGCGGAGGAGGTGTGGTGGGATGGGCAGTGTGGAGTAGAGGAGGGGATCTGGGGTCCCACCTATTCCTCACGCAGGCTTTCAGCTGAATTCCCTGCTTTCAGTTGCATGATCACCCCCATATTCTGTGAACTGCAGGGTCGGGGTGAGCCACAGTAGCAGATAGCATGGGGGGACAGCGGAGGAGAAGAGAGAGAAGTCCCTGTACGTGAATATGGCAGAGTGGGTCCCAGAGCCATTACATGTACCTCTGGGAAGCTGCTTTTGAATGTGCTGTGAGTCTGCATGGTCAAACGAGAGAACCATATTACGCAGGCCCTAAGAGATTAAGGACATCTTCCTGAGGGGTTCCCTGCAAGCAGAAAGCAAAACGCTCTACCAGAAAAACCCCCAAACTGGTGGGAGTGTGTGAAATCCCCAGGCAAGCTGCTTGGTGGAGGTTCCTAGCGGCAGGAGGAAGCAGCGGTCGTCCCGTGGGATGCTGGAGGTGATGGGCAGAGCAGTGCTTCGCATGGGAGCTGAGAGAGGTTTGCAAACAAGCAGATGCTCAGAGAGTGCGTGAACCTGTGTGTGCATTAAACAGTGAGGGAAATGTATTAATTTAAAAGAAGCTGAAAGAGAAGGAAGTTGCACAGTTGCCTAGTGTTTCGGCTGCTCTCTGTCAGGGCTGTGGCACTTGCTTCTGTGATCCAGCTGCCTGGTGGATGGCAGCTCCAGGCTCACTGAAGGGCGGGAAGCAGTCAGTTGCTTACTGTCTTGTGACTTTTTCATAAAGCTTCATTACGGTATAAGTGCCATATAAATTGCATATATTTAAAATGTACTATCTGATAGATTTGGGCCCACGTATAGCCCATAAAACCATCATCACAGTCAAGATAGTGGAGATAGCCCAGTGCTTTAAGCTTCCTCGTGGCCCCTTGTATCTCCTCCTGTCCTGATCCTGCCTACTTCCAACTCAGGCACCCACTGATCTGTTTTCTGTCAATCTAGATTAGTTTGTGTTTCCTATACTTTTGTATCAGTGAAATCATATAGGAGGTACTCTTTCATTTGTTTGGTTTGGTCTGGCTTCTTTCAATCAAGATAATTATTTTGAAATCCACCTCTGTTGTTACATGAATCAGTAGTTCATTTCTTTTTATCGTGAAGGTTTTAGATTGTAGGGACACAACGATCATTTGTTTTATCCATTCTTCTTTTCATGAACATTTGGATTGTTTTCAGTTTCGGGCTATTACAGATAAGTCTTTGCATAGACACATGGCATTTGTGTCTTTCAGGTAAATACTTAATGACTTTTGAGTGGCTGTAACAGAAAGTTAGGTGTACGTTAATTTTTAAAGAAGCTGCCAAAATCGTTTCCAAAGTGGTTGTGCATTTTACGTTTCTGCTGGCAGTTTAGGAGTTTCAGTTGCACATGTCCTCACGAAGGCTTGCTAATCTTATCTTCAGGCATTCTAACAGCTGTGTGATAGTATCTCACTGGTGTTCTAGCTTGCATTTCCCTAATGACTAATGATTAGCCTCTTGTCATACACCTGTTTACCATCCATAGCTCATCTTTGGTGAACTATCTGTTTAAATCTTTTACCAGTTTTTTTTTTAATTAATTAATTTATTTATTTATTTTTGGCTGCGTTGGGTCTTCGCTTCTGTGCGAGGGCTTTCTCTAGTTGTGGCGAGCGGGGGCCACTCTTCATCGCGGTGCGTGGGCCTCTCACTATCGCGGCCTCTCTTGTTGCGGAGCACAGGCTCCAGACGCGCAGGCTCGGTAGTTGTGGCTCACGGGCCCAGTCGCTCCGCGGCATGTGGGATCTTCCCAGACCAGGGCTCGAACCCGTGTCCCCTGCATTGGCAGGCGGACTCTCGACCACTGCGCCACCAGGGAAGCCCCATTACCAGTTTTTTAAAACTGGGTTGCTTATTAAGTTTGCAGAATTTCTTATATATTCCACTTATAAGTTTCGTTATCAGATAAATGATTTGCAAATATTTTCTCCCAATCCATGGTTTGTCATTTATTCTCTTAACAGTCTCTTTCAAAGAGCAAGGTTTTTAGTTTCGATGAAGTCCAGTTGATACATTTTTTTTCTTTTATGGATCATGCTTTCAGTCTAAAAAAATGTATCTAAGAAATATTGCCAACCCAAGGACACAAAGTTTTTCATCTGTCGTTTCTTCTAAAAGTTTTACAGTTTAGGTTTCATATTTTTGTGATCTGTTTTGAGTTAACTTTGGATAGTGTGTAAAGTGTGGATCAAGGTTCACTTTCTGTATATGTGTATCCATTTGTTCCAGCACCATTTGTTCAAAAGACTATCTTTTCTTCATTGAATTGTCTCTGTACTTTGTCAAAAAAATCAGTATTCCACATGTTAGTATTTCTGTACCTGGACCATCTATTTTTTTTTCATTGATCTATTTATTTTCATGCCATCCTAAATGTCTTTATTACTGTAGCTTTGGAATAAGTCTTAATCAGTTAGCAGTAGCTCTCCAACTTCATTGTTTTGACTATTCTAGGATCTTTGCATTTCCATATGAATTTTAGCTTTTACATTCTACAAAAAGCATGCTGAGATTTTGATTGGAATTTTGTTAAATACATCAATTTAGGGATAATTGACATCTTAACAATATTTGGTTTTCTGACCTATGTACATGGTCCATTTCTCTGTTTCTTTTTAAATTTCTCTCAGAATGTTTTGTAGTTTTCAGTGTATGGGTCTTTGACATCTTTTGTCAGATTTATCCTTAGGCATCTTATGGTTTTTCTTATACTGTTGTAAATGGGAAGTGAAATTTCAAAAATACTGGTTGCTGCTAATATAGAAATACTTTTGTACTTTGATTTGGTATCCTACAGTCTTGCTGCTAAACTCATTCTAGTATCTTTTTTATATATTCCTTTATACATAGACGATTTTTTTATATAGACAATCATGTCGTCTGTGAATAAAGACAGATTTACTTGTTTCTTTCCAATCCAAATGTTTTCTTTATTGCCTGATTGTGCTAGCTAGAACCTGCAGGCCTTGTATTGCTCTTGATAGTAGGGGAAAAGTGTTCAGTCTTTCACTGTTAAGGATCCTTTTTTGTAGATGCCTTTAATAAGATCGAGGATGTTTCCTCCCTTTTTTAATTTGCTGAGAGTTTTTATCAGGAATGGATGTCATATGTTTTTTTTTCTTTGTATATTGAGATTATCATATGGTGTTTCTATTTTAGTATATGTGATAAGTTACACGGGTATTTGAATGTTACGGCAACCTTTCATTCCTGGGATAAACCTCACTTGGTAATGACGAAGTATCCCTTTTATATATGGTTGTACCAAATTTGCTAAAACATTTAGACCTTATGCTTCTGTGTTCATGAGGGGTGTTGGTTTTTAGTTTCTTACCTTGTAATGTTTGTGTCTGGTTTGGGTATCAGGGTTCATAGCTATGTTGGTCTCATAGACCATGTTGGGATGTGCTCTCTCCTATTTTTTTGGAAGAATTCGTGAAGAATTGGTATTCTTCTTTAAATATCTGGTAGAATTTGGTAGTGAAACCTTCTAGGCCTGGGCTTTTCTTTGTGGGTAAGTCTTGTTTATTTGTCTTTGCAATGGTCTGTCCTTTTACTTTTAACCCATGTGTTTATATTTAAAGTGCCCATGTTGTAGGCAACATATAAGTGGGTCTTTTGTGACCCCTTTAAACATGAGGAGAAACTTGCTCACATGCCCATCAGAATATTTCCCCTCAGTTTTTATTGTCTAGGACTGTGTCCAAGGCTTGTGCCTAAACCAGTCATTGGGCAAGTGGGATTAATGGAACTGGCGCGATTGGCTCAGCACAGTGCGTCCCTCTCAAGGTGTGGTCTCCACATGGCAGTATCAGCATCACCTGGGAACCTGTTAGACATTCACAGTCTTTGGTCTTACCCCAAACCTACTGAATCAGGTAGGTTAGAGCTGCCTGCAATTAGGTGTTAGCAATTTGTGTTTTAACAAATCCTCTGAGAGATTTTAATATGTCAAAGATTGAGAACAACTGGCTTAGACTAACCTTTACTTGGGGGTCTAGAGTGAGCTACCCAGTCCTGGACAGGGGTCTAGAGAGAGCTACACAGTAACAGTGTAGAGGTCTGACAGCGAGGAAGGGCAAAAGGGAAGGATCTACATAGATTGGTGATAATCTTGACACAGTAGGCCAAGGTGGGACCTAGGAATAAGAATTTTTAACTAACCAACATACTCTCAATGAAGACGGGATGGTGGTCCACACTCTAAGGGAAGAATGATATATTAGGATTACTGTCAAGTTGATTAAAAGAGAGATTTTAGAATCTTCATCTCCTGACAGGAGTCAGCAAACTGTGTCCTGTGGGCATATTGGGCCCACTGCCTGGTCTATGTAGCTGATCAGCTTAGATTTTTACATTGTTAAATGATTGAAAAAATCAAAAGAATACTATTTTGACACTTGAAAATTATGGGAAATTCGACTTTCAGTATCTATAAATAAAGTTTATAGGAACACAGCCGTACTTATTATTTATTGTCGGTGATACTTTGGGGTTGCAGAGGCAGAGTTGAGTAGTTATGACAGAGACTTTGTGGCCACAAAGCCTATATATTTACTAGCTGGCCCTTATAGAAAAAGCTTGCCAACCCCGAACCATAAGAATAATTTGCTAAATACTACATTCCCCGACCCTCTGGGATAGATGACTCGAATAGGTGGTGGACTGGATGATAACAGTAGAAGTGAATAATGAAGTCTGTTAGTTCAAGAACACCTGCCCGGTAGAATTACGGTAACTTTGCTTGAAGTAGTATTACTTTAATGAGATTTGTAATTAGAACAAAGCTTTATATAGCAAGGTCAGTTACTAGAGCCTGTGATTATAATTTTCTTTCTTTTTTCTGTCAACTGTCGGGTTAATTCTCAAGGTAAACCTTGTTGTATAACGCTATCACTGAAAATGTTCTAAAACCTACCTTAAAACAGTACATCAATGAGAGAAAACCTTTGTTATGACTTGTAGTGCCCCAGGGTGGTTATTTTGAATCCTGCCCACTATTGTGCAATGGCGTAGATGCTGAAAGTGAACTCTTCCTAAAACATATCTTTGAAAGCTGTTTGGCTTTAATGAGAAAGAAGCACATATCAAATTTCGTATAGATTTAAGACAGGGGAAATATCTGATTATTTAAGGGTTGAGAGAATCAAACAGCTGACTTTTGTTTTTAGACTTATTTTTGTTAAATGCAAATAAGACTTGCCTTGTTTGCCACATCATGTTTATGTATATTAGCCCAAGTTCACATAAGATTCTGTTGTCAAAGAGAGATGAAAATGTTCACTTCTAGAAATATAAGTGAGCTGATCAGATCATCACGGTGCCCCAGGTCAGTTCAGTAGCAAGAGCCCCAGATCTCCGACTCTCTGATACATTGTTCCATAGTTTTTTGAAGTCCTCCTTGCCACCGAGCTACAGAAAGTGTCATATTCTACCAGGGGATATTTATCTGTTAAAAATGATTTTGGTGTTTGAAGTAATCAAATGTGAGTTCTGTTTTGATAGAAACTGTTAAATACATGTTGTTTTCTCAAGTAGAAGAGAGGTAATCTCTGTGTAGCTATATAATCCCTATAATGTAGATTTCTTTTTTTAAGGTTATACGTTGGCTCTTCAAAGACATTCCCGTCATCAGAGAAATCCCTGAGCCCTTTGCAGTGGTGTAGACATGTCCTAGATAATCCGACTCCGGAGATGGAAGCAGCAAGGCGTTCCCTGTGCTTTAGACTGGAGCAAGGTAACCGCGACCCCGTACACCGGCATCCTCAAACTTCTGCCACTGTCCACTCGGTTTTGTTGCTGGTTTTGGAATAGACACTTAATTGAAAAACCTTACCCTGAGGTGCAGCCGTTGCATGTGATTCACTTCATATGTTTACACATCAGGGTTTCTCGCTATAGAATATATTTAGTTTTGTGCTTGTTTTTAGCCAGATTTTCAGCTTCTTTTAGTGTTGTAGGAATACATATTATTTTTCTATTTTTTTCTTTCTGTCTATGAATGTACCAGTACATAAAATGGGCCAGTCTTACATTCTCTGGGGATGGTTACAAGGTTGTGTCGCTGAATTCCAAGATAGTAAACTGGGGTTCCACTGGGACCTGGGCACTGACCTTTTGAGTTCCCTAAATGTTTATTTGGATGTATAACTGGAAGTCCTAACCTTTACAAACTAGGAGATAATCTTCATATTGTATGTAACATTTAATTATGGAGCCCAACATAAGTTTAAGTAAAAAAAATAATTAGGATATTTGTAGCAGGGGGAAAAAAAAGCAAAAGGAATGAGTAGTACTCAGCTCCTTGCTATTTTGATAAAGTAGACTAGTACTTAAGGCTGCAATTATTTAGGCTTTTGCTTGTCTCTTAACCTCTTGGTATCTGTTTCATTATCTAGGTGCACTTTATTCCATGGATCACTCGCATCCAAATCACACTTGAGCTTGAAAATGGGGTTAAGGGTTAATCTTAACCCTCCAGATTAAAGAATCAGGGTAGCTGAGAGTAGCGCCAAGGGAATCTGCATTGACAAGGTCACCAGTGTGATTCTTATGCACACTGAGGTTTGAGAACACTGCCTATAAAACTCTTCAAGGATAATGAATGCTTATAAAATATTTGGACATGATAAGACAAATAGGTAACACTTCTCGAGCTCTCAATTCTGACAGTCAGAACATTAAGTTCTTGACATTTTTCATTGTGTTCTAACTGCTCATCTGAGGTAGGTACTACACTCACTTTTAGAGGTGAGAAAAGTGAAGTTTAGAGAAGTTGAGAGGATTATGAGGGCAGAGTGGTCCTTGGAAGCAGAGCCGGGGCCTGGGTCTCCCTGACACCAAAGACTGTCCTTAACCAGTATTCCATCCTGCTTTATTGGCACAGTCAACAGTAAATATGAACAGAAATCTGTTTTAAATATGTGGGGAAGGCCAAACTAAAAATTAGCATGTTTTATTAGCATTTTAACTAAAATGAAATAAGTGATGTAGTAATAGAAAGTTGAAGAGTGGAGTAGGAACAGAGGCATACTAGGATTAAAACTTTGGTGACAGATGCGTGTCTAAGAGGACAGCCATCTCAGAGCCGAGACTCTGGTCTTGATTCTGGTCCCATTTCCCTGAGTGGCCCTAAGCGGACCATTATTTTCTCTTTCAAAGGTTGTATAGGCCATCCGTAAGGTTCCTTATTCAAATACCTCTGATTCAAGGACTTTTTATATGTATATTTTTATATATGAATTTTGCTCAGTTTCATTTGAAATAAAATAAAAATAAAATTCAAATGAAATTCAGAATTAGAATCCTTTAGTTCAAGGGTCAACAATATGAAAGGGATCAGATAGTAAATATTTTAGGCTTTGTGGGCCATCCAATCTCTGCCATCACTAGAAAGCAGCCATAGATGCAAACATTAATGAACAAGGCCGTGTTCCAGTAAATCTTTATCTGTGGACAGAGATTTGAATTTCATGTGACTTTTTTTTCATGTGTCAAGAAATATATTCTGATTTTTAATTTTGGTTTTTACCTTTTTTTGAAAATGGTTAAAATATTCATAGTTGGTGGGTATTATAGAAACAGGGGCAGGTTGGATTTGGGCCACTCAGGTCGTAGGTTTGCCGACCCCTGCTTTATAGTTCATTTGCACACAAGGTAGATCTACATACAAGGTTGGTTTTAAAAATAGAGGAGAGGGGCTTCCCTGGTGGCGCAGTGGTTGAGAGTCTGCCTGCCGATGCAGGGGACATGGTTTCGAGCCCCGGTCTGGGAAGATCCCACATGCCGCGGAGCAACTGGGCCCGTGAGACACAACTACTGAGCCTGCGCGTCTGGAGCCTGTGCTCCGCAACAAGAGAGGCCACGATAGTGAGAGGCCCGCGCACCGCGATGAAGAGTGGTGCCCAGTTGCTGCAACTAGAGAAAAGCCCTCACACAGAAATGAAGACCCAACACAGCCAAAAATAAATAAATAAATTAATTAATTAATTAAAAAAAAAAAAATAGAGGAGAAAAAAAAAAAATAGAGAAGAGGCTGTGTTAATTTAACGTGATGTAACATAATGTAATTTAAAAATAATCATAGTTGGTGGTTACTTTTGAGATTTTAGACTAAGTGCCTTATTATCTTATTTTCCTTTCATTGGCAAGGGGCTAAAGCAAAATTGCGAGGTCATGAGGACATGAATTGCAGTTTTATTCATAGTGTAATTTATTTAAATTTCATATAAAAGAGTTTGAGCAGAGAATTAGCTTTTCAAATTCAAAATTAGTCTTTTACTAAATTTGTATATAAATCTAAATCCTCTTTTGCTGTGAGACTAAATGCTTTTGTTCCAAAGATCCATAATCCATAATTCCATTATGAGATAAGAAGTAATGGATTAGAATAGGTTGTTCAATGGATGAAAAAAATTTTTGAAACTTAACATGTTTTATAAAGCAGTACATCTATAGTTTAGCAAGCATTAGTCTTACAGACATTATAAGGAAAAGGGCAAATTCCTACCCCATTCTCTTATGCCCATTTTATTACCCAGATGCAGTTACTTAACAAAAGCTATTTGTTCTGGTTTTGTTTGTCTACCCTCTCTTTTTAAATTCCAGGCTTATATGGCTATTGCCTGAGTTATCAATTTTAATCATTACCGGTTGGCTTTCTACTTTGGGTGGTGAAGGTTTCATTTTTAACTCCCCCCACCGCCCCGCTATACTTTTTCTCCACATATTCCGTCATGTAGCTTTTTACCAATTTTAGGATACATCAGTATGGATTATGATAGCAAGACTTACATCGAAGCCATGCAGTATTTTATCATTATGTTTCTTTTTTCATTTAACTCTGCTTTTCCTTGAGTTAATTGTAAAAAGACACTTGATCTTCTTGATCCTTGTCATTAATTTACCCTTAGACTCTCCAAATGAAACATCCTCAGTGTGGTTAGACATAGACACCCACCAAGGGTTTTTATTTATTTAGTTTAACCATTCCTCCTGGTAGTGCCTTCTATTCTTACTGCAGTCTTACCTTGTTCTCTGTAGGCCTGTGCGCAGCTGTCATGGTGGGACTTCCTTTTGCTCTCATCCTGGGAATTCCGCATCCTGTCTTCTGCATTGTATCGCTTGTGTCCTAAATGCAGAGACTTTCTTTTCCTTATCTTCCCTAGTTTAGCAGAGTATATTCTCCTGTTGCTCTTTGTGAGGAGTAGAAGTGGAAAGAGAGTATGTGGGAGGTCAGTGGTGAGAACGTCATATGTCTGAAAATGTCTTTATCATACCTTTGCTCTTACACTTGATTGTTCTTCGGGCTACATGTAGAATTCTAGTTTAGAAACCATTCCCAGCAGAGTTTAGAAGGCAGTGTTGCATTATATTTTAGCTTGAGGATTGCTGTTGAAATCCTGTACCATTCTCATTTTTGATCTTTCTGCTTAAAATACACTGGATATTTTAGAATCTTTTCTTCCTGGTATTTTGAAATTGCAGTGTGTGTGTGTGTGTGTGTGTGTGTGTGTGTGTGTGTGTGTGTGTGTGTGTGTGTGTGTGTGTGTGTGTGTGTGTGTGTGTGTGTGTGTGTGTGTGTGTGTGTGTGTGTGTGTGTGTGTGTGTGTGTGTGTGTGTGTGTGTGTGTGTGTTTTAGACAGTGGGCACTTCCAGCCTGGAAACTTTAGCTCTGCAAAATTTCATGCATTATTTCTTTGTAATCACCCCTCCCCTCTAGTTTTCTCTATTCTTTCTTTCTAGGTACTCCTTTTAGTCAGATGCTGAATTTCCTGGATTGATGTTCAGATTTTATATTTTTCTCTTCTTTTGTTTATTCTTGATTTTTTTTTGAACATTCTGCTTTCTTAGAGATTAAAAAACTCGTCTGCTAAACTCTTTGGCTGCATATTTATTAAGTACCTGCTATGTGTCAGGGAACCACTGTAGGTAACGAGGATCCAGCAGTAACCAAAACAGATGTTAAGTCTCTGCCCTCACTGAGTTTACCATGTAGTTTGCAAACTTTCACTTAATCCTTCTGTTTTTTGTAAGATACCCTTGTATGTGTGAGGTATCTTAAATCTAGCAGCTTTCTGCTTCAGTTTAAGTGATGAAATCTGTCTTTGATAAAGCAGGAGAGGAGCAGCTGCTTGGGCTGGGGAGGGAGCCCGAGGGCTTTGGTACTCTTCCCGTAGACTTTGCAGCAGTCACCTTGTGTTTGTTTCACCATAGAACTCCCTACCCTCTGTGGTACCTGCACCATCAGTTCCAGAGCTTTTCCAGGTCTTTGTTCACTTATCCCTCACTGTGGACCCTCAGAGCAGAGAATATCGAAACCCAACTGGGTCCATCACCTAATGTTTATCTGTTTTTTCATTTCTAAATAAAATGACTCTTCTTAGTCTGATAGTATCTCCTCTCCTATTCGATATTCCATGTAGGTTTAGAAGACTTGAGTTAGCTGTCATTCTAGTGTGGTTTTGTAGAAATGAGAGAGAAATCATACTTAGTCCTCCATATCGAAGAATTCTTACTGGATTCCAGTTAAGGGATTCTTTGTCAGTGACAGCTAATTAACTGGTATCAGTTAATTACAGTTTTAACTTAAACTTTATTCATTGTATAGCATAAATGTTTAATTGGAATAATGTGTGTCACGTATTTTAGAAGTTTCAAGTAACTCCCTAATAAAGCATTTTCTTTTTGTTTAGACTTCATTTCTCTTGAACAATCAGTATCTTCAAGTAACAAACATCACTGAGCATTTTCTTTGAGACCAGGGTTATATCTTCATTTGAATATAAATTGCCCAAGGACAGGGACTTTGTTGATCACACCAGCTACAGAAGGGAACCTGACTTGTATTAGACACTGTTGCTAAAATAAATGAATTTTTGTTTAATTCTTTATGAACCCAGTGTCACAATTACTACTGTTATAATTTCAGTTTTGCTTTTGAATATTTCAAGATGGGGTGAAGTCTTTGCACCACTTTCCTTACCAGCCATCTCCTTCTTTCAGAAGAAAGACTGGCATCACTTGAAGTATCAACTTGCAGCATTGCTTTTCCATTCACAAGCATGTTTACTTTAAAATAATTGGTTTTTACTTACCTCACTGCATTTTGTTGCAAAATGATTAGTGGTTGTACATGCTTCTCCCAGCCATTCCCCGACCCCAGAACTGTTCAGTAAGACCATCCACTGCCATGAAAAGGAGCAGTTAGAGATGAGCTTTGAAGAAAGGTAAAGTTATCCTCTCTGTCTCTCTTTCTCTGTCTCTCTCTCTCTCTCACTCTTTTACCAAGGGATAGGTAAATGTTCTTTAACGTTAGCCTGCAACTTCAGATAAGATGCTGCTTATTAGAGAACAAGTATTTTAGATATTTGGTTTTTATTTCCTGATCCTGATGTTTTTGGGAAGAAAATTACTCAACAATTAAAGATGAATTCCCTGAGAACATGTGAAGAGGGGCCATAGTTATGAAGAGCCAAAGTCTATCTAGTGGGTGGACCTTATGTCCCCTTGGGTCCCTTGGTCTTACATCTCTTCTTTCTCATTCCCTCTTGTACCCTAGGAACTTAGCCTGTGCTGTTTTCTTGGTTGCAAATTAGCTGTCTTCTCTGCTTAAGGCCCATACATCACCAGGAACACATCTGAGTAATGGTTTGTCAACCTCTGTTTCTGCAGGTACACAGGGTACCATTTCTCCTAGAATTGTCTCTAATTGTGTAGTTGCTAACGAGCTCATCTGGATTATAACTTCTTGAAGGGCCTAACTCTCTTCTTGTTGCCTACCTTCTCGATTTGGGAGGGTCCTCTAATAACCTTCATTCATATCTGACAACTTTGTGACCCTGGTTCTAGATTACAAAACTTGGTAAATTATGGGAGAATATATGGGAAGTGTTCAAGTCTTGCCTTGAGGTGTGAGAACAGGCTTATTAAAATCCTGCCCTTTGAAGAAGGTTTGTTTTTCTGAAGAAAATGATGGAAAAGAAATGTTTTATATAATTTAATTTTATAGGGAGTGAGCACCCACATTATGACTGCTTTTAAGATATTGCTAAAAGAAAAGCTTTGTTGTCACAGCTATAATTTTGCTAATTGGTTAAGTGCACTCAAAATACAATAGGATAATTATTTTTGGTGTAGGGTATATATATTACAGATGATCAATATGTATCCAATACTCTTAAATTCTCATAGGGAATATAGATTGACTTTAATTAAAATACTGACTAATATTTTAACTGAATATTAATTAAATTAATTGCAACTTTATTGTGGCTCCTGAAACTTATTTTTCCCTTTTCCAAACTGGTCTTAATATTCAAATTGTATAATTTGTAAAGTCTTATGTATCAAGTAGTCAGCACAGGCAAGTTACTTAAGCTTTCTCAGCCTCTTCTACATTTATGTTTATTTTATAGACTTGCTGTAAGGGGTTAAATAAAGATGTTTGTGAAGGAGACATAATAAAGGCTTAAATATTCAGCCTCTAAATATTCAGTCTCTTTCCTAATATATTGGAATCACATAAATGGCTTTTTTGGATAATGTACAGAAAGTTATGTTAAAAGTAAAATAACTAATTGCTGAAAGTTAAATCTTTCAATACTTCTAAATCTATAATCTATTGGTATAAAATTAAGAAAACCTAAAATAATATTTCCTCTTTTTCTTGGTTAGTTTTTCCTTTTCGAAAATGCTCCTAACAATGTTTGTTATGTTCCATTTGGAAGCACCCTGTTTTGTGAACGTCTTTTAATTTAATTTTTAACACGTGTATCCCTTTTTTTTCACGTAGATTAAGCATCTGAGGCTAGGGGGACCTGTACCTCAGTTTCCTTTTGAATTGCCAGTGCTTACTAAGTTTTCAAACATGTTTTAAGCTCCGAATGGTTGGTTTCTGTGATGGATTAATTTGAGTACATTTAAATTCCTTAGAGCAAAGAAACTAATTGAACATTTGGTGTTGTAAGTGGCATCCGGTTAGCCAAAGCCACACACACAAAAATTGTGTAGTCACGTTCATTACAGTGTTAGCTCTGAGGGTAGAGATTTGAGTCTGTTTTGTTCCCTGCTGTCACCCTCCCAGTGCCTGGAACAGCGCTGTCACCTGGTAGGCGTTAAATGCTGATAGTTGAATGAGTGAATTTGGGGGAAGGGTTTTTGATCTAGTGCCTCAGCCCTACTTGACTCTGTGGTTAAGAGCACGTCACTTGTTTCCAATGTCTTGCGTATAAGTGGGGACGTTTAACAGATCTCACCGGGCTGTTACAAAGATTTCAGGAAATGTTGAATGTGAAATTAGTTTGAAAAATGGGAAGTGCCGTGTAAATATATGGACACATTCCTAATACGCGGTTCTTTATTCAGAGACTGAACCGAAAAAATACAGGGGATCCTCTTAGTTTGGCTATTTATAGAAAACGAAGAGTATTTTTTTCTTTGGGGGGGGGGTGGGTCTGTTTTCTCTCCCTATAAATAAAGATACTTGGTAGAGTTAGGGATCTCAAATTGAAGTTTTATGAGTGTGGTTTATTCAAGAATAGTAGAAAATTCAAGAGGACCTCTGTGGTCTATTCCTTTTCTCCTGCTTCTTCTCGGATCTATAGGTATTAATATTTCATTTCTGACATGCTTTTCTTTCTTCTTCCCCACTTCCTCCACCCCTTCAGAATGTAAATAACAAATACCCGTAGAACTTTCATGGGTAGCATTAACTCACATGATATCCTAAATTGGAATAAGGCTAATCTAGAGTCTTTTGTTAAGTCCATGTCATGAGGCTGGGATGTTAGATAACCAAATAATGATCCAAAAGCTTATCTAAGTAATTTGAAACACCCAATATGTGGCTCAGTTAATTTGGGGCCAGTTAATAAAAGCTTATCTTGCCTTAAGGTTCTTGAATGTCCATAACTATTGAATCAGGACAGGTCACATTTGAGGAGTGTGGGTATAGTTTGCACCAATAGTGTAACTCTGCACACTTAGCTATCTTGGGTCATGTTTCCCTGGGACCATCTCTCATTTCCTCTGGGATTATATACTAAGCAAATGTGAATAGCTATTACCTCTTAGCTGAGTTTTTCTCTTATCTTCACATGACACCAGTTCCCATTCTTGTCTCAGTTGTTATGATGGAGTGTTTCTCTCTAAATTTAGCCAATGAAGAAGAAAGTTGTCGACTAACCCAGGGCTCTGAAGGTGGCCTTTTTCATTTGCAAAAGCCACACAGATTGAACTGAGACATTAAGAAGCTTATCGAGTGTCTTGTCTCCTGGAGCCTGCCCAGTCTCTCCTTGCGGGGCCCAAGATGCTATCTCCGCCAGCTCGTGTTTCCAGTCTTGAGGTGCTCTGTCACATTTGGAACACAAAATTAAAACTTAGTCTGTGCGGTTCACTTTAGGTAAGCTCTGTAAAGGATTCCCTTTCTCATTGGAAAAGTAATCTGGAATCACACTGAAATTTTTGTGCAGAAACAGGGTTTCATGACATTTGCTATTATCTCTGTGCGCTGGAAGTTGAAGATGCCTCACATCTGTGTGCTTCCATCACATCCTTGCTTTGCTCTTAGGCTCCGAATAGCATCAGTGTATTTGCTTCATTATTAGGAATGATGTCGAGTACATTAAGTAACAAACAATTAGGGATTGTGTTCCCATGAAATTCACAGTTTCTATACCATGATATCCAGCAACATAGATATGTATTTGCCAGATATTCCTAAACAATTGTCCTTTCCTTTCTTTTGCCAATTATGCATGTGTTTCTATTTGTTTTTTTGTTTTTGTTTTGCATTTCCACCATGATTAGAAAGGTGTTTATCAAAATAAGCAATAACTCATGACAGTGCATAATGTTTGTTATAATGAACACATAATTGACATGCTATTTTGTTACCCACCCCAATGAGAAGAAATGATAGAGATTCTCCCAAAGCAGTTGTTTCCTGCTTTCACACTACTCTGATGATTGATTACACTTGCCTTTATGGCAGTAAAGTTTTATTTTGGTAGGTGCTCATACCTGTTTCTTGGGACCTCTACAAAACAGTCAATTTCTGCAAGAATTTGTAGACACCTTTCCTGAGACACTGGGCCTTGACCAGAGAGATGATCCAGATGCTAAACCATGAAGTAAATGTATTGAGCACTTGCTAGGTGCAGGCACAGTGCTAAGGACTAAGGGTACCATGGCAAGATGAACTCAGCATCTGGCCTTTGGAGCAAGCAGTCTAGTACAGGGAACAGATGACACAGATGGCAGCTCTTGTTCTTTTTTCTTCCTTTCCCTTAAAACAAGCATGATGATGTTCATGGACCTGAGTCTGAGGGGTGTGGCCAGGAAATGCTTTCCTGAGGATGTGACATGTTGAAGAGTCAGCAAAAGTTCAGCAGGTAACTCTGTAGGAGAGGAGGGCAGGGGAGCAGCTCAGACCAGAGGAGCAGCGTGTGGAAAGGCCCTGAGATGGGATGAGACTCGTGAAGTGAGAGGAACTGGCAGACCACTGGCAGGGAGAAAACCTCAGCTGAGTGATTCTAAAGGAAACTAGAGTTAAGGACTCTGGACTTTCTCTTAAGATGGTTGGGAAGCCTTTGAATAGTTTTAAGCAAAGGAGTGACATGACTTTGGACAGGAAAGCTACAGGGTGTTATCTGAATTGTCTTACAAGACTGACCCTTTTTTGAAATCTGGCAAAATTTGGAGAGTTGAAATAGTGATTTTAGAAATTCTTTGGGATGTTGTTGCAGTTGGGCTTTAGCATTTTTTAGGATGATTCTTTAACTTAGTTAAACTTGGAAATGTTTTCTCCTGCTTCTCTCATTAATATCCTGAATTTCTTGCGTTACCTCCTATGAGAAGCAGTAGTTTAAAATGTGGCCAAACTTCATGGTGCTTAATTTACTTTGAAAATATATGGCTTTGATAGTCTCATTTATTTATAATACATGGAGCTTCATACTTTTATATAATGACAAGTTTCATGTGTTTGAATTTTGGAGCTCTTGTCATTTTGTACTTGTGAGTTTAATATTTTTCCACTTGTAAGATTGTATTTCAGTGAACGGGGTGTGTGTGTAAAAGTATCAATCTTTTGAAATTCAGGTTTTAGTCATCTTGTGTGTGCCTGTGTATTCATATACATGTGTATATATGCACATGCAATGTAATCGTGTGTGATTTTCCATTTTCATAGCATTTTTAGATAATGAAAGTGGGCTCAGGAAAAGGATACTCTAGCAGTAGGAGTTGCTGGCATGTGCTAAACATGATGACTGCAAGTGGTGGGGAAGTCTAATCTTCAGGGTCAAACCAGATACCTATTTTTAAAGAAGGCAGAGAGATCTGATTGAGAAGCAGAGCTCGAGGTGACTTCAGGTGTCCATATTAGACTGAGCAGAGGGTGGGAGGAGTATTGGATGAACTTCGGAAGCCTTCCGTCTTCCACCCCTAGGATAGAGACCTCCTTCCTTTGTGCTGTTGGGACCTCAGCCACTCTGCTTCTGCATGTGCAGGCACCTATGGGGAACTTGCTTATGAAATACTCCACCTGTTTACATACTGTCTGTTGTTAGTTTCCTTAGAGGCCTGTTGGGGTAATACCTATACTGGTGCAGAAGAAACTCACGCCAGTTACCTGTATTCAGATGAACTTATCCTTTATTCATAAATATGAACCAGCAACCAAGTCTCACTTGCTTTTTGAGAAAACTAATAGCATGAACAAAATAAACAGGTCAGCTGACTTTGTAGGAAAGAAGTATCTAGGGGATTAGAGAGCTCAGTGTGCTCAGATTCAAGAGAGTAATACAATTTTAAAACAAGAACAGATTGCTAGGAAGAGCAGTAGTCAAATTATTACTACTTTCAGTCATTTTTAATTTCTTGGAAGTACTGAAATAAAAATGGAGAGGGCTAAGAACCAAGCTGCTTATCTGAATTAGACAAAGGAATTGCCCCAAAAGAGAGAAAATTGAGAGAAGTTAGGGCACTTGAAGGACAGATCTGCAACCTCTAATCTTTAACAGTTTTAGAAGCTGTAACAGATAGTTTAGAGGAAGAAAAAATCAGTAAATAACGGAAGAAAATCTCTTTGAGCTGAAAAAAGACACGCCCTCAGCATGAACTGGAATAGATGAAAAGAGACCTACACCTAGACATCCTGGTTTAATTCAGATTTTCCAGGGTTTAGGAGAATATCCTAAAAATGTTCAAAGGAAGAAATAGGTTATCTACAACAGTAACAGACCTCAGGTATTTCATAAGTAATATTGGATGCTAGATGGGCAATATTGTCTTTAAAGTTTTGAGGGGAAGTTATTTTCAAACTGTAATTTTGTACCCAGGCAAATAATAAATTGTGGAGACAAGTGGGAGAGGTTTTTGGATCTGCAAAGAATTAGGAAATTATACTTTATGCACCCTATTTTAATGGCGGGAAAAGTACCAGGAGAGAGATCCATGAGATCTAGCAACCCTAGGTCACCAAGATGACCTAGAGGAAACCAAGAAAGATAAAATAAGAAAATTAGTTGACTCTGAAGGCTTATGATGTCCTTCCCCTAGTTGTTGGGGTCTAGTGCCAGTTACTTTTCTTTGCTGTGGTCCTTTCACAATACTCAATTCTCCCGTTAATGGTATTTAACTACACCAAAACACTGAAAATGCCATGTTTATGTGGCTTGACATCCAGTGATCACCTTAAAGCTTGTCTGAAGCACAGCTATCGCACAGAACGAAAATACAATAAACCTTGACAGGGTCCAGATAGAACCGTCACACCGAGGTGGAAGGTAAGAGAGGGTGAGCATGCCGTAAATGTCTAACCTTTTCACCACGGGGAGTCAGGTACCAACAAGCTGGTGCTGGTTTGTCTACTTAAAGTTGCACTTATATACGAATTATATAATTGTCCCCAACTTCCAAAGCAAAACTCCTGCCAAATGGATCTGGTTGTTATAACCTTTATGTATATTTGAATGTTCTTCTCCATGCAGGTATTTAATAAAATCATGGAAGTGGTTAGTTTTAGGGCCAAAAGAAGTTTTTGCTTCGTCAAAGCTCCGTTATTTATATTGATATGTTTACTTTCTACTACCACTCAAGACTAGTAGGTCAGAGGCCTTTTCTGCCACTGGAATGTAGGCCACATACATTGTGTCCCTTACTGGCAGAAGAGTACGCTAGCCCAGGAGATGCTAAATAGGAAGGATGGTTCAAATTCCATTTCCATCACTCTTCTATTCAGGAGCTTCTAGTGCTTTCTATTAGCCTACTGGGCTTGGATTCTTAGCACACTGTACATGTTCAAGGGCAGGAAGACTCTCATTGGTTATCTAGTCTATCCTTAGTGTTCACTGCGGGGAACCCACTATATTCAAACGTGAGATCATCTAGCCTATTTCTTCATAGAATTAGATTCTGTAGCATCTTCCTTATCTCATTATTGCCGTGTAGAACGTGGAAGTTGTTCCAGCCGACTGTCACGGCTTGCGTTGTGGCTGTAGTCTAAATTGAGAGCAGCCGTCTGCAATCCGCATGACAACATCGCATGGTTGACAGATTCTTAGGTCACTCTTTTCCCTTGTTCTTTGCAGGTTACATTGTTACTTTCACATAGGCCCTCTTCACATTCTGTGGCCATTTTCACTGTCCTTAAATTTGATGTAAGCCATAGCAGTCAGGCCTAAGGGAGAAATGACTTCTGTACAAGGGAATTTTTAAACATGCCTTTGAAGTCTAATTACTACTGAAGTTAGATTTATTTTTAATCTCCCCTATTAATTGCAGATGGGAAGTCTGATGACGATGGTGACTTGTGAAGTCGTAGAGATCACTCCAGTCCCGGATAACACTGGGTTTGGTCCATGTGTGCTTAAAGCTGGCAGCTTATCTTCAGTTTTGACCAGTGATTAAGTGGAAACAAGTTGACAATCCACAGAATTTCCCTTCCCAACTCTCATTTTCCAGCCTTACTTTTAGACCATTGTCCTGGTTAGAGAAGACCTGAGAAGGATCCAGTAGTAGCTGGGAGAGAAGAGCATTCGGCATGTGGTCTCGGGACTGGTTAGGGTCTGAGAAGTAGGAAAGGTCTAATGCCTTAATCATGATGATGAGATACTTTAGCCAGCTAGATTACTTTAACTATGAAATTCAGATCAAGAATAATTATAAAACTCTGATCCCTATGGAATAAATGTTATCAAGTAACACTCCTTCGTGGTGAAATTTTGTAACTCTCATTCAACAAATATTAAACATTTATCTGCCAATCATTGAGCGTATACCCCATCTTTTAGTTACTTTCAAACCTAATATGTTAAACTTAATCCTAATGTTGAAAGTGACTTTCTTGATTAGCTCTAGGTATTATTTATATGCGTAAATGAACTGTTTTATTAGATGTTTTTTGAAGGTGGTATGTAAGTCATGTTTTTATGAATTATTACATTTTGAATATAACTGGAAGTTTAAATACTGAGTATCTACAATGTTCCGGGATCATAGGTATATATGTATCATACATATATAAAACATATAATTTTAAATCATTACATTTGTCATTGTAGGTTGAATGGACTGAACCTGTGAGAAAAGATTCAAATTAGTAGGTTTTTCTAGCTGTAATTTGAAGATTGAGAGACTTGGGGGTGATGACTAACTTACTCTGATTAAATAGCCCCTAAGAATACCAATTACACCAATTAAGGACCTCATCTACTAGTTCTTTAGCCTTTCTCCTTATATCAATCCACTGGCATGTGCATAATAGTTGAATCCTCTTTACTTTCTGTATGTCTGGGAAAGAGCAGTATGATCACCTGTTTCAGAGTAGTAGAAGGACCTCCTAGATCCCATATGCTTATTTATCAGGCCGGGGAGAGCTGTGCAGAAATTAATGCTGCTCAAGTTCACCCAGTAAAAATAGTGGATCAGATAAGCTGCAAGCCATATGTTACTACTTCAGGGGGCTGGCACGGCTTGGAGCCAAGTCAGCAGTGCTTACTTCCTGTGAACTTACTCCAGAAAACCTTCACCTCAGTCTGTGCAGTCAGAGTTTGTAAGAGTGAACCAATAAAATACTGTCTTTCCTAGGGTTCTTAGTTCCCTTGTTGAAGCTTAGTCCAAGCATTTCTGTAGGCTGTAGGTATGTAAAGCTGTAATATAATCACCTAGGAAGTTTATTCTGGAGAGGATGGTTTGTGAAATGGAGGTCTTCCTGCCCCGGTGGTTTGTGGGCTTAGAGCAAAATGCTGTGGTCTGGATACAACTTCCTGCCAATATAAGGAGAACAGAAAGTATTAAAAGAGCTGATGTCGCCTGTGCTTCGCTGATCCTAAACCACTCTGTACCTGGTGTTAGTGAAGGGCCATGTAGTTGAATTCCTCTAATTGTTTGCCTTGGAACTGAGGCCTGCCTACCTGTTGTATAAAAGAAAGAATAAACGCGGAAAGATTGAATGATTGTTAATCTCTCCTTGCTTCCTTTTCCTTTACTTTCCGGGACTCTGTGGTAAAGAACATCATTGTTTAAGACTCAGAGATATGACTTAGGAGCTTGTGGTTTGGAAGAAACCATATTTCTTAAAAATGTGTCATTTGGGACGTTTGTTTCCTCTGAGATAGTCTTTGGGTAAATAAGTGAGAACTGTTGACCTATCCTGGTCAAACTGTTGAAAGTTCAAGGTCCAGTACTTTGCTTCTGAGTTGCTAACAGCTGAGGAAGGATTAAGCCTGTGAAATTGTCTAGATGAGCTATAACGTAAAAAGCGTGCCCATCGTTTTAAGAAGGCAGGTTAAACGGCCTGGGTATTGGGAAGAGTGGAAGAGTGGATCATTTCTGCACTCTCCTTTCTCCCACCCAGCTTCCAGAACATTTTCCCTCAGAATTTAGAAAACGTTTTTGCCCAACTTGCTGTAACTTTTCAGTAGTTTTCCTTAAAAAATGCTTTGTAGTTTGTGAATACATGGTGCAAATTTTGTCTTATACTCGCCACAGCCCTGCTTATTACCCTCTGACAAACATACCTTCTCTTCCGATGAGAACGCTGCAACACGAGGATGTTACATTGATCTGCTCCAGATCTGAGAACCAGCTTGTGGCAGGATGGAGACTGGAACTCTGGTGTCCGATGTCTTTTTAGTCTTTTGTTGGTCTTTATTACAGTATGTTATGAAAAATGACAGTAAAGAAGAATGCTATTGGCTGTCGTTGTTATGTCTTAACCCTTGACGTACCCTTGCAATAGAATTCTAATCCTGTGCATTTATCAGAGGGAATATTACAAAACCTGTATGTATAATAGTCCAAGGGTTGGCAAGTTATGGCCATACCTGGCCTTCTGCCTGTTCTTATATGGCCTCTTTCACATTTTTAAATGGTTGAAAAAAATGAAAAGAACAGTAATATTTCATGACCCATAATTTCTATGATATTCAGCTCTTGGTATATATCAATAAAGTTTGGTTGGAGCATAGCCATATTCATTCATGTATGTATTGTGTGTGGTTGCTTTAACGCTGTGATGGCAGAGTTGGCGGAGTTGAGTGGTGGCAGCAGAGACCATAGGACAGCAAAGCCTAAAATGTTTACTGCCTGGCCCTTTACAGGAAATGTTTGCCAACTCTTGTGTTGGCCTGTTGCTGTGATCTCTGACTTTCACAGGCATTGAATACAGCCACCTAGCCCTTCCAGACCCACATCTAACTCTTCTTACCAAGATCTTACCCTAGATCTCTAAAATTCCCCAGTGACAAATAACCTTCAATCACTAGGGCTTTTTTCCCCTTACTTATTTATGACAAAGGTGGTGTCACTTTGACATTTCCATGAGTAATATGGCCACCATACTTCAACTATCTAAACCTAAACCAGTAGGACATAAATGCCCTTTAGAGAATCATAAAAAGGACACTTGCTAACATCTTCAAGTGTTTTGTTTAGGCTTGCCTGTTGAGATTAGTATTATCACGGAGATATGCTCTCCAGACTCACCTAGGTAATAACGTGTGCTTGTCTCAGTGGTGGGCCGGTCATTACTGTTAATACTTGCCAGGTTCTCTGTTCCAGCCTCTGCCTTCTCAGCATGTTTATTGCCTTCTAATCTACAGGTTAGAGCCCACAAAACCCACCTTCATCTCCCGCCACCTCTACTGATCCTCCCCGTACCCACTCTTAAATGTTCCTTCCTTAGGCCTCTTCTCTTTTCCCTCTTTACATTCTGCTTGGGTGATTTCACTCGTGCCTGCGGTTTCATCTAACACTTAATTGTTGACGTACCCTGATCTCTTTGTCTCTTGCCCTCTTTCCTGAATTCTGACTCCTTACTGGACACGAGCACATAGGCATGTCCTACAAGTATCTCGAATTTAATTCATTTTTTTCTTAAGCATGCTTATCTCATGTTTCCCGTCTTAGCGGACGGCATCTGTGTCTTAGAATCCCTGGTGTTAGCTTTGCCTTACTCCTTTTCTCCACTCCCTGTATTCATTGGCTCTCCAGATATTTCCACTTCAGCTCAGATGTGGCTTAACATGTTCTCACCAAATGTTCTGCCAGTACTTTAGTTTGGTACCTCGTGGTGTCTCACCAGCTGCACTGTGAAGCCTCCTAACTGGTCTCCCAATCATCAGTCTCTACCCAATTAGTCCATCATCTGTATGTCGTCAGAAAATACATATCTGAACATGACTCTCTCCTTCTCAAAGTCAAGACAGTACTTGAATATTAAAGCCTCTGCTATACATGACCGTGCAGAAACGGATCCTCCCAAGCTCTCCAGCCCTAACTCTTCTCCACATATACCCTATGCTTCAGTCCTAACATCGGCCATCCCCTGAATATGCACTGCTTGTTCATGCCTCCATGACTTCACATGTGTTATCCAGAATGAATATGTAGAATGGCATTGTACCCTGGGAGATAAGCTCCTCAACCTTCAAGGGCCATGTTAAACATCACGTCTTCTGGTGAAGTCTTTGGATTCCCTCAGAGTTGACCATTGTCCTCACTTTGCTCTGCGCGCACTTCATGGTGCTGTCATGGCACTTGTGCTCGTGTTACTTGCCTGTCTTCTGCACTACTGGTCTTTAGAAATTGAAGTGGGAAGGACGGGAGAACAGTGTCCATATTTTACCCAGCTCAGTATCTGTAGCATCTGGCACTGGAGAGCCACCATGGTGGGTGTCTACTCAAATGAAGAGAAAAATGAATTTTAGAAAAGCAGGTGGGAGCACAGGGGCCAGGCAGATTTCCCAGAATGACTGTGGGAATTGAGCAGGAAAAGAACTATGTGCTGTGTGTACCTATGGAAGAGATCGCTCCTGGAGACTGACCTTTATTTTTTTGGTATCTGTTGGTAAATGTTGAATAAAGGAATGACTCTGGGTGTGGTCTGTAAATGTTGGGTGTCTGAATTATTCTAGAGCACTAGACTCTTTTGTTTTTTTGGCTCAGGAGTACACAGATAGTTGGCCAGTTCCTCAAAGCAGCTCCTGGTTTAGGGAATGATGGAGAATATACATTTGGGTAGCTGAGAAGAGCCACGAGCAAGGAGATACAAAAACATGACTTATGTAGAAGGCAGTCCTGTGAATTTTAGTAGAACAGAACTCAGATTTGCTGTTAATGAGTTTTCATCAGGCTTATTAAAAACTGCAGAAAGAAAACATTTCTAGGGCTGCTTTAGACTGATTTCTTCACACTGCTGGGATCATTCCAGCCTTCTGGAGTGATGCACCAGATCACCTGCTTTGTGAGAGAGACAAGTGACAGGATGTGGGAAATTAGTGAGCCATGGTCTCTGCAAACTGCAGTTTTGACTTTTAGAGTCTTGTTCTTGGATGAGAAAGAAAAAAAAAAAAGATGGGAGAAGTAGAGTAGGGCTTGTTTTTAGGATAACTTCCCATGCCTTAGCCTGTTCAGGCTGCTCTGTAACAGAATACCACAGACTGGGTGGCTTATACGTGGCAGAAATTTATTGCTCACAGTTCTGGAGGCCGGACGTCCGAGATCAGGGGCCAGCACGGGCTGGTGAGGGCCCTCTCCAGGTTGCAGATTCCTCCCTGTATCTTCACGTGGCAGATCTCTCTGGAGCCTCTTTATGAGGCACTACTCCCATTCAGGGCTCCACCCTCAGGACTTAAGCACCTCCCAAAGGCCCCACCTACTAATACCGTCATCTTCGGGGTTTAGCGTTTCAACATATGAATGTTAGGGGGACACAAAAAATCAGACCATAGCACCTGGTTAGAAGTGTGTCTGTACTGATAGAAGCCACTAGACAGAGTAAGAGTCCAGCCCTCCAGGACTCACTCACCCAACTCAAACCAACTCGGATGCTACGCTGATAGTGGGGTGTATAGAAATTCCACTAAACACACTTTCAGCTCTTTTGTATATGGTTTCTTTGATTTTAAGAAATGTTGGCATCTCAAGAATTTGAGGAAGCTTTGTAGCCTTCTTGCATGGTTTACCACCAACTACTGATCCTGGCACAATCCTTCACTTTAACTGTGCATTGTAGGAACTAGCTCATCTAGGCTGAAGCCTGTTTAATCTGATGCGTCAGTTACTCCGCACAGGACCTGGCTGTTAGTGATATAAAATCATTTAGCTCGAAACCAGAAGATTCACACACATAAAGTTCAACAATTTAGCGGTTACTGGGAAGTATTCATGAAGTGCTCCTACAGGTATATTTCTTCACTGGGCCTCAAGCTGGGCTGAAATGTCTAGACTCACCTTTGTCTTCAAAGATATACTAAATTGTAGTTATATTAAGTTTAAGAAATTTGGCAAAATCATTTAGATGTCAAGGTAGGAATGGTAGAATGGTTTGAAATAGGGGAGAATTAGTGAACCTGCCAAGATTTTGACCACATTCAACATTTATCGATTATATACTATGTACCAGACATTGTATTGGGTACTCAACTGGCTCTGTCTATAACAAGAGGAAAGTGTGAAAATGATTATTTCCAGAATAGAGTGTTGCTTTATTTTGAACTCTTTTAGGTAGATGCAGTACTGTCCTTTTGAGGATTATCGCTAAGATTTACATATTAAATCAGTTACTCTTTTTCCTTTTATGTGAATTAAGCCATACTGCATTCTTAAATTAGATTTTGATTATATGCATGGATATATATATTCAACAAAAATTTGCATATTTACTATATATACTATGAGTGTAGGCAAAGATGATCAAGGCATGGTAGGAGTGTCATGGTTTCTGGGAACTTTTTTGTTAGGAATAATTTTTAGTGTGGAAAATTTTAAAAATTTAGATTCTTTCTTAAACCTATCCCATTACCTATCCTTTATGATTTTTCTTGATATTATCATCACTGGAGCATTTATCAAATTGATTTTTGCAGGGGGTTTATACTTTGCCTAATGATGTACAAAAAATAGCTTCACAGATATAGTGTGATTTATTTTTTAAGTTAGACAACTTTGAAGGTGTACAAAAAAAATAACCTAGTAGACCATTGGACACTCAAACTAGTTTCTTGCAGAAAGTTGAGGTATCTGTCCACAACTTAGTACTTTGTCACATTTATTTCAATAGAAAATGCTTATTAGACAGAAGGTGGCAAAGTTGAAAGTTTAACCAATATCAATTGTATTCTTAACAAGGAAGCTTTAGAAACACTCAAGATGTGGGCAGTGAGCTATAGGGCAGTGGATAAGGGTCCTAGTGAGGTGATCTGGAATACCTGAGATCTAGTATTTGATGAAAAGCCACTGTGCTACTTTAGAAAGGAAGAGAGCAACACAGTTAAAATAATCAAGGACCAACACAAGCTTGGTAGTGATGCTCAGAGCAAGCTTTCTGAGGGCAGTGTTGGTGGCCGGAACTTGTCTGAGGAATAGATTGCGATAATCTAGTGAGAGGTGGCGAGGTCTTGATGAAGGAAGTGGCAGTAGGACCACAGAGAGTGTGCAGACAGAAGTGTTCTGGGAGAGAGTTTAACTTAGGTATTTGGGAATGAAAGCCTTGCCAAGTATGATACGTTTGATCCAAGTTGGAGAAGCCCTTGGCTTACCGAGAGAACTTTGGAGTAGGAGGATAGGAAAACTTAGCTGTTCAGAAGTTCATCACCCATTTTCTCCTTTATCAAAAGTTGTCTTGCTCCTTTCTTAGGGTCATTTTGATCATCATCAAGCCTCTCAAAAAAATTTGACATCCTCGTGTATACGGAAAATCCATTAAATTAATTAACTGGAAAAAACAAAATTGCCCTATGAAAAGTTCTTTTTGTTTGTTTTTATTCTCTACGAAAATGCTTCCTGTTACAGTTGTTACAATTCTTCAGCGACACAGTGAAGAATAACTAGGATGCGATGGCTTCCTCTCCCCTCCCCTCTCCTCCTCCACCACAACCTCGGGCCCTAATATAACATCGTTCTTTTGTTAGCTTGCCTCTGCAAAAATTCTCCTCCCTCTTCTTAAAAAGCCTCCATGCCAAAGCACAATGCAGAGCATTCTTTCCTGCAATAGATGCTAATTGTGTTCTTCGCTGGGATCTTGCTGTCACAGCCACAATCGCTGTGCCACTGTGCTGGGAGGCCCGGGCCACAGTAGTTATTGTGCAGAGTAATGAATGCTGGTTAGTTGTGAGGCGTTGTCGCCTGCATCTGTGGGTGAGAACACGCAGTCACTGTAATTTGCCTGGCGAGTGATCGTATTGGTGTAACATAACATCAACTGTTAAGCAAGTTAGCTGTCACAAAGAACTATGGGGTTTTTTTTGTTTTTTAATACAGAATTTTTAATGAGAAACTTTGAGTTATAGAGATTGAAGATGTGAGAAGAGCTACCTAGTGTGTGTTGCATATCAACCCCTACTTCTCAGTGTGTTTTGGGATCAGGTTTACAATATCTGATGGTTTAGGGAAGGGAGTGCCAGCTCTGCACGTCTCTGCTCTGGCACAGATTGGGAATTGCATGTTGGATAAGTGACGTGACTGGTGTCAACTAGGAACGAGGCTTCCTGGCAGTGACCCCTTCGTGAAACTTGCAGATTCTGAAAGCAGAATCCCTGTGAATGTAGTTTCCTCAGCTAGTTCTTCCATCTGCATAAGGAAAAGGTATTTTCTTCTGTAGTTGTTTGAATGGGATGGTGCTGTTTCTCAAGAATTCTTGCTGAAGTAACAGGAAGCATTTGCTCTTATAAATAACCGTGGTGCTATTATGCAAGGACCTTACCAGTCTCAGGATTGGACCTTGTTACTTTTTTGCCTGCCCACAGCCTACAGTTTCTTCCTCTCCAACCCCACTGCCCATTTTTGAATACTTTTTAGCTATTTGCTCATTAGCATCTCTCATTAAAAGTGTCCTGGGAGTGCATTTCAAAGCAGTTCTTTTTATACTTGTTTCTTCAAGTTTTGTCGAATTTCCAGCAAATATAACGAAGTTATTGCTCAAAGTGAAACTTAACCCAATTTATACTTTTCATCTATTCCCTCGTGTCCTGCTTTAGCACGTGTCTAAGTGATTGCTTTTTAGAAAAGTGGATTTTGACTAGCACAGTAATTTGTATGTCATGAAGAGAGAGGAAGTGATTTTAGGTGTGACTTAAGTTTTTTTTTTTTACAATTTAGGGTCTTTTTATGATCCCAAGATCCAAGGGGCTGGTAATTTTGGAGGAGGGAAATATGTTAATTAGGACAGGAGAGATAATGTGCAATTAGATCATCTGCCGATGCAGGTAAAATTCCTTTTTGTTCCTTATTTTACAGTATTAAATTAATAATAGGTATAATCCTACCATTAAAAGTTACATAAATACACATGTTCAATGCAGAAAATTTGGAAAATATTTTTTATAAAGAAAAAATCCAGCAGATTATCAATTAACTCTATGCCTGCCACCTGAAATAACTATCACTAAGTTTTGGTGTATGTATACCCTTCTGTGATTTTTGTAGATCATTTTTCCACAAAACTTGTTTTGGACTCAAGCAGAGATGCAGTAGATGCAGTAGTCATTTTAAGTTTCTTCCATAATCCAAGAACAAATTTCCATAATAATTTTTTGATCAACATTTATTAATATTAAATGGGTTGAAAATAAACCTTAGGAAAAAAAATAGGACTCTGAACAGTTAATATTAACTATTTCCCATAATTCTAAAGATAAGTTTCCTTGAGTTTTTCTTTTGACATTAACATTTTATATTATTAAAACAGTTAAATTTTTGTGCAGAAATAGAAAACATTCGTAATGAGGAAACTAAAAACAACTTTTCACTGTTATATAGACATAACTGACTGTAATCAAGGTGGCACTGATTGAATGGTTCTTAATGAAGGTAGAAATAGGGCCCTGCTTCACAAATAGCCCGCTTTTACGTATGTTTTCCCTTAGATAAGTGAGAGCCAGTTAAGAATGAAAAGTTGCTTTGTCTCTTCATTTTTTTAACCTCTTCCCTTTCTCCCTCTGACAAGTCAACGTCTGCTTCTGTATAGCTAACTGCTGCTGTTTATTTTCTGCTTCTGTGACAGCTAGCCGATGGCGGAGTCTCTTCCCTTCAAATGTCTCACTGGCTTTTCCTTATAGCCCTGTGGCAAGACTCAGCCCTTATAGCAATGGCATTAATACTCCCAGCTTCTCTAAAACCTCAAATAAAGCAATACTAACACCTGAAAGAACAGGTAATATTTCAACTTCTCGTCTAGCGGCTTGCTTTGTAAATCAGTCCTAAACACAGCTTAAATATCCACCTTTCATTGAAAAGCTTGAGGGTAATCTTACTTATCACAGTGGGGAGTCGCTGCACACTTACTTTGGGTATGACAAAGGTGAGGGTTAATTTGTACTTTAACGTCATTAATCTGCTCTCAATTGTGTGTAGTAGGCTGCCTTCACTCTTTATCAAATGCATATATATATAATTATGTGTTTCCAAATGCATAATGTGCTTTAAAAATTAAATGTTGAACAAAATAAAGGTCTTTATGATTTGCATTATGATTGAAGATTATCAGACTTTTATTATATCTTGCTGTTTAAAAAATTGTTGGTGCTTTTTATTAAGTCAGGGCTATGTAGAAAGAATAGTTATAGTAGCTTTTTATGAGATGACGGTCTCATAGTTCTCTCAGCATTGGTGATTCCATCCCTATAATTTTCTCCCCTCAGCCCTTTCTTCCTTGGTTCTCTTATCTCAAGCCATTACTATCTCACTTTCATGAGTGACTACAAGTCTCCTGTGACGATTCTAAATTATGAAGGTTTTGTATGTGCTTCCCTGTATGGATGTGTGCCTTTTATGTGTGATATTCTTATCCATTTATAACACTGCTGTTTGTACCTGTTTAAAAAATGGACCAGATTAAAATTTAGTTTAAAATATATAATCCATTACTACCAGAGACAAGCATGTCTGATTATTCATTGAAAGTGTACAAGATATGTATTCTTGTACCATGCCTTTAGATATATACTTAAGCTAATGGGATGCAGATTTAGCATTATTGATTTTTCTTGTCTTACGGTGGTAAAAAAAAAAACACATATAACATGAAATCTACCTTTTTAACAGTTTTTTTTAGTGTACAGCACAGAGTGGATTTTTGAATTATGAAAACTGAATTTGAGAAAACAAGTGGTTTTGTATATATGAATTATGAACACGTGAAGATGTGCATACTGTCTTGCCATTCTCCTGTCATAGTGGTGTGTTAGTTGTTTTTTGGTGACTTAATGAAAACAGGAAAAATACAGATGGGTTTTGTTTTTTTTTTATCCATTCAGCCACTCTGTGTCTTTTGATTGGAGAATGCCTTGAAGTGCTAACTGTTGATATGTGAACTGTAAAGCACATGCAGATAGCAGTTCTTTAGACTAAGTAACAAACACGTTTCCCTTGTTTTTAGGTTACACATCCAGGGGCTCCCCTCTCAGTCCCCAGTCATCCATAGACAGTGAGCTGAGTACTTCAGAACTGGAGGATGATTCTATCTCCATGGGATATAAGTTACAGGACCTCACTGATGTTCAGATCATGGCTCGTCTGCAAGAAGAAAGTAGGTTCCTCTTTTTAAACTAGAAAACGTTTTAAACTAGAGGCTTCTACTTGAAACCTAAGGGGGTGGGGAGGTTTCAGGCATTTCTCCCCAGGTAATGGGCAAGCAATTCTATTCTTTCTCTCATACCATCCTACTTTGTAGGTGGAGCAATTAAATGCTTCTCACAGTCTCATGACCATTGTAAAATATTAGGACATACTCTGGGCAAAATACATTGATGTAAAACATCACCAGTGTAGCCACTGTGGAAGCAAGTTTGCCAGTTTCTTAGAGAACTAAACATGCGGTTTCCATAAGGCCCAGCACATTGTATTCTTGGGCATTTATCCCAGGGCAATGGAAACTTGTGTTCAGAAACACAGAAACCTGTATATGAATGTTCATAACACCGTTATTTATAATAATAGCCAAAATCCAGAATAAGCTCAGATGTCCTTCAGTAGGTGAGTGGTTAATCAAGCTGGGGGTACCTCCATACCGTGGGGTACTACTCAGCAAGAAAAAAGAATAAATTTTGAAAAACATTACCATCTTGGATGAATCTCCAGGGAATTATGCTGAGTGGAAAAGATGATCCCAGGAGATTTCATACTGTATAATTCCATTTATATAACATTTTGGAATGACAACATTTTAGAAATGGATGACAGATTAGTGGTTGCCGGGGCTTAGGGATAGGGCGTGGGCTCTCAGGAGGGAAGTAGATGTGGTTATAAAAGCACAACACGAGGGATTTAGGGAGCTTCTCTGTTTTTGACTATGGTGGTAGGTATATGATCCTACAGGTGATAAAATTGTATAGAATTTAATACTAACACATGTACACATATAAAAGTAATACTGGAAAATCTAAATCAGATGCGTTTATATAAGTGCCGGTATCATAGTTGTCCTATTATTCTATGATTTTGCAAAATGATACCATCAAGGGAAACTGGACAGAGTACACAAAAGATCTCTATTATTCCTAGAACTGCATGTGAGTGTGTAGCTATCTTAATAAAAATTCAATTAAACATGTAATTAATGCATTCTCAGATGCAAATTATTACATATAGAATGGTTAAACAACAAGGTCCTACTGTATAGCACAGGGAACTATATTTAGTATCCTGAGACAAACCATAATGGAAAAGAATATAAAAAATTATGTGTATATATATATATGTATAACTGAATAACTGCTGTACAGCAGAAATTAACAAAACATTGTAAGTCAACTATACTTCAATAAAAATTACACTTCTCAAGATACATAATTATTGAAGGAGAGATAATTGGAAATGTTATTTCCAATAACATTGAGTTATTACTGGTTCTGCAATAAGGTTACAACAATTAATCTGAGAGTGAACTACTTCAAGGGTATTAATGGTATCAAAAGGCAAAAGAAGATGTAGATCACAGAACTGGGCTAAGCTTATTTTGGAATTATCTTCTGAGGCCAACATAAGTAGAAACAGCCAAGTATCATTTAAGCATAACAATTTCCTGCTTTCAGAATTGGGCAAGGCTTCTATGAGAAACATTGTAATGCTTATGCAAGATTTAATAGGATACATTTTGAGAGGAAAAATGATTATTTTATATTGTTATTTAGTAACAGTACACTAACAGTAACTCTTTCTAAAAAAAATATATGGCTGAAAGATTGGATGTCAGTCTCGGAAGTTAAGTTGTCAGTCAGGCATAGACTACTTAAAAAAAACTTGTGGGTTGGCAACGAGATAACTAGAAACATCCAGTTTGACTATTTTTAGATGGCTGTCATTTAGGATGACCCAAAACTATTGAAGTTTTGAAGTGTCAGCATGCTTTGAAAAAGATAATATTAGTAACAAAAAGAACAAGAGAAGTGACCTCGTTAGAAAATATTTGTGCCCCAGGTTTTGAACTTTCCTTTGACTTTGAAAGTTGGGATGGGGAGCAGGAGTTCCTACTTGGGCAGAGATTTGATTTTTTGATTGTCTAACTCACAGTTAACTACTCATCATGATGATGAATAGTTTTTCCTAAGTAGCCTTCCTAAGTATCTCTCCAGATTCCAGAAGGAATGGCTTGGGGAAATTGACAGATACTGATTGATGAACTGTAGCGGTATATTTAATCTTCACTGGAATTCGGGCAATCTTTTCCCAGAACAGAATAGTCTAGTATTAGCTGTCTGTCTGGTAGGTAAACGTGTCTGCTTTCTTGGGATTTAATAAACTAAGAACAAGATAGTGGGTCTCCACTTGAATCACTTGCTTGACACAAATTTTCCTCAAATATTTGATGAATTGGAACTTAATAATTAAGCCAGATTGAAACGCCTCATAAGATAATACTATTCCCTGTTGTTCCATAGGTCTCAGGCAAGATTATGCTTCTACTTCAGCATCTGTGTCGAGACATAGTTCCAGTGTGTCACTGAATTCAGGAAAAAAAGGGACGTGTAGTGATCAAGAATACGATCGATTCAGCCTGGAGGACGAGGAGGAATTTGATCACCTGCCACCACCTCAGCCTCGTCTTCCAAGATGTTCACCTTTCCAAA
Source organism: Balaenoptera acutorostrata (assembly GCF_949987535.1). NCBI lineage: Eukaryota > Metazoa > Chordata > Mammalia > Artiodactyla > Balaenopteridae > Balaenoptera > Balaenoptera acutorostrata. Next base: position 29,050,732 of record NC_080081.1, on the reverse strand, counting down.
GAGGAATTCCCCATTCACAGACTTTCTCCAGCATTCGGGAGTGTAGGAGGAGCCCCGGTTCCCAGTATTTTCCTTCGAATAATTACCAGCAGCAACAGTATTACTCACCTCAAGCCCAAACTCCAGATCAGCAACCAAATAGGACCAACGGAGGTAAGTTGTATGCCCCTTTGGTATTCGATGTGCTTTGATCTTTCATACATGGTCAAGAAATGGTTTTAAGGTCAATATAAATAACTGGTAAATGTTTCCAAGACTTATTAAGTACATTCTCAGGACCTTATCAGTTTGGTTGGTGTACATTTAAATCTATAATTGACCAGCTTCTGATTACGTGTCCCAGATTTATAGCTTCTGGGAAACCATTGTGAGGTACCAGACTGAGTCAGAAATGGGGAGCATCTTCATGTTGTGGCTGGTAAAGCTGTAGGACAGCAGGGCTGTGGTAGTTGAGGAGTTCCTAGTTCCATGGAGTCAGAGGCACTGAGCTGCATCTTCTCTCATCTTTCTCAAAACCCCCCATCTCTGACGGCCCGCTCCTAGCCCAGAGTGATGGATGGTAAGTGTGGACCCTGGTGCTTGGACAGGATGCTGCAGTGCACATCGAGATTTAGGGGAAGTCTGGGATGTGTCTTTCCCTCTGGTGTCCTGACATCTAGAATTAAGATCTGTGCAGCATTGGGGCTGTGGAAGCTGATATTTGGCGTGGTAACGGCAAGTTGATTTGTCCTGATGGCAGCACGGTGGGTTGGAATATGTGTTGTTCTTTTTTGTAATTTTTTCTGTTTCCCTCTTCATCATTTGTGTTCCTTCCCCACTCCCAGGAGTTATAGATCTTTTTTTTTTTTTTTTAAATCCAGTCCAACCTTTTATAACTTATTTTTTTTTAATTTATTTTATTTATTTTTTATTTTATTTTTGGCTGTGTTGGGTCTTCGTTTCTGTGCGAGGGCTTTCTCTAGTCGCTGCAAGCGGGGGCCACTCTTCATCGCGGTGCGCGGGCCTTTCACTGTCGCGGCCTCTCTTGTTGCGGAGCACAGGCTCCAGACGCGCAGGCTCAGCAGTTGTGGCTCACGGGCCCAGTTGCTCCGCGGCATGTGGGATCCTCCCAGACCAGGGCTCGAACCCGTGTCCCCTGCATTGGCAGGCAGACTCTCAACCACTGCGCCACCAGGGAAGCCCCTATGGATCTTGACTTACAAGAACTAGAGGGAGAATAATCGTGTGATATTCTAAGCCTGGTATGTTTTTGCACTGATGATCAGTCTGACCCTCACACACAAATCCTGTAGAGTATGGAGAAACTAACCATACTTATAGAGCTATAGCTTTTAATTATTCTACAGCAGCATTTCTCAAACCTGGGCCCAGAAATGATCCAACAAATTATTTAAAAATATTGCAAGGCCAAATACAAATCATACTAGTCATCACCTGCTATCACGTACTTAGTGTTTACTTTTTCTTCCTCTGGACTTCTATTATTCATGCTAATTGAGAGACCATTTGAAAATACTTAAGGTTTTATAGTCAGAACTTCTCTCTTTTTTAATACCTTCAGATTTCAAATTTAAAAGAAAACAGTGGCAGGTAAAGTAACTGCCACTAGTGACTAATTTATTAAAGCTGATAATATCAAAGACAATATTTTATGTGCTTAACGAAAATTACAGCATCATTAAAACTGCAGGAGAGGGCACAGAGTTGTTTCTGCAAAGGCTTTTCTTGTCAGGTGTCTTAGAGCATCACATCCTGCCTGTCGAGCAGATGTTCCCTCTGCATCTTGATTAGTATTGTCAGTGGGGTCATCGTCCTACCTTAGAAAAGTGGTATTAACTGACATTCAACACCATGATGAAAAGGGTTAGGTTTCCCTAAATCTGTGTTATGATGGTTCCTGTTAGGGAAGTGGAAATATTTCTCAGCCTGGTGTCTGACTGTGGTAGTTTTATTCCTCTAAAAGGTCTGGTCTCCACACGCAAAGGAAAATGGAATACAACAGCAGTTCTCTGCATTGGACTTCTGACTGATTAACTTAATGGCTGAGTACACAGGCTCTGAAGGCCAGTACGTGCTGAGTTCCCCTCCTGGCCTACCACTTACACCTTTCCCAGGCTTCTCATGCCTCTGAGCTCTCACTTATTTGGCTACAAAATGTAGACAAATAATATCCCTTTCTTAGAAAACTTAGGTATAATTGGACATCAAATCATCTGGTACACGTTCTCCTTTATGTAACATGGAATCCTTTAACCTAAGTTTGTCATAAGGAATAAATGAAATAATGACCATTCCACTGACTGGAGTAAAAATGCTGGAAAAGTTCAAAGTGCTGAAAAAGTAAAGGTGGTCTCCCCAACCCCACTGTTTTTTAAAACTTTTATTAACGTGGCTCAGATAGCTGAGCCTTCATTTGTTACCAGAGGATTATTTGAACAAAATTGTGGAATGAGAGTTGTAACTTTGAAACCAATCTCTCAAATATTTTTCTAAATTATTAAAATAATGTGGATAGAAGAAAACAATTAAAAGTAAAATAGAAGTGCATGTTAATATTTACTACTTCCATAGCTCCTACATTGCCTGGTTTCCAAAGGGATGGCTCTTAAAAGTTCTTGGTATATTTCTGGGGATCATAGGATTAAAAGGAGCATACAGCAGTCCACCCTTACCTGTGACTTCAGTTACCCATGGTCAACTGCAGTCTGAAAATGTTAAATGGAAAATTACAGAAATAAACAATTCGTGAGTTTTAAACTGTGCACTGTCGTGAGTAGTATGAGGAAATCTTGTGCCTTCCTGCTCTGTCCCACCTGGGAGTGAATCATCCCTTTGTCCTGTGTATCCACACTGTGTGTGCTTCCTGCCTGTCAGCGCCTGTATAGGAAGAACATCGTATATATAAGGTTCTGTACTATGGGCGGCTACAGGCACCCGCTGAGGGTGTTGGAACGTATCCCCTGCCCATAAGGTGGGGCAGGGTAGGGCTACTGTATTTGAATAGTTTGCCAGGTATGATAAATGATTAAAGCTTGCAGAACATTTGCTAACTGTGATTTTTAGGGTATGGCAGGGGTTATCAGTGGCATGGTGTAATCAGTGTTAGCCTGAGGACCTCCCTGAACCCTGTATTTACTGTAAGTCTAGATTTAGATGTTTGGTGGGTAACTGGCTGCTGCCTTTATTCCTTAAAGGATTCCTAAAGATTGATAGCAGAAGAAAAGATTGAGAAACAATGGTCTAGACTATAACCCCACTGGGAGTCGGGAACTCCCTTGTCTAACACAATGTATAGTATATATACACAGGAAATACTTGTTCATTCATTCATTCCACAAAGTGGGGAAGGGTGTCCAAGTGAAAGGACCAGCACGCTCACGGGTACAAGAGAGTGTGAAGTATTTGGAAATTCCGTTCTCCACTACGGTTGGCGAGTAGGCTGTGTGGCGAGGGCAGCAGGAGATGAGGCTAGAGATGGCTGCAGAGCCTGTATCCTAGAAGGATCTGTTCTCAGCCCAGGAGCTTGGGCTTTCAGAGGAAGGGGAGGGAGAGTGATCGGAGGGTTTTAGGAAGTGGCTGGCTAGAAGTCACTGGCTGTATGGAAGATGCGGAGGAACAAGACAGGGTGTACAGAGACCAATTAAGAGGATTTTGTGAAAATGTGGGTGACAAATAATGAGGTCTAAACTAGGTGGTAGTGGGAGATTTGTTAAATATTTGTGAGGCAGAATTGACAGGATTTGGGAGTCGAGGGTGAAGAAGGGAGGTGAAACTTGGAAGATTCCGCTGCTCTTTGGATGAGGTGACTTGATGAGTAGGGCTATAATCAAGGGATCTAAGTGATGCAGAAGGAGCTGTGTGTGAAGGGGAGAGAAATGAATCTGGTTTTGTACTTGAATGGGTTTTTACTTAGTATTCAGATGTATCCTTTGTTTTCTGAGCTTCAGTGACCTGATATGTGTACTTTAGTTTTGGGGGTGTGTGTATTAAAGAGAAAACTGTCTACATTGTAGAGTTGCTCTCTTGTGGCTGAATTCAAATCTCAGAGGCACTGAGGTCTGTGTGTGACTGACTCTCTGCTGCCCCTTAGTGGCGGAAGATGTACTCAGCAAGGAAAAAGAAAGGGAAGCATTTTTTCAAGTCTCCAAAGTTTGGTGGTGTACTCATGCCCCTTAAAACTTTCCAGAAGTTAATGTGGTCATGTTGATGTGATGAGTGGATATGTCAAAACATCTCAAGTTAGAATTTTAAGAATTTCTTCCTTTTTTGATACGCTAGCAAAAGATTCAGTAATTGCTGGTTTGACACTTCTAGGTTTTATTTATTAACATGTAACAATTCCTAGCTTTTTTTTTTTTTTTAACTGTAAGATTATTTTCTATCCTCACTTCGATTCAGTTTTATCCACTTATTGTATAGGAACAAACAGCTAATTGATTACCTAATTCCTCCCTCTTTTTATAGAACAAGTGCTTTCCTTTAGCAGTCTGTTTGGTGGAACCTTTCTGGAGCCGTGGGGTGTGTTTGTCTCTACCGGGGGTAATTAGTTAGCTTGCTAGAGTTCATAACACACATGATAATTTCTGTTTGTCATTGAACAAAATATGATTTCTATTTGTATTTACTTTTGAAAGCTAGTGTTTTAACTGGCATAAAAGTTGTGATTTTTAACTTTGTAAAATTCTTTTCTAGATAAGCTCCGAAGAAGTATGCCTAATCTAGCTCGGATGCCAAGCACAACCGCTGTTAGTAGCAATGGTAGTTCTCCAGTCACCGTGCGGAATAGTCAGAGTTTTGACTCAAGCTTGCATGGAGCTGCAAATGGAATTTCAAGAATACAGTCTTGTAGTAAGTATGACAATTTTTTTGTGTGTAATTTTAATTAGTTGTAACACCATTAGGAAAATCATACTATTTCATTTCTTTCTTTCTCTTAAGAACACTACAGGAAACTTTTCTCCTTGTGACACTTTTTTGTCTTTCACCATTACAACTGAGTGGTATTTTCACTGGTGCCTATGTCACCAATTAATAATTAGTAAATTCTATGCAATCCTTTATACCCAGGGATAGCAGTAGAAGCACTAAATGGTGATTGATTTGCTTACTCATCATACAAAAATGTTTTCTTTGCAGATCTGCCTCTTTTTAGCTGTGTACTTGATATGTTTACTCTGAGGAAGGCACACTTATTCTGTGTACTTTGGTCTTGTTACTTTGGTCTTGTTTTTCACCAGTCCAGAGCTTTCCCCTGGCAAATGAAGTTCTGTTTTAGTGTGTCTAAAGTAGGATTCATCTACTTCATTTCAGTTTGCCCCACAGTGTGTCATTCATCCTCTGTATGGTTTACCCAGTGATGAGCAGCATGGTGGAAGTAAAATCTAGTGTGTGTGTGTGTGTGTGTGTGTGTGTGTGTCCGTCCGCTTTGTGTGGGGACGTGCTGGCTCCAGGGCACTCCCCCCCCCCCAACTCATGCTGTCTGTAGGGGTAGTTGGGGTTAAGTCTGAGGCTGACCCCTGGGTGGCAGATGCAAGGTCACAGTCCCAGTATTGATATGCCCAAACCCGGGAGGCCTGAAGTGTGTTCAGAGTGTGTGGCCAAGCGCCATCAACCAGATGTCTTAAGTCTGCACCCAGAAGACTCCTTGGTGGCCCTAACAGACTACCCTGTGTACCTCCAACACATGTCTAGTACCTAAATGATTCACATGTTTTATTGAATCTGTAGATAAATTTTAGAATTGGTATCTTAACAATATTAGTTTTCTAATGCATTAACATGGAACATTCTTTCATTTATTTAGATCATCTTGTCTCTCAAAGTTTTGTAGCTTTCTATATAGAGGTTAATACATCTATAATTTATTCCTAAGTATTTTATTTTTAAAATGTTTTTGTAAATAGTATCTTTTTCAAATTTTAGTGTCTACTAGTTTGCTGGTATTTAGAAATACAATTGATTTTTGTATTTTGATGTTGTATTCAGCAGCTTTGCTAATAACTTCATTTATCCTAATAGTTATAAATTTGGAATATACCCATAACATAATGCATCTGAACACCAACGCATGTTCAAGAATGTTCATAAAACCCCAAACTTAGAAATAACCAAGCTTTTCATCATCAGGAGAATGGATTTTGACATTCATTCAATGGAATACCCCATAGCAATGCAAATATGGATGAATCTCAAAAACATAATATTGAGTCAAAGAAGCCAAAGAAGAGAACATACTATATAATTCCATTTACATGAAGTTCAACATAGGAATAACTAGTCTGTGGTGATAAAAGTGAAAATAACAGTCACTTTGGGGGAGTACTGACTGGGAGAGGGTATGTGAGAGCTTATTGAGGTGCTGGCAGTGGTTCACGTCTTGCTGTGGATATGGTTACATGCGTGTGGTCACTTCAAAATTTCATTCTGCTCTAGGCTTAACATTTAGGTACTTTATGTATATTGTGTTTCAGATGAAATTGGGCCAAATTCACCTGTTGATTTTTTTTTTAAATTAAGACTTTGTTTTTGAGCAGTTTGAGGTTTACAGAAAAATTGAGCGAGAAGTACAGAGTTCCCATATATCCCCGCATGTCCCCCTTCCCCTCCTCCAGTTTCCTCTGTTATTAACATCTTGCATTAGTGGGGTATGTTTGTTACAGTTGATAAGCCAATATGTTGGAACATTCACAGTTAGAAGCTACTAAACTAAGGAACTGTAGAATTGGTTGGAAAGGATCTTAGAGATGATTTGCCAGCCAACACAAGTTTACTGTGTCCCTAAAGCTTGATGGAAACAGAACTCTAGCAGAATCTTACAGAGACCTCATTTGTCATCGAATTTTTTGGCTACTGTACACATACATCAGCATTCCTACATATAGATTTCACCTAATGTATACTTGAACGAAACTAATTTAAGGAAATATTTTCAAGAGATATTAAATAAAACCATAGACGTTTTTTGTCTTTCTTCTCACTTTTTATCAGAGAGATATCTATTGTATATTCTGTGCTTAAGTTCAAAATCAGTTCAACTGTTTTAGGAAACAGGGTCTGTTTGTGTTAACCGCATCACAAGTGTACCAGGCAGCAGAGGCTAGAGTGGTTCGTAAACAACAGGTAATGTTGTATGTGTAAGTTTATGTTAAATTTGTGATTCAGTTTTTTCCTTGGAGAAAAGGATTTATAAAATTTAAAAATTTCTGCCAAACAGTTCATGGTTTTGTTTTTTTTTTAATTTTTAAAAATTTTTTAAATTTTATTTATTTATTTATTTTTGGCTGTGTTGGGTCTTCGTTTCTGTGCGGGGGCTTTCTCTCGTTGCAGCAAGCGGGGGCCACTCTTCATCGCGGTGCGCGGACCTCTCACTATCGTGGCCTCTCTTGTTGCGGAGCACAGGCTCCAGACGCGCAGGCTCAGTAGTTGTGGCTCACGGGCCTAGTCGCTCCGCGGCATGTGGGATCTTCCCAGACCAGGGCTCGAACCCGTGTTCCCTGCATTGGCAGGCAGATTCTCAACCACTGCGCCACCAGGGAAGCCCGTTCATTGTTTTTTAATGTGAAATAGTGCACAATCATGGGACAGTATATTGATGAAGTTCGTAAGGGTTCTTACCCAGAGAGCTCCCTTCATTTCACAGATTCTGCTGCTGTTATCCAGGTAGTACTTGCCGAGTGGTTACTCAGCCATTGTAAGGCTTTATGTGGATTAACTCATTTAGTCTTCCCACCAACCCTATGAAATAAATGTCATAATGAAAATTACTTAAGAAATATGTCTGTAATAAGCTGTTTGTGCCTACTGATGCCACCTGTCTTCCCTTCTATAATTACTATAATTACTGCTATTAAATTGTCCCCTTGTTTTATCCTCATGACACCATCCCCAGTGCAACCATCAAGAAATCCTAATGGCTTCCAAGCAAGCAAGCAAGCAAGCAAGGAAGAAATCCTGTGAGAACTCAGAGATGCTCAGATTTGTTACAGGAAAGAAGGTTGTTGTTCCAGCTGGCTTCTAAATATAGTCAGGCACTCAAAAATGTTGCTGCTGATTGATAGAGAAGGAGACGCTCGTCAAGAAGTAGAATTTTCCAATACTAAATGCAGTCTGGAACTCGTATTTCATTTATCTACATGCATATATGCAGATAAATTTCTATATCTGTAAAACCCTTTCAACAGTATCAGCTTCTTGGAACATAACACGCGTGCAGATAGTGGTAGGCGTTCTCTCATGTGCGTGTCCTTTGTTCTTCTAGTTCCGTCACCGGGGCAGCTTCAACACAGAATCCACAGCGTGGGACATTTCCCAGTGTCTGTCCGGCAGCCTCTGAAAGCCACAGCCTACGTGAGTCCAACCGTTCAAGGCAGCAGTAACATGCCTTTATCCAACGGCTTACAGTTACACTCCAACACGGGGATCCCTGCCCCCAGCAAAGCTGCGGCTTCTGGGGTAACGGGCCGCAGCGCACTCCCAAGACCTTCACTGGCAATAAATGGCAGTAACCTGCCTCGAAGCAAAATTGCACAGCCTGTCAGAAGGTAAGAACCTTTGCTTGTTCGTCTGCATGGCCTCGTTTGCAGTCTGCAGTTAGAAACCACTCCGGGAACCATCCTGACTTTTCCTTTGTCTAACCCTGGTAGGTCCCTCTGCCCCTTCTGGCCTGACTCGTGACCTCTTGCCTCTGGGTTCAATACCTTTTTAATCAATTTTTTTTTTTTTTAAAGTATAGTGTCTGGACTGGGTCCTATCTGTAGACATTCAGATTTAATTGCTTCGGGGTGTGGCTCAGTCATCGGTACGTTGTTTTTTTGTTTTGTTTTGGTTTTTAATTAATTAATTAATTAATTTTTTTTTTTTTTTGGTCTGTGTTGGGTCTTCGTTTCTGTGCCAGGGCTTTCTCTAGTTGCGGCGAGCGGGGGCCAGTCTTCATTGTGGTGCACGGACCTCTCACTATCGCGGCCTCTCTGGTTGCGGAGCACAGGCTCCAGACGCGCAGGCTCAGTAATTGTGGCTCACGGGCCTAGTTGCTCTGCGGCATGTGGGATCTTCCCGGACCAGGGCTCGAACCCGTGTCCCCTGCATTGGCAGGCGGATTCTCAACCACTGCACCACCAGGGAAGCCCCCTTTTTAATCAATTTTTAATCAAAATGGGCAAAAATGTCATTAGGCACATGCACATACACACCCTCCCCCAACAGTCACGATTTTAAAAGCATCTTAGTGATTTTTTTTTTTTTTTTTTTTTTTTTAATGTTTGTGGGTTGGCACTCCTGGGAGGGCTCCTCGAGGCCATATTTTTTATTTATTTTTTTATTTTTGGCTGTGTTGGGTCTTCGTTTCTGTGCGAGGGCTTTCTCTAGTTGTGGCAAGCGGGGGCCACTCTTCATCTTGGTGCGCGGGCCTCTCTTGTTGCGGAGCACAGGCTCCAGACGCGCAGGCTCAGTAGTTGTGGCTCACGGGCCTAGTTGCTCCGCGGCATGTGGGAATCTTCCCAGACTAGGGTTCGAACCCGTGTCCCCTGCATTGGCAGGCAGATTCTCAACCACTGCGCCACCAGGGAAGCCCCTATCTTAGTGATATTTAACTGGGACTTTATTAGCTTATGTTGGTGTAAGTTTGGTATATTCCAGGTAGATTTTTTTTTTTTTTCTTTCAAAATTCCAGCCTGCTTGCAGGGCACCCGTTCGATGATCTTATGGTTGTGGCGGGCCCTTCTTGAACTGGATCTCCTGGAGTGTCTTATGGTTAAAAACAATTCCATAAAAGCGAGTTGAGGACAGAGTAGAAGATGAGAAAATGGCGGCAGTAAATCAACTCCTACAGGAAATTAGGATTTGGAGGAGGAGAGGGAGGGAACCATGGTAAAAGTGTGAAAAGGATTTGAGAACAAGTAATTTTTCTTTATGCATCGGGTAGCTATAAATAGTTTTAATTTTCTGATAAATAGGTGCTCAGATCAAAAACAAATTCAGAAACTATTGTAAAACAAACACAGAAAAGTAAATAATCCTACTATCCAGATAGAAATCATTTTGGTGCATGTTTGTTCAATGCCGGGCTGTGTTGCATTTGTGACTGAATAGAATCACATTATTTGATGTATGTAGGTCATTGTGGACAGTCCATTTATCCTCGGATATATGTCTTCAAACTAACCTCTTGGAAGGGCTGTCACTGCCAGACAATGAGAGGGTCTGTCTGTTTCCACAAACTTAGGCAAACATTGGGTATTATCATTCTTTTTAAATTCTCTGCCAATATAATAGGCAAATCTTTGATTATTTGTAAGACAGAATAACATGGAGAAATTTTCAATTTGTATTCAATTAAGTAACCACTTATGTTTTTAGGCCATTTTTCTCTTGAGTTTATCTGTTTCTTTTTTTTTTTGTAAATTTATTTATTTATTTATGGCTGCATTGGGTCTTCGTTGCTGTGTGCAAGTTCTCATTGCGGTGGTTTCTGTTGTTGCGGAGCACGGGCTCTAGGCACGCGGGCTTCCGTAGCTGTGGCTCGAAGGCTCTAGGGCACAGGGTCAGTAGTTGTGGTGCACAGGCTTAGTTGCTCCGCGGCATGTGGGATCTTCCCGGACCAGGGCTCGAACCCGTGTCTCCTGCATTGGTAGGTGGATTCTTAACCATTGTGCCACCAGGGAAGCCCTATCTGTTTCTGATTTTAAAATATTCTTTATACACTGAGGATATTGATCATTTTCCACTTAGGTTGCAGATCTGCTTGTGCACATACAACATGCGTGGCAACGTGCCGAGACCTGGGCTTTCCATCAGATGAGCACGTGGAAGGCCCAGAAATACGAGGCACACTTGGGAAGGTGCCAGCACGTTGTCACTGCTGCCGTGGCAGAGAGTAGATCAAAGTAAGTGATGGGACTCATGGCATTACTTACAAGCTGTGTCCTTTTTTCATTCCTTTATAGTTTCCTTCAGCCTCCAAAGCCTCTGTCTTCACTCAGCACTCTGAGGGATGGAAACTGGAGAGATGGTTGCTACTGATGCAGTGCTATGTATGTCTGAACAGCTGGAAAGAAGCGGAAATGAGGGTCGTGTTACCTAGCTGGCTGGGTAACAGCGGATGTCGGGATATTCTTTCCCTTCTGCGTTTTAACATATTAACTGCATTGTTTTTCAATGGACCAATCACCAGAGACTAATTATTGCACTTAAATATTTGCCTGAGATACTGCAGCGTTCACAAATCCATGGTTGCAGTATGGTGACACTTAGAGCTAGGAAGTTTTTGTAGAACTGATACGTACCTGAATCCTTTTTGAGAGAATTGAGATGTATTCACCCATAATGCTTTCTTTCTTTGCCGTCTGAGTTTCTTAAAGTAACTTGTTCAATTTACTTACATGTTCTAAACATCTTCCCATTACATGTTCTGTATTTTAATACATTGCATCTTTACAACCAGGTTCTATAACGTATGCTTTGAAGTTTACTTTTTTATAGTTTACAGGAATTTTATTTTTTGTGCCTATTTCTTTTTACACCTACGTGAACCACTATGGAACAACTTAAATTTTGTGCCATAAAAATATTTTTGTGGTAAGGTACTATTTTTTTAGCTCTAGGGATATATCAGCAAAAATCCATCATACAGTTTGAGAGACATAATTTTGTGTTGAATGAGCACAATGTAATCTGGAGCCTTGAGCACTGAGACAGCCAGACAACAGCGTGGAATGGTCTTGTCGTTTTCATTGTTAATTTATTGTCATACGTGGGTTTCATATTTATAATGGCATCACAAGCTCATTGCACTTAATACCTGCAATGTTTGCTACTGTACTACAATTGATTTTCCATACTTTTACAGAAGATGAAACTGTAACATTTTATTAATAATGCTTCTGGAAATGAACGCATTTTAAAGCAAATAAATCTTTTTGATAGACCTTTTACAAAATCCATTTGCACTAATGAATGCTTTCTTACGGTATATGACTTAATATTTGTTACTGTGTACACTGCTGTTTTGGAATGTTCAGAAATAAAGACTATTTCAGCAGTATCAGGTCACGCATGAATGTGCAGCATAAACAGTACGAATACCACACCTACGTTTCACCACGATTGTGAAACTATCGTCATTGTTATGCTCTTGTACAGGGCATTTATACCTGAGGCGGGTAGGCAGAATATTTGCATTTGTAAACAATTTTCTGTCTCTAAAATGCTTGGGATAAGAGATGTGAGGTTTTAGTTTTGCAGTGGGGTTTGGGTACCACTTAGGATGGTCACTAGAACCCAAGGAGCCTCTTGCCCAGAAACCCATTTGTGGATGAATACTGTCAGTGGAGATTCCAATATTTTATGGGGGTTGAACTTGAAGTATTTATTTTCTCAGTGTCAGTAAAATAGCAAAGTATTATCATTAGTCTACACTATATTTGATATACATTGGAAAACTTTTCACCTGAAGTTGCTATGGAAAGGTTAGGTGAAAGGTTTCAATGGTAAGTTTTAAAACAGAGTTCTCCCGAAGGCCATTAGAGATTTTTATTTTTAAGAAGTGTGCCTTTCTACATAGTTCCATGGGGAACTAAAAGACTGGCTTTTAATTAGCCTGTCCTTTAAATGAAATGTGGGCTAGAGGAGGTGAGGTATCAAAGGAGAAGTGATATTTATTGAGCGCTTTGTTAGTGACAAGGACTGTGCTAGAAATTTTTTATATATTTGTCTAATTTTTAACAATCACCTCCGATTACCACTATTTAAAAAATAAAGACCCTGAGCCCAAGGGATGTGACATTAACCTAGTGTAAACATAAAGCTAGTAAATAGTGAAGCTGACTTTTGAATCCAGGTGTATCTGATCTCAAAAGTCTGTTTTTGCCACTACTGTGCTCTTCCTATGAACATATGTAGTGCAGTTAGTACATTTTTTAAAAATGAGTTTATATTCTGCTGAGAAGATGAAAGGATTCAACTCATTTGCAAATCAAGTATTTCATTTATATTCAAAAAAGTCTGTTCAGCCCTTGGAATAAACACCAAAGATCCCTGTATCTTGGAACTTACATTCTAGTTAGGAGAGAGACAGTAAACTACATACAAGTAAGTAAGTCACAGTACATTAGGTCTTAAGTGCTATGGCAAAAAAAGAAAAGGAGATGAAAGTAAGGGGGGAGGTGAGAAAATGGAGATGGGGAGAGATCACAGTATTAAGTAGGGTTATCTGGGTAGATCTCACTAAGGTGACACCTGAACAAAGACAAAAAGGTGTTGGTGATTATTTTCACAGTTCTCCCCAGGATGGTATGTAACATTTATTCCAGATGCACAGGAGAGAATTGAATGTCTTGCATCAATAGATGCCCTAGGGTATGGTCCCCACGTCAGCAGCGTCAACATCTCTTGGAAACTTATTAGAAAATGCAGATCCTCAGGCTCACCCCACACCTATTCAATCAGCCCTCTAGGTGATTTACAGAGCCCCCTCGGAGAAAAGCTGCTGGAAAGGAGCGAGCAGCCTAGGCAAAGGCTTAGGGCAGAGCGTGCCTGGGGTGTTTGAGGAAGAGCAAGGAGGCCATTGTGGCTGCAAGCAGAGGGAACAAGGAGGGAAGCAGTAGAGATGAGGTCTGAAGGGAGACAGGGAAAGATCACGTAGGGCATGTGGGCCGCAATAAGGCTTTTGATTTTACTCTGGAAATGGGAGCTATTCATGGTTTTGAGCAGCAGAGTTTATGATTTGACTTTTTAAAAGCATCACTCGCATTTGGTGAAAATAGACTCTTAAGATAAGAAATGAAGATGCCGCGAAGGTGAATTAAACTATTTAGTCCAGACAAGAGATGATGTGGAACTGGACCAGCAAGATAGCAATGGAGGAGATAGAAATGGTCAGATTCAGGCTGTCTTCTAAAACTACAGCTATCGGGATTTCTTTATGGATTGGATATACTGTGTTAGAGACTGAAAGAAAAACTCCAGGTGTTTTGGGCTGGCAACTAAAAGGATGGAGTTCCTCCAACAGGGACGGGGAAGCTGTGGGTGGAGTAGGCTGGAAAACCATGATTCTGGCTGAGCTCAGTTATGCTCTCCAGGGAGTTCCCTGGCAGTCCAGTGGTTAGGACTTGGCACTTTCACTGTCGGGGCCTGGGTTCGATCCCTGGTCAGGGAACTAGGATCCCATAAGCCACGTGACACATTCCAAAAAAAAAAAAAAAAAACAGTTGCGCCCTCTATCTCATGTGCATTCCTTACACTGTAACAAACCAGGACTCATACAGGAAAAGTGATCCTGAGATGCTTAGTTCTGCAACATGAAAGGGAACTATGGTGCTGAGTTAACACAGACAGTCTAGCCTGGCTGACATTTGTATTAGTTAGCTATTGCTGCATAACAAGTTACTACAAAACTAAGTGGCTTAAAACATTATTATCTCAGTTTCTATGGGTCTGGAACCTGGCCACAGCCTAGCTGGGTCCTCTTGCTCAGGGTTTCTCACAAGGCTGCAGTCATCCTGAGACTCACTAGGGAAGAATCTGCTTCCAAGATCACTCACGTGATTGTTGGGATGATTCATTTCCTTGTGTGCTATTGACCAGAAGGTACCATTGCTTTCTTGCCACATGGACCTCTCCTTGGGCCGCTTACAACATAGTGGCTTGCTTCATCAGAATGAGCACGAGAGAGAGAGAGAGAGAGGTTGGAAATTTTTCTGTTGTAACTTAATTTTTAGAAGTGACGGCCCATCGTTTTTGCCATGTTTTATTCATTGGAAGCAACTCACTATGTCCAGCCCTTATTTAAGGGGAGGGGATTACACAAAAATGTTAATACCAGGAGACAAGGATCATTGGGGCCATCCTAGAAGCTTCCTGGAAAACACTGCCAACCACTTTACTAGATAATGCCAGTCTAATTTCCCATTAGTTGTATTACTGTACATGTTTGCCAGGAGGCTACGAGAATTCCTGTTACTACACATATTTGGTATTGTTAAAACATCTTTAACTTTTAAGTCTGTGGGTATCTAGTTGTGTCTCATGGTTTTAATTTTCATTTCCTTGGTTGTAGTGAGATAGAATATCTTTGCATTTGTTTATTGAACATTTGCATATCATCTTTTATGGATTCCTGTTCAGATCTTTTGTCCATTTTTCTATTGGGGTTTCCTTACTGATTTGTAGTAGTTATTTATATAGTCTGCTACAAGCCTTTTGTCAGTTATGTATGTGTTAAAACTATATCTTCACACTGTGTAGCTTACCTTTTAATTCTTTTAATGAGGTATTTTGATAGAACTATTAATTTTAATATAGTACATATTTACCATTTTTTTAAAAGATTAGTCATTTTGTGTCTTGTTTAAAGAGTATTTCCCGACCCTGGAATCATGAATATAATCTCCTGTATTCTCAACGTTTTATTATTTTGCTTTTCACCTATATTTTATATTGTTCATGTGGATTTATAGTTGTCCTAGTAACACTTACTGAAAACTTTGTCCTTACCTCACTGTTCTTTGTCATAATCAGATGTCTTTGTGTGTGTGTCTATTTCAGAACTGTCTATTCCTGTATCAGAACCATACTGTTTTAATCTCTATAGGCTTATAATTACATTTTGCTAAATAGAGTAGTTTTGCTATCTTTTCCTTCAAGAGTGTCATGGATATTCTTGTCCCTTTGCATTTCCATATGTATTTTTAAACAAACTAGCCAGAAAAACATCCTGTTGGAATTTTGATTGGATTGCATTGAATTTATAATTCAATATCTTGGAAATTGACTGTTTACATACTGAGTCTTAAAAATCCATGAACATGGTCTACCTCTTCTTTTATTGATTGAGGTATTCTTTAATCTCTCTCAATAAAATTGTGCAAGTTCTTCCCAGAGGACTTAAATGCCTTTTGCAAGATTAATTTCTAGGTATGTGATACTTTTTTATGCTATGTGATACTTATGATATTTTTAAAATTTCATTTCAAATGTTTTATTCAACCACCTTAAATTTATCTTATGTTAATTTATATTTAGAATCTTTATATACACAGTCAAAATGTATGAATGTTAGCTTTCTTTCTTTCCTATCCTATATCTTTTCTTTCTTTTTCTTGCCTATGGTCTTCAATGCAGTAGTAAATATAAATGATAATAGATATCTATCTCTTTGCTAATTCAAAAGGAAAGCTTTCTCTTTTCTTACCATTAGGTTTCAAATTTGCTAACAGTATTTTATCATAAAAGAATGTAAATTTTAAACAAACTTTCTGCATCTATTAAAATAAGACTATCTCATTTAATCTGTTAATATGCTGACTTTATGATGGATTTTTCTAATGTTGACTCAACCTTGAATTGCTGAGATAAATCCAACTTGGTCATGATGCATTACTCCTTTTTAAAATCGATTGATTTCATTTACTAATATTTTATTTAGGAGTTTTGTCCAATTTTTGAATAAAATTGGTTTATAATTTTTCTTTCTCAAACTGTCCCTATTAGGTTTTGGAATGAAGATAGTGTTAGTCTCATAAAATGAATTGGGGAGTACTATGTGTTTTTCTAGCTGGGAGGATTTATGTAATATTGGAGTTATTTCTCCCTTAAAAATGTGATAAATCTCACTGGTAAAGCCACTGGGGCTTGGAGTTCAGTCAAGTCATGTTTTTAAAATCTGATGTTGTGTTTATTCTGCTTCCAAAAGCATGATTAAACCTCCTACTTTATTGGTGGATTATCTATATACTCCTCTACTCTTCATAGTTCTATCAAATTTTGCTTTGTCTTTTTAGGCCACATGATTTGGTGTATACATATTTAAATATCTTTTATCTTCCTGGCAAAGTGAACCTGTTATCTTGGAACTAGTCTTCTTTATTTTTCTTTTTAATGTCTTAAAAAATCTATTTTTCAGATATTAAATAGCTACGTATTTCTTTTAGTGTTTATATGATATATATTTTTAAACCTTTGCTTTCAAATTTTATCATTCTTGTGTTAAACAACATACAGTTCAGGGTTTTTTAAACCTAGTATGAAAATCTTTGCCCTTGAACTTGATCATTTAAGCCATGGTATATAAAATAATTACTGACATATTTAGATATAAATCTACCACCTTCTTATGAGCTTCGTTTGTTACATTTGTTCCTTTTCCCCCCATTTTTATCTTCCTTTAGATTGTTTTTTTTAATTCTGCTTTTCTCTCCTATTAGTTTGAAAATTATACCCTAATCCTCCTTTGCTATTCTTTTAGTGGTTACCCAAGAAGTGACAATTTGCATCCTTAACCTGTCAAAGAATAATTTACCTTTATCATCCTCGTAGGTAACAGAAGGACCCCCAAATCTCCCTACATCTAATCCTTAAATTCATGATTCAGCCAGGGATTAGGGAGAAGAGACCATATACAGATTTTTGGGCTGTTAAAATTCAGAGAAATCAGAATTAGCCATGTTCCTTAAATTCATGATTCAGCCAGGGATTAGGGAGAAGAGACCATATACAGATTTTTGGGCTGTCTAAAATTCAGAGAAATCAGAATTAGCCATGTAAACAATGCAACACTATGCTAAAAGATATTGAGAGAAAGAGTGGTGATGGGACCAAGGGAATGATCAGCTTTGGTGAGGTCAGCAATTTGATCTTAAAGCAGGTCCTGGGTTCACTCATCCAACAAATATTTACTGAGAGCCTACTATTTGTCAGGCTTTGTGCTAAACACGGAGGATATCACAGCCAACAAGTCAGATGTGGTTCTACCTTCATGGAAGTGACATTCTTGATTCTAGTAAGAGAGACAGGTTCACATCTAACAAATACCATGTCCTTCCTATAAAGGAAGAAGCAAGGAGCTAAGATACAGAATAACGGGATGGGAGCAGGGGGGCAAGCATGCTCCCGAAAGGCCTGTCTGAGAAGAGGACACTTAAGCTGAGGATGTATGGGAATTCATCAAATGAAGAGAAAGGGAAAGATTATTTCAGGTAGAGAGAGGGAAGAATTTGGAGTGTATAAGGGGCCAAAAGAAGGCTGGTGGGGCTGGACCCTAGTGTGCTAGTGGCTCAGCTGGCTCCATGCTTTGTGGGGTCCAGTACGAAATGAACTTGGAGAACATACTAAGAATTTCAGGATGGCAACAGTCCAGCATTGAACCAATCACAGGGCTCTTCTGAGCACAGGCCTACGTGCCACTGCACGGGTCCCAGGACCACGGGAGAGGGAAGGGCATGAGCCTGTGGAACCGCAAGTAAGGAAGGGCTTTGAATTTTATTCCAAGTTCAATGGGAAGCTATTTATTAATAGTAACACTAACACTCATACTTCTCTTCCTATGTGCCAGACACTCAGCCAAGTTCTTTAGAAGTTTTTACTAATTTAATCCTCACACAATCTTATTGTTCTAAAATTACACCTGTGGGATTTTAATTTGTGGAAGTGACTGAGTGATGACATCAAGAGCTCGATGCCACTGAAAGAAGACTTTTATTACTCATGTTTCCGGAAAGGAAGGGGCAAGTCACAGCACACGGAGGAAGGTTTTGGTCAGGAGGTGGAAGTCTAGGCCAGAGCCTTTGCTGGGGTTTCTGCAGGAAACGCAAGGCAAGGCAGAGTAAACAGTCTAGGATTGGCTGATCTGAATAATTCCAGGGGGCTTTGAGCTATAGGGGTGGTCTCCAGTTGCCTAGTACTTGGCCCTAGGGTGATTTAGGGCAGGGGGAATATTGCTTTGGTGTGTGAGAACTGGATAAGAAGAGGGTGGGGGACTTGGCCTTGGATCAGCCGGTCTGCACACGCAGGCCGACTCACAGGGAAGAGGTCAACACTTCGGTAGATAGTTTGGCCCTGTGATGAACAGCTGCCAAACAGACATAACAAATCTAAGAAAGCACAGCTAAAACACCCACTGAAGTAAATACTATTATCATTCCCATTTATTTTATTTTTTCTACATCCCCAGGATTTATTTGATACCTGGAAACTTGTACCTTTTGACCCCCTTCACCCATTTCACCCACTCCCCACCCCCTGCGCCCCTGGTAACCACCAGTTTGTTCTCTGTATCTGTGAGCTCATTTTTGTTGTTGGTTTTTAGATTCCACATGTATGTGAGCTCATATGGTATCTGTCTTTCTATTATCCCCATTTTGAAAATGAGGAAACTCAGGTACAGAGAGGTTAAACAACTTGCCCACGGTCACAGAGCTATTAGGGGCCAGAGCTGGGATCTGGACCCTGGCGTTGAACCAAAAGATAACTTGAATAAATATGAAGTTAAAACTCATGGTCTATGGAGAAAGCACTAAAGAGAGCCAAGGGTGGAAGCAAGCGCAAAGCTGGGGTGGGCATTCCTGGTAGAGGGGGCAAGACGTGCAAGGAAACGGAGTGTGCAAAGAACAGGTGTTAACTCGCGTGGCCAATCTGGTGAGCTGTTTCATCCAGCTGCCTGCAGGGTGGGAGGGAGTGCCGGAGGGAACTAAGCTGAAGGCATGGGCAGGAGCTAATTTGGGGAGGGCCTTGTAACCCATGCATAGTAAGAACGGGGCAGAGGTGCCGGCTCTCTCCAGGGGAAGACCGGAAGGCAAGAATGCCGTCTCAGACTGTGTTAGCGCGGGTTCAGTGCGGGGCACAAACTACTCTAGCTATGTTGAAGCAGAAGGGGTTTGATGGAAGAAATTAGTGCCTATAAGATAATTGGCAAGACAGCTGGGCCAGCCCAGGCTAGGCCTCTGAGAACAGCTGCTCACACAGCATCGCGGACCAGGAGATGGGCTGACGCTGCCAGAGATGGGGCAGAGGGGAATGAGAAGCTGCCCCGGAACCCTTGGCTCCGCTAGCACGCTGCCCTTGCTACAGTCCAGAGACCAGGACGCTGCATCCAGGCTGTGTCACCACGCCCTCCAGGTCTGCACCAACAAAAGGCAGATGGACCACAGGGGGCCCCATGTGTCCCACACATGAAAGTAGTGACCAGATAAGGGACTTCTGCTAACGCTGCCACAGAATAAAGGCAATGCCTCCACAGCTTGCCCACAAAACGTCAGACGTTCCCGAACTGTCACCCTTCCCTGCAAGAGCATCTGATCAGTGGACCCTCGACTGCATCTGGAATTCTCGCCGCAAGAAAGCCTGAGGTTTGAGGGTTTTAGCTTTCTGTCCTCTGCAGTATTGGGAGCTTCCCGCAACGGAGCACCATATCCACATCCACCGGGGAGATGACTGGTATTTGCCCCGTGGACATTGGACAGACCGGAAGGGAAAGACATGGGAGACGTGGAGAAGCTAAGATAGGCAGGGCTTGGTCACTTACTAAAAAGACTTTAAACAGAGCTAAGCCAATTTAGCACATGAACTTGGCAGATTCATTTTAGGGAACATCGCATCCAATGATTAGAGGCGAGTGAGGGCTGTGGTCCGCTCTCCACAGCCTCCCAGCCAAGAAGCCATCACAGATGTGTTGCCATAACATGGGCAAGACACGGGTCACCACTTTTCTCACTCCGATGCCATTTCCTCATCTTTCACTGCTTGACTGTTAAGCCAGTGGCACAGAAGCACTACATTCCTGCACTAATAGCTGTGCTACTAAGGATAGATACATTCATTTGACTTTCCCCAGAGGCAGAGTCTAGACAAAGGTCAGCCGTTTAACTGGGAGGTACAGGACATGCTGTAAGTGAGTGGAATCAGGGACGAACTGGGAAAGCAGGCACTAAAGGGGCTTTATTTGGCCAGTAGCTGGAACTTAAGCCCATAAGGATATTCTAGGAAACAGTGTGAACACGCTGCTTAGGGTCTCCCACACAGAGCTGAGATATTTATTCACCAGCTCCCATCAGTCAGTGGGTGTTAAGTCCCCAGACTTCCTGGTCTTCTGTGTTGGGTGACAGAGCTGTCTTCCCCAGCTTCAAAGACCCAGCCGATCTGCGGTCGGTACCCACTACAGTCGTCTAGATCAGGGTCTGAAAACTACCAAACCTGGCCCACAGCCCATCTTCGTACAATCTTCATACAGCTTATGAGCTAATAATGATTTTTACATTTTTAGAGTTGTTTAAAAAAACAAGAGCATATGTAACAGAGATTATGTGTGGCAACGCCTAAAATATTAACTTTGTGACCCCTTACGGAAAAAGTTTCCTAGCCCCTGACGTAGATTATCTTGCAGTAGCAAAGAATCCCCACATCTCAGGCTACAAACAGCCATTTCTCCCGTGCACTCCAGGGTCCAGTGGAGTCAGAGGAGGGTTTTGCTACAAAGGTAGTCACCCTGCCCCTTCCTATAACACGGCCATGTCAACAGGGGGCACCAGGGCTCATCACAGCAGGGAGAGAGAACTGAGAATCAGAGACCACGCCTTCAGTGCTCCATACTGAGAGGGGCACGTGCTGTCTCTCAGACTATGACCAGAGCTGCCCGCACGGCCTCTCTAGCTGCACAGGAAGCATGAAACATGATATTCTGAGTCCAAGAAGCAGAAGAGATTTGGGAACATTGGTGAGCACTGCTTACAGCTACCAGCGCTCTTTCGCATCTTCCCTCCATTTTCCCAATATAATTAAACAAGTTTTTAATCTAAACAATATTTATTGACTTTATATAGTATATTTTCCTGGAGTTAACAACTGCTTCATTTAAAACAAAAATTTCTTAGAGTTCTTCGAACCTGTGGCTAAGTGTTTTATAGTCCACAGAGCTCTGTAAAATACTTTTCTCCCACATAGTCAAATCTATCAGCCATCTATTAATCCCATTTTTTCTTCATTTTCCCTGAAGACATTTTTCTTCTGGAGCCTCCTGCACACGAAAAGATGCTCAACATCACTAATCATTAGGGAAATGCAAATCAAAGCTATGAGATAGCACTTCACACCCATTAGGATGGCTTTTATAAACTAAATAAAAACAACACAAAATGAAACAAGTGTTGGCAAGGATGTGGGGAAATTGGAACACTTACGCACTGCTGATGGGAATGTAAAATGGTGCAGCTGCTATGGAAAACATTATGGAGGTTCCTCCAAAAATTAAAAATAAAATTATCATACATCCAGCAATGCCACCTCTAGGTATATTCCCAAAAGAAGTGAAAGCAGGGACTTGATCAGATTATTTGTATACCCATGTTCATAGCACCTTTATTCACAAGAGCCAAAAAGTGAAAGCAACCCAAGTGGTCATCTGTAGATAAATAAAATTCCACACAATGGAATTCGACCTTAAAAAGAAAGGTAATTCTGACACATTCTACAACATGGATAAACCTTGAGGACATTATGCTAAGTGAAATAACCCAGACACAAAAGGACAAATACTGTATGATTCTACTTATATGAGGTACCTAGATTAGTCACATACATCGAGACAGAAAGGAGGATGGTGGTCACCAGTGGCTGGGGAGCTTCTCTCTGAGGATCAAAAGGTTTGAACTCTACATTGGGCACCCATACTCTTAAGACCTGGACTTCAGAGAAAACTCCCCGAAATACCAGTTTTGAAAACCAACGGGGCTCATGTCCACGAGACCCAAAAGGCTACAGTGCACTGAGAGATGGCTCTTAAAGGGCTCACGTGCTCAGACTGACTTGCCCCAGGAACCAGTGTGAGAGCAGCTGGCCGAGAGGTGCACAGACCTTACGTGAAAGAGGCTTATTTGCTTATCTTAAAGCATCAGCTTGAGGGGCAGGCATCTAATTTGACACACATTTGGGGGCCTGCTGGGGTATTCTCTGGGGAAGGAGGCTGTTGGGTTCCATCTTCACACTCTTCCCTCTGCTGTGCTCCAGAGTGCCAGTATCTTCCAGAGGGAAGATTTTACACGTGCCTGGTGCCCTGGGTTTTATGTCTGGTGCCACAGCTTCTATGGCTGCCACCGAGGGGATGCCCCTTGATCACCTAGTTCTGCTGGCTGGAGGGCTTGCATTCCTGGGTCCCATGGGACTGTGACAATCAGAGACATAGTTCTTGGCCAGCTGCCACCCTCAGGGCACTACACAGGCAAGTGAAATACACCCCCAGTCTTTCTGTGAAAGAGGCTTATTTGCTTGTCCTGGAGCCTTGGCATGAGGTGCAGGCACATACCTAGCAGCCTACTGAGGTTCTCTCAGGAAATAAAGGCTGGTGGAAATCATCTTTGCACTCTTCCTCTGCCTCACTTCAGCTTGCCAGTATCTCCAGAAAGGAGCTTGTACATTCCTCTGGCACCCTGGTTCTTGTGGCTGCCCCCAGGGGACACTTCTGGTCACCTGGCTCTGGTGGCCAGCAGGACTTACACTTGTGATCCCAGAGAACTGTATAGATTTCCATACTTTAAAAGCTGCTGCTGAGGGTCTGGCTTTCAATCAGCCTGAATAGAGGTCCTAACTTAGATCCTCTTCTTTGGGACACTGATGACCCATAACTACTGGGAGCTGCTAAAAATAAAATAGGCTGCTTGGACAATCACACAAGTTTGAGTGACAACCTAGAGCTAGGGCAGGGTTGAACAAAAAGGTTCCTCTCCTATTCAAGGCCATTCTTTCAAGACTGGAAGAGATGGCTGTTTTATCGAATGCACAGAAACAAACACAGACAGTCAAGCAAAATGAAGAAACAGAGGAATAGTTTTTAAACAAAGAAAAAGTAAAGCCTCAGAAAAAGTCCTTAAGGAAATGGAGGTAAGTGATTTACCTGACCGAGAGTTAAAAAAACAGTCATAAAGATTCTCACTGAACTTTGAAGAATGGAGGGACCCAGTGAAAACTTCAAAGAGACAGAAAACACAAGTACCAAATAGAAGTCATAGAACTGAAAATACAATAACTGAACTGAAAAATACACTAGAGGGCTTCAAAAGCAGACTAGATGATGACGCAAAGAAAGGATCAGTGAACCTGAAGACAGGGCAGTGGAACTCACCAATTAGAGAAGCTAAAAAAGAAAAAAAAAGAAAGAAAGGTGAAGATAGCTTAAGGGACAACGTCAAGCAGACCACCATTCACATTAAAAGGGTCCCAGAGGGAGAAGGAAGAGACAAAGGGGCAGAAAACATACTTGAACAAATAATGACTGAAGGAAATAGACATTCAGATCCAGGACAGCCATAGAGTTCCAAATCAGATGACCCCGAAAGGCCCATGTCAAGACATATTATAATTAAAATGTCTAAAGTTAAAGACAAGGAAAGAATCTTAAAACCAGCAAGAGAAAAATAACTTGTTATATACAAGGGAACCTCCATAAGACTATCAGCAGCATTTTAGAAGAAACTGGATATATCATGACACTCCCTTAACCTTCCAACCAAGAATATCCTACCCAGCAAAGCTGACATTCAAAATTGAAGGACACAGGAGGGGGATAAAGATGGAGTAGGAGGACACAGAGCTAACCTCTTCCCATGAACACATCAAAAATATTTCTACATATAGAGCAATTCTCACTGAAAACAAACTGGAGACTGGCAGAAAGACTCTCATACAAACAAGGCTGTAAGAAAAATCCACATGGAATTGGGTAGGAAGGGAAGAGACGTGATCAGGTTGGGATCTGCACCCCTGGGAGGGGACACAGAGTAGAGGGGAATTCCATGGGTGTGGAGATACTTCTTGGGGAGTGAGTAGTGTGAACCACCTATTGGGCACCCCAGCCCTGGGATCTGACACTGGGAAAACAAGTCCCCTTAGCCGGTTTAAAAAACAGTAGGACTGACGGCGAGGCCATAGAAACCTAGACTCCACTTGTGAAGAGCACAAACACACTTGCTTACTCCCAAAACAAGGCGGAGGAAGCAGATTGAAACTGCCCAGGCCTCTGACCAGTTTCCTGCAACCCTGGCAGGTGCCCCAGCCTGAGCCGAGTTCACCCCCGACCCCTCTCATTCCATGGTGCAGCTCTGCACTAGGATAAGGGCTGCTGTGGCTGAGAGGAGTGAATGGTTATGAGGAACAGAGCCAGCTTTGACCCAGAACAACATCTGAATGGGGCAAGGGTGGCCATTGCTGGCACCTAAGGAGACAACAGATCAAGAGGGGTCAGGGACACTGACTGTGCCGGAATTAACACAGCCTATGCCCCGACCCACTCCAAGCACCTGCTCTCACCCCTCTTGCTCCATGGCACAGCTCCACACTAGGGTGAGGGCTGATGCAACTGAGGGGAATGCGAGGTTGTGAGGAACAGAGCTGGCTTGGACCCAGAATGGCATTTGAACAGAGCAATGGCAGCCATTGCTAGCACCCAAGAAGGCAAGGGTGCAAGAGAAGTCTGGGACTCTGGTGCCAGGACCACCACAGCCCGTGCCTCAACCCATACCAAGCACCTACTCCTGCCCCTCTGCTCCAGCACTGCTCTCCTCTGAGGGAAAGGTGCCAGTGCTAGGAGGGGACAGACCACACACATAGAGGGCACAGAGCCAGATTGGTTCCAACATTCAGGGCTTCTGTTCCAGCAAGTTCAAACCGGATACTGCCCCCCAGTAGGGCATTGTTGGTCACTGAGCAGAGGAGAAGGTCCAGCTCATACCAAAGCCACTGGGCACATGCAGACTAAATAGGAATGGTCCCACACAAGGACACCCCTTCATGAGTCAGAGAAAGGAGACAGAAAAAGTTAAGCAAAATGAGAAGACAGAGGGATTTATTTCAAATGAAAGAACAAGGGGAAACACCTGAAAAAAACAACTAATAAACAGAAATAGATAATTTACCAGAAGAAGAGTTCAAAGCATAACTACCAAGAATGCTAATTGAATTACAGAAAAGATGCATGAACACAGTGAGAATGTTAACAAGGATCTAGAAAATATAAATAACCAGAATAAAGAATACAATAACTGAAATAAAAAAACACACTAGAAGGAATTAACAGCAGACTAGGTGATACAGAAGAAGGCCGAAGTGATCTGGAGGACAGAATAATGGAAATCACCCAATCAGAACAACAAAGAGAAAAAAGAAATTTAAAAAATGAGAACAGTTTATGGACCTCTAAGGCAACATCAAAGTGTACCAACATTCTCTTTATAGGGGTCTCAGAAGGAGAAGAGAGAAAGAAAAGAATCAAAAATGTATTTGATGAAGTTATGGCTGAAAACTTCCTAAATCTGAAGAAGGAAACAGATATCCAGTTCCAGGCAGCACAGAGAGTCCCAAACAAGATGAAGCAAAATAGATCCACACCAAAACATATCATAATTAAAATGGCAAAAGTTAAAAATTAAGAAAGAGGCATCAAGAAAAAAACAAAGAATCATATACAAGGGAATCTCCATAAAGCTATCAGCTGATTTCTCTGAAGAAACTTCGTAGGCCAGAAGAGAGTGGCACGATATATTTCAACTGCGAAAAGGGAAAAGCCTGCAACCTAGGATACTCTACCCAGAAAGAATATCATTTAGAATTCAAGGAGAGATAAAGAACTTCTCAGGCAACCCAAAACTAAAAGAGTTCATCAATACTAAACCTACCCTAAAAGAAATGTTAAAGGAGCTTCTTTAATTAGAAAAGAAAAGGCCACAACAGAAGTAAGTATAGGGAAGGAAAAAGACCAGTAGTAAAGGCAGATGTATAGTAAAGGCTGTAGATAAACCACTTAAATAAACTAGTATGAAGACTGAAAGAAAAAAATTGTAAAATCAATTATAACTACAATAAACAGTGAAAGGATAAACATGAAGATGTAAAATATGACATCGAAAACACAAAACATGAGGGAGGGGCATAAAAAACGTAGATATTTTAGAAAGTGTTTGAACTTAAATGACTGTCAGTTTAAAACAAATAGACATAGGTCAACATATATGAACTCATGGTAACCATAAATCAAAAACCTATAATAGATACACAAAAACTAGAGAGAAAGGAACACAAGCATACCACTAAAGAAAATCATCAAACCATAAGGGAAGAAGCTAAATAAAGAAGAAAAAAACCAGAAGAACTACAAAAACTACCAGAAAAGTAACACAATGGCAATAAGTACATACCTACCAATAACTAGTAGAAAAGTCAATGGACTAAATGCTCTAATCAAAAGATGTAGGGTCAACTGATTCACTTTGCTGGGTACCTGAAACTAACACAACATTGTAAATCAACTAGATCAACTATATTCAAAAAAAAGAAAAAAAAAAGATATACGGTGGCTGACTGGATTTAAAAAGAAAAAAAAAAAAAGACCCATCTATGTGTTGGTTACAAGAAACTCACTTTAGAGCTAAAGATACACAGACTGACAGTGAGAAGACAGAAAAAGATATTTCATGCAAATGGAAATGACAAGAAAGCTGAGGTAGGAATACTTACACCAGACAAAATAGACAAGGTCTACAACAAAAGACAAAGGAGGGTATTATACAATGATAAATGTATCGATACAAGAAGAGGATATAACACTCATTGACATATATGCACCTAATACAAGAGCACCTAAATACCCAAAGCAAATACTATCCGACATAAAGAGAGAAATTGACAATAATACAATATTACTAAGGGACTTTAATACCCCACTTAACCAATGGACAGATCATCCAGACAGAAAATCAATAAGGAAACAGTAGTCTTAAATAACACATTAGACCATTTGGACTTAATATCTACAGGACATTCCATCCAAAGACAGAAGTATACACATTATTTTCAAGTCCACATGGAATGTACTCCAGGGTAGATCAAATGCTAGACACAAAACAAGTCTCAACAAATTTAAGAGGACAGAAATTATATCATGCATTTTTTCCCAACCACAATGATATGAAACTGGAATTACAGGAAGAAAAATTGCAAAGACACAAACAAGTGGAGAATAAACAACATGCTACTAAAAAACCAATGGGTCAATGAAGAAATCAAAATGAAAATCAGAAAATACCTCAAGAAAAATAAGAAAAAAAAAAGGGGGGGGCTTCCCTGGAGGCGCAGTGGTTGAGAATCTGCCTGCTAATGCAGGGGACACGGGTTCGAGCCCCAGTCTGGGAAGATCCCACATGCCGCGGAGCAACTGTGCCCGTGAGCCACAACTGCTGAGCCTGCGTGTCTGGAGCCTGTGCCCCGCAATGGGAGGGGCCACGATAGTGAGAGGCCCGCGCACCGCAATGAAGAGTGGCCCCTGCTTGCTGCAACTGGAGAAAGCCCTTGCATGAAACGAAGACCCAACACAGCTAAAAATAAATAAATAAATAAAGTAGCTATTAATTAAAAAAAAAAAAAAACCCTTTCCAAAATTTATGGGATGCAGCAAAACCAGTTCTAAGAGGGAGGTAAATAGTGAGACAGGCTTACCTCAAGAAACAAGAAAAATCTCAAATAAACAACCTAATTTACCATCTAGTAATTAGAAAAAGAAGAACAAACAAAACCCAAAGTCAGCAGAAGGAAGGAAATAATAATGATCAGAGAAGAAATAAATAAAATAGAGAAAAAAAACACAATAGAAAAAAAAATCAATGAAAGAGCTGTTTTTTTGAAAAGATAAACAAAATTGATGTGCATTTGAAAAGATAAACAAAATTGATGTGCGTTTAGCCAGGCTCATGAAGGAAAAAAGAGGACCCAAATAAACAAAATAAGAAATGAAAGAGAAGAAATAACAACCAATATCACAGAGATACCACACCCCCCAAAAAAATCAGAAGAGTATACTATGGAGAGTTATATGCAAACAAATTGGACAACCTAGAAAAAAATGAACAAATTTCTAGAAACAACCTCCTGAGACTGAACCAGGAAGAAATAGACAATCTGAAAAGACCAATCATTAGCAGTGAAATTGAATTAGTAATAAACTCCCAGAAAACAAAGTCTAGGACCTAATGGCTTAACAGGGGACTTCTACCAAAGAATAGCTAATACTTATCCCTCTCAAACTATTATAAAAATTGAAGAGGAGGGAAGACTCCCAAGTTTATTCTACAAGTCCACCATTACCCTGATACCAAAATCAGACAAAGACACTACAAAAAGAAAGAAAGAAAGAAAGAAAGAAAGAAAGAAAGAAAGAAAGAAAGAAAGAAAGAAAGTTAGTTACAGGCTAATATATCTGATGAATATAGATGCAAAAATCCTCAACAAAATATTAAAAAACAGAATTCAATGAATATATAAAAAGGATCATACACCATGATCAAGTGAGATTTACTTAGGGATGCAAGGATAGTTCAATATTCACAAATCAATCAATATGATACACCACATTAACAAACTGAATAAAAATCATATGATCATCTCAATAGATACAAAAGAAGTTTGTGATGAAATTCAATATCCATTTATGATAAAAAAACTTTCCACAAAGTGGGTATAGAGGAAAGAGGAAACATACCTCAACATATAAATACCATATATGATAAGCCCACAGCTAACATTATTCTCAGTGGTAAAAAACTAAAAGCATTTTCTCTAAGGTCAGGAACAAGACAAGAATGCCTACTCTTGCTACTTTTATTCAACATAGTATTGGAAGTCCTAGCCACAGCAATCAGATAAGAAAAGGAAATAAAAGGAATCTATATTGGAAAGGAAGAACTAAAACTGTCTGCATATGACACAATACTATACATAGAAAATCTTAAAGACACCACCAAAAAGCTACTAGAGCTCCTCAGTGAGTTAGGTAAGACTGCAGGATACAAAATTAATATATGGAAATCTGTTACATTTCTACAAACTAATAACGAACTATCAGAAAGAGCAATTAAGGAAACAATCTCATTTACAATCACATCAAAAAGAATAAAATACCTAGGAATAAATCTAAGGAGGTGAAAGACCTGTGCTTGGAAAACTATAAGACACTGATGAAAGAAATTGAAGATGACACAAATAGATGGAAAGATATACAATGTTCATGGATTAGAAGAATTAACATAGTTAAAATGACCATACTACCCAAGGGAATCTACAGATTCAGTGCAATCTCTCTCAAAATAGCAATGGTATTTTTCAAAGAACTAGAACAAATAATGTTAAAATTTGTATGGAAACACAAAAGCCAAACAACACAAATTGCCAAAACAATCTTAAGAAAGAACAGAACTGGAGGTATCATGTTCCCTGACTTCAGACTATACTACAAAGCTACAGTAATCAAAACAGTATGGTAGTGGCACAAAAACAGACATAGAAATCAATGGAATGGAATAGAGATCCCCAAAATAAACTCACACACTTATGGTCAATTACTCTATGACAAAGGAGGCAAGGATATACAATGGGGAAAAGCCAGTCTTGTCAATAAGTGGTTCTGGGAAAACTAGACAGCTACATGTAAAAGAATGAAGTTAGAACATTTTCTCACACCAAATACAAAAACACATTCTAGATGGATTAAAGACCTAAATGTAAGAGCTGAAACCACAAAACTCCTAGAAGGAAACCTAGGCAGAACACTCTTTGACATAAATTGTAGCAATATTTTTCTGGATCTGTCTCCTAAGGCAAAAGAAACAAAATTAAAAATAAACAAATTTGACCTAACTAAAGTTAAAAGCTTTTTCACAACAAAGGAAACCTTCAACAAACCAGAAGATAACCTATGGAATGGGAGAAAATATTTGCAAGTGATATGACCAATAAGGGGTTAACATC
The DNA here is from genome assembly GCF_949987535.1 of Balaenoptera acutorostrata. Lineage (NCBI taxonomy): Eukaryota > Metazoa > Chordata > Mammalia > Artiodactyla > Balaenopteridae > Balaenoptera > Balaenoptera acutorostrata. The sequence continues at coordinate 29,020,186 of NC_080081.1, read as the reverse complement.
CAAAGTATATAAACAGCTCAAACAAGTCAATATAAAAAAATAAACCTGACTAAAAAATGGGCAGAAGACCTGAATAGATATTTTCTCAAGAAAGACATACAGATGGCCAACAGGCACATGAAAAGATGTTCAACATTAATCAGAGAAATGCAAATCAAAACCAAAATGAGATATTGCCTCACACCTGTCAGAATGGCTGTCATCAAAAAGACCACAAATAACAAATGTTTGCAAGGATGTGGAGAAAAGGGAACGCTTGTACACTGTTGGTGGGAATGTAAATTAGTGCAGCCATTATGGAAAACAGTGTGGAGGTTCCTCAAAAAGTATAAATAAAACTATTTTATGATTCAGCAATTCCATTCCTGTGCATATCTCTGAAGAAAACGAAATAACTAATTCAAAAAGATACATGGACTCCAATGTTCATAGTAGCATTATTTACAATAGCTAAGATATGGAAGCAACCTAAGCGTCCATCAACAGATGAGTACATAAAGAGTCATATATATATTGGGTTGCCCAAAAAGTTCATTTGGGTTTTGTATGGCCTTACAGAAAAACCCAAATGAACTTTTTGGACAACCCAATATATATACACAATGGAATATGACTCAGCCATCAGAAAGCATGAAATTTTGCTATTTCCATCAACATGGATGGACCTGGAGGGTATTATGCTTAGTGGAATAACTCAGACAAAGACAAATACTCTATGTTATCACTGGTATGTGGAATCTAAAATATTAAACAAACAAATGAATATAACAAAACAAAAACAGACTCAAATATAGAGAACAAACTAGGGATAGGGAAGGGGTGTATAGCGGTAAGGGTATACTAGGTACAAACTACTATGTATAAAATAAATAAGCTACAAGGATCTATTGTAGAGCACAGGGAATATAGCCAATATTTTATAATAACTTTGTAGTATAATCTATACAAATTTTGAATCACTATTTGTACACCTGAAACTAATTTAATATTGTAAATCAACTATACCTCAATAAAAAATAAAAAGAAGGTACATTGAGATGGACACATTTTAGAAACTGAACAGAAATAAAAGAATACTTTGAAGGGGCTTCCCTGGTGGTCCAGTGGTTAAGACTCTGAACTTCCACTGCAAGGGAATGGGTTTGATCCCTGGTCAGGGAACTAAGATCCTGCATGCCACAAGGTGTGGCCAAAAAAAAAAAAAAAAAAAGCCCTAAAAATACTTTGAAACAAACGAAAATAAAAATATGAAATATCAAGATGTATGCAATGCAGCTAAAGCATTTCTAAGAGGGAAGTTCATAGTGATGAGTGATTACCTCAAGAAACAAGAAAGTCTCAAATAAACATCCTAACTTTACACCTCAAGGAAGTTAAAAAAAGAATAAAGGAAACCCAAAGTTATTAAAAGGAAGGAAATAACAAAGATAGAGCAGAAATAAGTGAAATAAAGACTAACAAGACAGGACTTTCCTGGTGGCGCAGTGGTTAAGAATCTGCTGGCCAATGCAGGGGACACAAGTTCGAGCCCTGATCTGGGAAGATCCCACATTTCACAGAGCAACTAAGCCCATGTGCCACAACTACTGAGCCTGCACTCTAGAGCCTGCAAACCACAACTACTGAGCCTGCATGCCACAACTACTGAAGCCCATGTGCCTAGAGCCTGTGCTCTGCAACAAGAGATGCCACTGCAATGAGAAGCCCGCACATAGCCACCAAGAGTAGCCCCTGCTCACTGCAACTAGAGAAAGCCTGCATGCAGTAACGAAGACCCAATGCAGCCATAAATAAATAAATAAATAATAAAGACTAACAAGACAATAGTAAAGATCAATGAAACTAAGAGCTGGCTCTTTGAAAAAATAAACAAAATTGATGAACCTTTAGCTAGACTCACCATGAAAAAAAAGGAAAGATTCAAACAAATAAGAAATGAAAGAGTAGTATTACAACTGACACCACAGAAATACAAAGGATCATAAGAGACTACTATGAACGATTATATGCCAACAAATTTGACAACCTAGAAGAAATAGAAAATTTTCTAGAAATATACAACATACCAAGCCTGAAATAGAAGAAATAGAAAATCTGAACAGACAAATTACGGGTAGGGAGATCAAATCAGAATCAAAAACCCTTCAAACAAAAGTCCAGGACCAGATGGCTTCACTGGTAAATTCTACCTAACATTCAAAGAAGAATTAAGGTTAATCCTTCTTAACTCTTCCAAAAAATAGAAGAGGAGGGAACTCCTCCAAATTCACGAGGCCAGCATTACCCTAATACCAAAACCAGACAAGGATGCCACAGGAAAAGAAAATTACAGGTCAACATCCCTGGTGAATATAGATGTCAAAATCCTCAATGAAATATTAGCAAACCTCACCAAGATGGTGAAATAAGTCATTCCTGACAATGAGCCCCATCAGCACTGGGGTCTCTTTGTGGGAGCTACTACTCTCATCTCACTCCAAAGGGATTGCAGGGGAATCTGTAGGACCACTGGTAAACTGACTTTAGTAGAGAGGGGGGAGGGACTTTCAACAACCAGCATATGAATCTTGGCAGACCAAGTTCATACTGGTAGTGCCCAAGTCATAATCACAACCAGTGGCTTTGCTTACCAGTAGAATCAAGTCAGGGACGCACTCTGATCACAGAACTTGGTGGGATGCAGATCTGCCTGATCTGTATACTCCAATGAGGATTTTTGCTGGCCCTAGAATCAGGTTTGCCCATTCCTGGACAAGGAATGGCTTCACAGCCCCACCTGCTGTAGAGACTGTCTTCTGGCCCCAGAAGGGCTGGCAACAACTTCTGGAAGCTGTGTGGCACAATGGTGCTCCAGCCAAGAGGTGGGTGAGCAGAGCTGATTGCCCCCAGAGCAAAGCCAGTATGGAGTGTGGAGGGTTTCCATGCTACACATGGGCAGGGGGATTACTTTACAGCCAAGGCTGAGGGCAGCTCCTGACTCTTCCCAATAGGAGAGTATGTTTGGGAAACTGAGAGTAGCCTGGAGCTGCCCCTCCCCTTCTTTTCCGGCAAGACAGCTGAGACAAATCTCCACTCACTATGGAGAGTATCTTCCAGCCCCATCTGACCAGAAGGGCTGGTGACAACTTCTGGAAGCTGTGGGACCCAGTGGTACTGGAGCCTATAGAAGGACAGGCAGAGCCAATAGTCTGCAAAGTAAAGCCCGTGACCCTGTTTGGCCAGGGAACTTTGGGTGCAGGTTGGCTTGAATTAAGACAACAAAGATCTTTACCAGCTTTAGAACTGCTTCTCCCCATGCACCCAGGCAGGGAAATTGATTTTGTAGCCACACTCATATCACTGAATACAGCCTTCAGCCTGTCTAACTAGGGAACCTAACCAAAGCACATGTGAAGCTGTTTAGCCCATTTAATAGCCCTTTGTTTAGTGGTACTTGAACAGAGAGCATAGCCTATGATTTCTCCCATCTGCAGAGCAAATCTGGTGATCAGGGAATTCTGTGTACACTCTGGCCTGACTCAAGTCCCCAGACAATGAGCTGTATGGGCCCTGGGTTGGCGGTGCTGCCTTTCCAGGGCAAGGAAGTTAATTTATAGACAGTCCCATCTATGACTGAATATGTTATCCATTCCCAAGCACTTAGTAAGCCTACCCAGAGAATCCAGGCAACTGCAGAGCCCATCCTACAGCCTCACTTGGGTAGGAAACCAAGGTCAAAGTCCTATCTCACTGTAGTCAGCCAGAGGCACACCCCCAAGCCCCATCCTCAGAGCTTGAACATATGCTTTGCTCAAAAATAGACCTTAATATCAGGTGCAACTTGCCCTAGGACATTACCAACAGACATATCCAGAAACCCAAACTGAGCTGACTGGTGAAAACCTGTCTCTACTAAAGCAAACCTGTAAAGTATAGAAGAGGAGACTAATCACTCAAGTACGGATACCATTATAAGAAATCAAGGATCACAAAAAAATCAGGTAAATATGACAGCACTAAAAGAAACTAATAAAGCTCTCATAACTCACAGTAACAAAATGGAGATCTATAAAGTTTTATACAAAGAATTCAGAATAATCCTCCTAAGTTTAGTGAACAATAGAAAAACACAATGCATGAACAAAATGAAAAGTTTGACAAGAAAATAGCAAGCATCAAAAAAAAAAAAAAAACAAAAACAGAAATCCTAGAGTTGAATACAATAACTGAAGACTCAATAGAGAGCTTCAAAAGTAGACTCAACATGCAGAAGAAATAATTAGCAGTATGGAGGATAGGGCATTAGAAATTACCCAGTCAGAGAAGCAAGAAGAAAAAAAAAGAATCAGGACAGAGTGAAACCAGTGCTGATGGCTGCCCCCTGCCATACTTCCCAGCCCAAAACATGTGCTGGGCGGGGCTATTAGTATGTGTAGCAGCTAGGTGCTAACTCAGGCAGAGGGACCCTGGGGGAGGACTCAGTCAAGGTGCGTGGAGACAGCCTGGAGAGCCTGGAGTGTGGTCTGGGCTGCCATTGTTAGCTCGCATGGGATGGGGCACAGGTTCACCATTGGAGCCCTATTACCAGCATAGCACAGGGCAGGGCACAGGTCCACTGATGGAGCCCCACTGTCGGCATGTACACAGCAGGGCACAGGGCTGATATCTGAGCCCATTATCAGCCCTCCCACAGTGGGGGAGGGTCTGACAGTGGCGTACTTTGTTAGCACACATGCTTGGTGGCAGGCGCCATCACAGAATCACACGTCCCTGGTGGACAGCCCCTGGGGAGGAGTACACAGTGGTTCCTTTCCCGGTGGGAGCACTCCAGTACTGCCCACATTACACCACAGCTTGGAGCTGGATATGGGGTGGACAGGTCCCAGGAGAGGCCTACCATAGAGGCAGTACAGGTCCCAGGTGGCAGCAGCACAACCACCTCGATTCCTGCAGCCACAACACCAGGGCCCCAACTACCAGCCTAGAACTAGGTCTGGGACAAACACAAGGGGAAGGAACACAACCTTGGGCTGCTTCTGGGCAAAACTGCAGACGCCTGCACAGGTGGCACATATGTTCACTGTGCCCACATGGGCCTCACTTGCTTCAGTGCTCACATCCTTGGGGACGGAGCACACACCTAAGGGCAATTGAGTCTTATTGAGCCTGAACCTCAGGGTTTCTACTCCAACAACTGGGGAGCAGACCCAACCCCTGACAAGGCTGTGACAGCCATGGAACAAAGAGGAGGCCCCACCTAACAACCAGTGCAGGTTCTGGACACTACAGCACCAACCACACAACCATCAGGGGAAAATGGCCAGCACACTCTGAGGGAAGACATGGCAGGCATCTATACAAAAAACAGCCCTCACACCAAAAATATTGGACTTACACAGTATACAAGGCAGCCTCACACATAAAAACAGCCCTTCAAGACCACAGTACATAACCATTTTTCCTAAACTCATAGAGACAGAGAAATCTAAGTAAAATGAAAAAGCAGAGGAACCACTACCAATTAAAAGAATAAGAGAAATCCCCTGAAAGAAGAAAGAATGAAACAGACCTCTCGAGTGTACTAGACCATGAGTTCAAAAGGAGGGTAATAAAAATGCTTAAGGAATTAAGAAAGATTATTGATAGAAATGCATATCACTGTAACAAGGAACTATAAAATATAAAAAGGAACTAATCAAAATTAGACAACTCAATTGCCAAGATAAAAACCAATCTAAAAGCAATGAATAGCAGACTATGTAGAAAAGTGAATAAGTGATCTGGAAGATAGAATATGGAAATAACCCAATCAGAACAGCAGACAGAAAGACAAATTTCAAAAAATGAACACAACATACAAGATCTGTGGGCTAATATAAAGTGTGCCGACCTGTGCATAATAGGGGTTCCATAAGAAGAAAGAGAGAAGGGGATTGAAAATATATTTGAAGAAATTATGGCTGAATACTTCCCAAACCAAAAGAAGAAAACAGATATCAGGTACAGGAAGCATAGAGGGTCCCAAACAAGATGAACTGAAACAGACCCTCACCAAGATGTGTCATAATTAAAATGGCAAAAATTAAAGGTAAACAGAGGATTCCAAAGGCAGCAAAAGAAAAATAAAGAGTCAGTTACAAGGGAACACCCATAAGGCAAGTCAGCTGATTTTCTCTACAGGAACTCTGTAGGTTGGAGTGGAGTGGCATAATATATTCAAAGTCCTGAAAGGGAAAAACCTGCAACCTTGGATATTCTATCCAGCAATGTTGTCATTTAGAATATAAAGAAAGTTAAAGAATTTCTCAGACAAGCAAAAACTAAAAGAATACAGCAATACTAAACCTCACCTAGAGAAGACCTTTCAATATTTCTTTAAGTAGAAAAGAAATAAAAATCTATAGTAAAGGGAAAATTCACAGTAGAAAAGGCAAATATATAAAAGGACTGAAGATCACTTAAATAAGCCAGTACATAGAATAAAAATCAAAATATTTTGTAAAAGTGATTATGACTACAATTAGTAGCAAAAAGATAAACATGAAGATGTAAAATAGGACATCAAAATCACAGAATATGGGAGAGGGGAGTAAAAAATAATGTAGATATTTTAGAATGTGTTTGAACTTGTTTGACAAACTATCTAAAGCAAGTAGATATAGTCATGGGTTAACATACTTGAAAACCAGTGTAAACACAAAACAAAACAAAAAATAGGTCTGCAAAAACTAAAAAGAAAGGAACTCAAGCAAAATATAAAAGAAAACCATCAAACTATAAAAGGAAAACCAAAAAGAAGAAATGAACAAGGAAGAACTACAAAATCAACTGGAGAACAATGTTTAAGATGGCAATAAATGCATACTTATCTATAATAACTTTAAATGTCAATAGACTTTGTCTTTTGTTTGGGGCATTTAGAGTGGCAGATTGGATAATAAAACAAGAACCTACAATATGCTGCCTACAAAAGACTCACTTTAGGCTGAAAGACAGATAGATTGAAAGTGAGGGATGGAAAAAGATATTTCATGCAAATGGAAACTATAAGGAAACAAGGGTAGCAATACTCATATCAGACAAAATAGACTTTAAAACAAAGTCCATAAAGAAAGACAAAGAAGGACACTATATAATGATAAAGTGATCATTATAAGAATATTACACTCGTTAACATACATGAACCCAATATAGGGGCACCTAAATATATAAAACATTCTAACAGACATAAAGAGAGAAATTGACAGGAACACAATTATAGTAGAAGACTTTAATACCCCTCTGACATCAATGGACAGCTCTTTCACAAAGAAGATCAATAAGGCACCAGAGATCCTAAATGACACAACAGAACTGTTGGACATAGTTGATATCTACAGGATGCTACATTCAAAAAGACAGAATACACATTCTTTTCAAGTGTGCATAGAACATTCTGTAGGATTGAGCACACACTAGGACACAAAACAAGTCTCAACAAATTTAAAAGGATAGAAATCATTTCAAACATCTTTTCTGACCACAGTAGTATGAAATTGTAAATCAACAACAGAAAGAAAAATGAAAAAAAACCCCACCAATTACATGGAGACTAAACAACATGCTATTAAGAAACCAGGGGGTCAATGATGAAATCAAAGAGGGAATCAGAAAATACCTTGAGGCAAACGACAATGAAATCACATCCTTACAAAAATTTATGGGATGCAGCAAAAGCAGTTCTAAGAGGGAAGTTCATAACAACACAGGCCTTCCTCAAGGAACAAGAAAAACTTCAAATAAACAACCTAATCTACCATTTATAAGAACTGGAAAAGGGAGACCAAACAAAACCTAAAGTGAGCAAAAGGAAGAAAATAATAAAGATCAGAGGGGAAAGAAATAAAATAGAGATTAAGAAAACAATAGAAAAGATCAATAATACCAAGAGCTGGATTTTTGAAAGGATAAACAAAATCGACAAACCTCCAGCCAGGCTCACCAAGAAGAAAAGTGAGAGGATCTAAATAAAGTAAGAAATGAAAGAGGAGAAATAACCGATACCACAGAAATACAAAAAATTCATAAGAAAATACTACAAAAGGATATATTCCAAACTGGACAACCTAGAAGAAATGGATGAGTTTCTAGAACCATAGAGCCTTCCAAAATTGAGTCAAGAAGGAACAAATAGTTTTGAACAGACTGATCACTAGAAGTGAAATAGAATCTGTAATTTAAGAAAACTCCCTGCAAACAGAAGTCCAGAGCCAGAGGGCTTTACTGGGGGATTCTAACAAACATACAAAGAGATTGAAGTGGAGGGAACACTCCCAAATTCATTCTATGGAGGCACCATCATCCTGATACCAAAACCAGTGAAAGACACTATAAAGAAAGAAAATTACAGGCCAATATCTTTGATAAATATAGATGCAAAAATCCTCAACAAAATATTAGCCAACCAAATCCAACGATACATAAAACGGATCATACACCATGATCAGGTCAGATTCGCAGGGGTCACAAGGATGGTTCAACATAGGCAAGTCAATCAATGTGATACAGCACATTAACAAAAGAAAAGACAAAACCATATGATCATCTCAGATGCAAAATTCAACATCCATTCATGATAAAAACTCTCATTAAAGTGGGTATGAAGGGAACATATCTCAACATAATAGAAGCTATTTATGACAAATCCATAGCCAACATAATACTCAACAGTGAAAAGCTGAAAGCCTTCCTCCTAAATTCAGGAACAAGACAAGTATACCCACTCTCACCAGTTCTATTCAGTGTAGTACTGGAAGTCCTAGCCACAGAAGTCAGACAAGAAACAAAAAAGGTATCCTAATTGGAAGGGAGAGTTAAAATTGTCATTATTTTCACATGACATGATACTCTGTGTAGAGAACCCTAAAGACTCCACACAAAAACTATTAGAACAAATAAATGAATTCAGCAAGGTAGCAGGATACAAGATTAATATACAGAAATCTGTTGCATTTCTTTACACTAACAATGAAATATCAGAACGAGAAAATAAAAAAAATCCCATTTAGAATTGTGTCAGAAAATAATATACCTAGGAATAAACTTAACCAAGGTGAAAGGCTTATACACTGAAAACTATAAAACACAGAAAAAGGAACTTGAAGATGATACAAAGAAATGGAAAGATATCCCATGCTCTTGTTTTGGAAGAATTAATATTGTTAAAATGGCCATACTACACAAGGCGATCTACAGATTTAATGTAATCCCTATCAAAATACCCATGACATTTTTCACAGGACTGGAACAAATAATCCTAAAATTTATAAGGAACCACAAAAGCCCCAGAATGGCTGAAGCAGTCCTGAGGAAAAAGAAGAGAGCTGGAGGCATAACCCTCACAAACTTCAGACAATACCACAAAGCTACAGTAATCAAAACAGTGTTATGACACAAAAACATACATATAGATCAATGGAACAGAATAGAGCCCAGAAATAAACCCACATACCTATGGTAAATTAATATTTGACAAAGGAGGCAAGAATATACATGGAGAAAATATAGTCTCTTTACCAAGTGGTTTTGGGAAATCTGGACAGCTACATGTAAATCCATGAAATCAGAACACTCCCTCACACCATATACAAAAATAAACTCAAAATGATTCAAAGACTTAAATATAAGACATAACACCACAAAACTACTAGAAGAGAACATAGGCAAAACATTCTCGGACATAAATCATATCAATATTTTCTTAGATCAGCCTCCTAAGGCAAAAGAATTAAAAGCAAAAATAAACAAGTGGGATCTAATCAAACTTAAAAGCTTTTGCACAACAAAGGAAACCATAAATAAAACAAAGACAACCTACAGAATGGGAGAAAATATTTGCAAACAATGCAATTGACAAGGGGTTAATACCCAAAATATAAACAGCTCATACCCCTCAATACCAAAAAAATGACAACAACAACAACCCAATCAAAAAATGGGCAGAAGACCTAAATGGACATTTCTCCAAAGAAGACATACAGATGGCCAACAGGCACATGGAAAGATGTTTAACATTACTAATCATTAGAGAAATGCAAATCACAATTACAATGAGATATCACCTCACACTAGTCAGAATGGCTATCATCAAAAAATCTACAAGTAATAAATTCCAGAGAGGGTGTGGAGAAAAGGGAACCCTCCTACACTGTTGGTGGGGAAGTAAATTGGTGCAGTCACTATGGAGAACAGTATGGAGGTTCCTTAAAAAATGAAAAATAGAGCTACCATGTGATCCAGCAATCTCACTCCTAGAATTTTCACCTTTTTCTGGATGAAAAAGATGAAAACTCTAATCCAAAAAGATACATGCACCCCAGTGTTCATAGCAGCACTATTTACAATAGCCAAGATATGGAAACAAACCAAGTGCCCATTAACAGATGATTAGTTTAAGAAGACGCAGTACACACACACACACACACACACACGCACGCACACTGGAATATTACTGAGCCATAAAAAAGAATGAAATATTGCCATTTGCATCAGTATGGATAGACCTAGATAATATCATACCCTAAGTGAAGTAAGTCAGGCAGAGAAAGACAAATATTATATGATATCACTTATATGTGGAATCCAAAAAATAATACAAATGAATCTATATACAAAACAGAAACACTCACAGACACAGAAAACAAACCTATGGTTACCAAAGGGGAAAGAAAGAGGTGGGAATAAATTAGGAGTATGAGATTAACAGATACAAACTACTATATATAAAATAGATAAGCAACAAGGATTTACCGTATAACATAGGGAACTATATTCAATATCCTGTAATAACCTATAATGGAATAATCTGAAATAATACATACATATAAGTGATTCACTTTTCTTACACCTGAAACTAACACAATATTGTAAATCAATTATACTTCAATTTAAAAAAAACAATATGCTCCCTACAGGAGACTCACTTTAGCCTCAAACACGCACATAGACTGAGAGTGAAGGGATGGAAAATTCATTTCAAGCAAATGGTAACCAAAAAAAAAAAAGAAAAAAAGCAGGAATAGTTATACTTATATGACACAAAATAGACTTTAAAAATGGCAAAAAGAGACAAAGAAGGTTTGTATATAATGATAAAGTGGTCAATACATCAAGAAGATATAATAATTGTAAATATTTATGCATTGAACATCAGAACATCTAAGTATATAAAGGAAACACTAATAGAGCTAAGAGGAGAAATAAACAGTAATACAGTAATAGTTGGGTACTTTAACCACACTCTCAATGGACAGATCATCCAAACAGAGAATAAGGAAAGTGGATTAGAACAATATAGACCAAATGAACTTAACAGACACATGCAGAACAATGTATCAAACTACAGTGGAATACACATTCTTCTCAAGCACACATGGAACATTTTCTAGGATAGACCATATGTTAGGCCACACAACCATATGTTAGGTCACAAAACAAGTCTTAAGTCAAGAATATTGAAATCATACCAAGTATCTTCTCTGATCACAATGAAATGAAACTAGAAATCAACAATAAACAGAAAACTGGAAAATTCATAAACACATGGAAACTAAATACTCTCCTGAACCACCAGTGGATCAAAGAAGAAATTAAAGTAAAATTTTCTTGGGACAAATGAAAATGAAAACTTACCAGAACTTATGGGATGCAAGAAAAGTGGTTCTAAGAGGGAAGTTCATAGTAATAAACGCCTACATTAAGTAGCAAGAATGATTCCAAAAAAATCAACCTAACTCTATGCCTTAAGGAACTAGGGGAAAAAACAAACAAACTGAGTCCAAAGTTAGCAGAAGGAATGAAATTATAAAGATCAGAGCAGAAATGAATGAACTAGAGAACAGAAAAACAATAGAAAAGATTAACCAAATGAAGAGTTGGTTCTTTAAAAAGATAAAGAAAATTGACAAACCCTTAGATAGACTAACCAAAGAAAAAAAGAGAAAGGGCCAAAATCAACAAAATTATAAATGAAAAGGGAGACATTACAATGGATACCACAGAAATTCAAAGGATCATAAGAGACTACTATTAAGAACTATATACCAACAAACTGGACAACCTAGAAGAAATGGAAATATTCTTAGAAACATACAACTTACCAAGACTGAATCAGGAAGAAATAGAAAATCTGTAGAGGCCAATTACTAGCAAGGAGATTGTTGGGAGATTTTTGATTACTGATTCAAACAAAATCCTAGGACCAGATGGCTTCACTGGTGAATTTCATCAAACATTTAAATAAGAATTAACACTCCTTTTCAAACTCTTCCAAAATATTGAAGAGGAGAAAACACTATCAAACTTATTTTACAAGGCCAGCATTATCTTGAAAAACCAGAAAAGGACACTACCAGAAAAGAAAACTACAGGACAATGTCCCTGATGAATATAGATGTAAAAATTTCAATAAAATATTAGCAAACCAAATTCAATAGCACATTGAAAAGATCACTCACTATGGTCAAGTGGGATTTATCCCTGGAATGCAAGGACAGTTCAATATACACAAATCAATGAATGCGATATGACATAATAATAGAATGAAAGAATCATATGATCATCTCAGTAGACAGAAAAAGCATGAGAAAAATTAACATTCATTCATTATAAAAACTCTTAACAAATTAGGAATAGAAGGAACATATCTCAACATAATAAAGGCCATATATGACAAACTCACAGCTAACATCATACTCAATGGTGAAAGTTTGAAAGCTTTTCCTCTAAAAATGAGGAACAAGATCACCCACTCTCTCCACTCCTATTCAACATACTACTGGAAGTCCTAGCCAAGGCAATCAGGCAAAAAGAAATAAAAGTCATGAGAATTGAAAAGGAAGATGTAAAGTTGTCTCTATTTGCAGATGATATAGTTTTATACATAGAAAATTCTAAAGACTCAACCAAAACAATTTTAGGTCTAACCAATAGATTCAGTAAAGTTTCAGGATACAAAATTAATATGCAAAAATCAGTAATGTTTCTATACACTAATAACAAATTTTCTGAATAAGGAAATTGATCCCACTTACATAGCATCAAAAACAATACTTAGACATAAACTTCCCTAAGGAGGTGACAGATCTCTACTCTGAAAACTACAGGACATTGATGAAAGAAATCAAAGCAGACACAAATAATGGAAATATATCCTATGCTCATGGATTGGAAGAATTGATATTGTTAAAATGTCACTATTATGAAAACCATCTATAGACTCAATGCAACTCTTATCAAGATTCCAATGGCATTTTTTACAGGAGGAGAATAAAAACCCCTAAAATTTATATGGAATCACAAAAGACCTCGATGACCAAAATTACCTTAAGAAAGAAGAACAAAGCAAATGCATCTGACTTCTTGATTTCAAGCTATCCATATAGCTAGCTATATAGTCATCAAAACATTATAGCACTGGCATTAAAACAGACAAATAGACCAATGGAATGAAAGGAGAGCCCAGAAATAAACCCAAGCATATACGGTCAACTAATATTTGACAAGAGAACCAAGAAAACCCAGTAGAGAAAACAGTCTCTTCAAAAAATGGTGCTGGGATAATTGCATATTCACATGTAAAAGAATGAAACTGGATGCATATCTCACACTATTCACAAAAATAAACTCAAAATGGATTAAAGACTTAAATGTAACACATGAAATCACAAAAATCCTAGAAGAAAATATACAAATAAAGTTCCTTGACGTGGATCATGGTAATGATTTTTTGGATAGGACACCTAAAGCACAAGCAACAATATCAGAAATAAACAATTGGGACTACATCAAACTAAAAAGCTTCTGTGTAGCAAAAGAAACCATCAATAAAGTGAAAAGACACCCTACGGAATGAGTAAAAATATTTGCAAACCACATATCTGATGAGTTAATATCAAAAATATATAAAGAACCTATACAAATCAATAGCAAAAAAAAAAAAAAATCAAATAACCCAATTAAAAGCTGAGTAAAGAACCTAATAGACATTTCTCCAAAGAAGATATATGAAAGGCAAACAGGTATATGAAAAGAATCTCAACATCACTAGTCATTAGGGAAATGCAAATTAAAACCATAATGAGATATCATCTCATACCTGTTAGAATGGCCACCATAAGAGACAACAAATGCAGGCATGAATATGAAGAAAAAGCAACCCTTGTGCGCTGGTGGGATTGTAAATCGGTACAGCTACTATCAAAAAACACTATGGAGTGGGGCTTCCCTGGTGGCACAGTGATTGAGAATCTGCCTGCCAATGCAGGGGACACGGGTTCGAGTCCTGGTCTGGGACGATCCCACATGCCACGGAGCAACTGGGCCCGTGAGCCACAATTACTGAGCCTGCACGTCTGGAGCCTGTGCTCCACAACAAGAGAGGCCGCGATAGTGAGAGGCCCGCGCACCGCGATGAAGAGTGGCCCCCACTTGCCACAACTAGAGAAAGCCCTCGCACAAAAACGAAGACCCAACACAGCCATAAATAAAATAAATAAATAAAAATAAAAAAAAAAAAAAAAAAAAAAAAAAAAAAAAAAAAAAAAAAAACAAAAAAAAAACACTATGGAGGATCCTTAAAAAAATTATAAATAGAACTCCCATATGATCCAATAATTCCATTTCTGGGAATACATCCAAAGGAAACAAAAACAGTAACTTGAAAAGATATCTGCATCCCCATGTTCATAGCAGCATTATTTACAACAGCCAATACATGGAAACAACCTGAGTGTCCATAGATGGATGAATGAATAAAGAAGTTGTGAGATATATATATATTATTCAGCCATAAAATTGAGAAAATGTCATTTGTGACAACATGGATGAATCTCAGTGAAGGCATTATACAAACTAAACAAGTCAGATAGAGAAAGGTAAATACTGTATGATCTTACTGTGTGGAATTAAAAAAACTCAAAACACCAAACTCATAGGAAAATAGATCAAACTTGTGGTTACCGGAGGTGAAGGGTGGGAGGGAGGGGAAATTGAAGGAAGTTGGTCAGAAGTTACAAACTTCCAGTTTTAAGGTAAATATGTACTAGGGATGTAATGTATAACATGATGACTACAGGTGACACTGACATATGATACATATACTAAAAGAGTAAATCTTAAGAGTTCTTATCACAAGGAGAAATTTTTTTCCTTTTTTCTTTTTTTTTTTAATTGTATCTATTTGAGAAGATGGATGGTAGCTGAACCTAATGTGGTAATCATGTCACAATACAGGTAAATCAAACCATCATGCTGTGTGCCTTAAATAATGTAGGTCAATTATTTCTCACTAAAACTGGGAAAAAATTAGCAAGCTGAATTCAACAATACATTAAAAGTTATCATATATCAAGGTGAAGTGGGGTTTATTCCAGTGATGCAGGGCTGGTTCAACATCTGCAAATCAATGTCATACACCACATTAACAAAATGAAGGATAAAAATCATATTATCACCCCAATAGATGCAGAGAAAATATTTGACAAAATTCAACATCCATTTATGACAAAAACTTTCAACAAAGCAGCTATAGAGGAAACATACCTCAACATAATAAGGGCCATATATCAATATGACAAGCCCACAGCTAACATCATACTTGATGGTGAAAAGCTAAAAGCTTTTCCTCTAAGATCAAGAACAAGACATAGAAAACCCTTAAGACACCATCTAAAACTGTTACAACTAATAAATGAATTTGTTGTAGGATACAAAATCAATACTTAAAAACCTGTTGCATTTCTATACACTAATAATGAACTGTCAGAAAGAGAAATTTTAGAAATCCCATTTACAATTGCATCAAAAAGAATAAAATACCTAGGAATAAAATTAACCAAGGAGGTGAAACATCTGCACACTGAAACCACAAGACAGTAAAGAAAAAAACTGAAGAGGACACAAGGAAATGGAAATATATTCTGTGCTCATGGATTGGAAGAATTAATGTTGTTAAAATGTCCATACTACCCAAAGCAATCTATAGATTCAATGCAATCTCTATCAAAATTCCAATGGCTTTTATTATGGAAATGGAACAAACAATCCCAAAATTTGTATGGAACCACAGAAAACCCTGAATAGCCAAAGAAATCTTGAGAAAGAAGAGCAAAGCTGGAGGCATCACACCCCCTGATTTCAAACTTTATTACAAAGCTATAGTAATTAAAACAGTATGATAGGGCTTCCCTGGTGGCGCAGTGGTTGAGAATCCGCCTGCCAATGCAGGGGACACGGGTTCGAGCCCTGGTCTGGGAAGATCCCACATGCCGTGGAGCAACTGGGCCCGTGAGCCACAACTACTGAGCCTGCGCGTCTGGAGCCTGTGCTCCGCAACAAGAGAGCCCGCGACAGTGAGAGGCCCGTGCACCGCGATGAAGAGTGGCCCCCGCTCGCCGCAACTAGAGAAAGCCCTCACACAGAAACAAAGACCCAACACAGCCATAAATAAATAAATAAATAATAAAATTTTAAAAAAAACAGTATGATAGTGGCATAAAAACAATACATAGATCAATGGTACAGAATAGAGAGCTCAAAAATAAACCCACATATATTACCACAAAGGAGCTAAGAATATACAATGGGGAAAGGACAGTCTCTTCAATAAGAGAAAGCCACATGCAAAAGAATGAAACTGGATCTCTATCTTACCCAAACACAAAAATTAACTTAAAATGGATTAAAGACTTGAACATAAGATCTGATATCATAAAACTCCTAGAAGAAGTAAGCTCCTTGACATCAGTCTTGACAATGATTTTTTGAATCTGACAACAAAAGTAAAAGTAACAAAAACAAAAGTAAACCAGTGGGACTACATCAAACTAAAAGGTTTCTGCATATCAAAGATAACCATCAGTAGAAAGGCAACCTACTGATTGGGAGAAAATGTTTACAAACCATCTATCTGATAAATGGGTTAACATTCAAAATATATGAAGAGCTCATACAACTCAATATCAAAAATCCAAACTGACTTAAAAGTGGGCAGAAGATCTGAATAGACATTTTTCCATAGAAGACACACAGGTGGGCAACAGGTACATGAAAACAGGCTCAACATCACTAATCATCAGGGAAATGCAAATCACAGCCACAAGGAGGTATCTCACACCTGTTAGAATGGCTATCAGCAAAAAGACAAGAAATAACAAGTGTTGGTGAGGATGTGGAGGAAAGGGAACCCTCATGCACTATTGCTGGGAACGTAAATTGGTGCAGCCAATATGGGAAACAGTATGGAGGTTCCCCCCAATATTAAAAATAGAACTACCATATGATCCAGCAATTCCACTCCTGGGTATTTATCCTAAGAAAATGAAAACACTAATTCAAAAAGTTATAAGCATCCCCATGTTCATTGCACCATTATTTACAATAGCCAAGATATGGAAACAACCTAAGTGCCCATGGATGTATGAATAGACAAAAAAATGTGATACACACACACACACACACACACACACACACACACACACAATGGTATATTATGGGTAGACCTCGAAGGTATTATGTTAAGTGAAATACGTCAGAGAAAGAAACAGAAATAATGTATGCTCTCTCTTATACGTGGAATCAAAAATAAATCAAGCTCTTAGATAAAGAAGAGATTGGTGGTCGCCAGAAACGGGAAGGGGGAGGTGTGGGGTGAGAGAAATAAGTGAAAGGGGTCAAAAGGTTAAAAAAAAAACAAAAAAGAGGTATGGCTTTTCACATATTAGCTTATTTAACATGAAAGTCATGCAAAACATCTATACATGTAGGAAGAATTTTATTTTGCTAGCTGCTATCTCTTCCTTTGCTACATGATATACTTCTAAGTACAACAAATATGAAGCTAATTAATAGTCATAGAATGGCTAAGAAACAGCTCCAATAGCTTCATTACTTTTTTAAAAACAATATTCAAGGGACATTAATAAATTCAGATTTTGTGTTTCCAGGTGTCTCATTAATTTTGAAGTGTGTAAGCTTTTGTTTTTAAGACTGTTTGAAAGATTATACCGCCTGCTTTATTATTTTCATTGCACAATAAATCAAACAAATATGAGATAATATTATAAAACCCTTCACTTTTTTCTTTTTAGAATGAGATGCAGATAAAGTTAGAGTTTGCTGATTAGAGTCAATATTTATCTTACAATACACAGTTCATACTTTTAGATCCAGGAGTTAAACCTGAAATTGATCATCTTTCTGTATTTTGCATGTAATCCTTTTTACCTTCTAATAACTTATCAATTTGAAGGACAGCTGGACTATTGTAATGACACAGTTATGACTGTTAAGAACTCACAACACGCGATAAGCACCCTGAAGTAATATTGAAAGTTCATAACCCAGACTCCGTGGAAAGGCCCGACATTTTTGCAGAGGATGAAGCTTTGCTGTATTTTGCTTCACGATTAATTGTTAAGTATAAAATTAAACTGTGGAACATTAACTGTATTATTTTTCTATTACTGCATAATAAATTGTCATAAACTTAGTGACTGGGAACAGCACAAGATTATTATCTTACGGTTTGTGTAGATCTGAAGTCCAGGTTCAGCTGAACTGGGTTCTCTGCTCAGTGCTTCTCAAGGCTGAAATCAAGGCGTCTCATGGGCTGCCTTGCTTTCTGAAGCTCGGGGTCTTCTTCCACGCTCATTCGTGCTGTTGGCTGAATTCACGTCCTTGCAGTTGTGACACCGAAGGCCCTGTTCGGGTGGCCGTCAGCCTGGCGTCGGCCTCAGCTCCTAAAGGTCCTACCTTGCTGCCTAGCTCCCTCCTTCTGCCTCAAATCAGCCTTTCAGGAGAGGCCCACGTCCTTTTAAGGGGAGGCCCGGGTCCTGTTAAGGGCTGACTTGATTAGATTCGGTCCACCTGGATAATCTCTCTTTTGATTAGCTCAAAAGCCAACAGGTTAGTAATCTAATCAGAGGAGTGATTCTCCATTTTAGGCACCTGCTGGGAATGAACTCAAGAGGGAGTTATACAGAGTTTGTACACTAGGGGGCGGTAATCTTGGGAGCCACCTTAGAATTCTGTCTTCCACGTTGGTCCATTATGTTGACGGCCAAATTAACTATCGCAGGTCAGAAAATCTAGTGAGACACTAGTGAAGAAAAGATCAAAAGACCTTCCCTAGCTAAGATACGCATGTCACATTGTTCCATCAGTTGAGTCTTGCACCACTTACACTCAACAATGACCATTTCTTAGTGTGCACTGGTCTTGCTAAGGATCTATGCAATCCTTTCTAATATTTTCTACTTATTCTTTACTGTTCCATTTTATAACTTTTTAAAAAGTTTATCATGACTCACAAAATGAATTTCAAAAATTGATTTCATGATACATGATTGGAAAAACACAGTGTTAAGGGACATTTTATTTTAATTAGTAATCTGGAAACATTTTTATTTATAGAAAGAAACACTCAAATATATTTACAAAAAATAATTATTTCTGAATACTGTAAGTTACTATAGACTAAATTATAGATAGGTCAACAAATGCGTAATCTTCAAAAGTTTACTAAAAATTATTACAAGACAATTAGCAATACCACTGCAGTCCACAGGAGGGCAGCATCTGTTCTAGGCATATTTTAGGTTTAACTTAAATGTGCTCAGTTTTCTAGTGAATAGGAATTCTAAGTGAATTCTTTATAGTGTACTGGTGTAAGCAAAAAGTGAGTTATGCTTGGCTATTGAGAATCAGTCCTGTCAAAACCAAAAGAGCTACGATTTATCTATTTATTTATTTTGGTCTGATCAAAAAAAATCAGTTGAATTCTCTTTCCCCTTGTGTTTCTCTTACTCCATTTTCCTTTTCCCTACTTTTTCTTTTTTGTCCTCTCCGTCTCTGGCCCATGTTCTTGCACAGGTGGTCCATGTAAAACCCAATTACCATGGGGCCCTGAGGAAATGGACTAATAAACTTTTGATGCTGACTCAGATTCTTTGTAAAGTCCCTTTCTTAGTTTCCAAGCTGAACTTGACCTCCACCACCTGGCTTGCTACCTGTGCTAAGCAGTGGCTCTTGTTTCATCACTTGTGTGGACCAATATTACACTCTTAACCAGTGTGAGAGGGGAGTCCCGCCTGGAGATGAGTCAGCACATCTAATAAACGTTCTTAGACGGTTAGGCCTTTTAGACTTAAATGTAATGTTGAATAGAGACAGAAACGTACTATTTCTCTTGCCTCTACTTTGGACCCACTACGATCTCACCTTAATATTGTGGTCTGATTTGACATTACCCTGTGACTCAGTCCCTAGGAAATAGGCAGGAGGGCCCAGACATCCTAGTTAAGTATGAAAAAAATCCCTGCCTTTTGTTTCACTTAGGCTTACATTGTCACAGGTGATAACACTGACCCTTAGTGTGTATTTGTTTCAGATGATTCTATTTTGGGAGAGGTTGGGTTAACCAGATCGTGTTTCCACATTTTTAAAGGGCCTGAAGGGCATCGAGTGCAACTACCTTTGTGGATTTCATCTCTCTTCTTCTTACCAGTGTGTCATGTGGAGAGTTTTTGCACTTGCCCTGCTTTCTCTTGCCTTTGAGCCTCTGCCTCTGTTGCTGCTCTGCTGAAACTCATGTTCCTACAGCCCTCTCCTTGTCTCCATGCCCTGCTTCAGGAGTCAACTGAAAGCACTTCTGGGAAGGGTGGCCTGTGGCTGGTGTGTCTCATAGCCCCTCATCAGCCGGCATCATAGGTGCCTGTTGACTTCTTGGTCTCTCTCAACAGACAGTAGTCCCCAAGACCAAGGCTGTGCCCTCTTCCTAGACCTGTCGTGGTGCCAGGCACCTAGTAGGTGCACAACAAAACTTTTTGTATGAACGAAGTCAAAAATAACTGCTGATGCTCTTGTTGACTTTGAGTTGATAGACAAGGTACTTGACAGACAGGCTGTTGGTAGTCAAGATCCTGTAGGTAGAAAGGGCCAGTATGGCAGGGGTCTGGGGGATTAGATGTGTTTGGATGGAAGCAACATCCAAAGTAGGATGAGATGAGGTCAAGAAGCTGTGGGGATGGGAAAGTTGAGCTAATGGTGGACACATCAAGAGTCTGAAGAGGTCTGGGGGTACTGGTTGCACATGCAGCTGGATGCTTTGGTTCTGGGAGGGACAGGCATCAGGCCTTCAGCTTGGTGGCCTTTTCCCAGTTGCCACAAACACCAGGCAGCACAGGAGGCCTGCTGGCTGCTTGGGGGCTGGGAGGAAGTGCCCCCTGCAGCCGTGGAAGAACATCACGCTCTGCATTGTGGGCGGTTGACCTGGACCCTGAGTGGCACGTGGAGAGGCGGAGCCTGATATTCCGGAGCAGAGGGGGAGTAACACACTGCCTGGTGGACAGTCCCCCAAACTACAAGGTTGCTGGAGCTGTGCATTTCTGATTCTGCCTTTACTCCAAAATGCAGGCTCCTTCTCTTATCTTTTAAAAATCTCATTATAAAACTCCAAATCCCTCAAAAAAAAAAACAAAACAAAACACCTCACTGTAATTCTTTAGCATCGCATCCCTCTTGTCACGCATGCTCTCCCAGGTCCTAGAACCTAAAAATGTACCACCAACATTCATCCCCTCAGAGGCTCAGGGACCATTTTCCAGGAACAGCCCAGCCTCCCTGAGCTCATTTTCTCCTCTTTCCCAGAAGTGAGCTCGGCCAATAGGGTTGCTGTGGCCCAGAGTGTCCGAGCAACCCCAGTGGTAAGACTGTCTTTTCAGTGCTTGAAATGGAAGTAGGCATTTGCTTGAAGGAGAGCAGTCAGGACACTCATGTGAGGAACATAGAATGGTGTATGTTTCCATAGTTAGGGAATTCCAGAATCAACCATTTTAAACCACAGTTTGAAGATACCTTGGAAAAAACTCTCTTATTATTAAACCCCAGAAACGAGCCATATTCTGGAAATTGAAGAGTTTCTCTGAATGCAGGTCTTATGTCTTTGGTCATGGAAAAGCAAATCCTTAGAAAATAACAACCCTCAGAAAGTTACTAAATAAATGCTTGGTTGCTTTGCTGCTATCACAGATGATACTTCAGTTGCTGTCAACAAACTTCGCTTTTCTTGATTCAGACTAAGTGTTTGGGAAGGCACAGATGGTTGGTTGTTACAGACGCATATGAAAACATTAGGGAGAGGGGTGAGTTGAACATTTCTCCTTTAAGTTTAGTTCCTTTATTATTTTCTTTTTCATAACTATACCTAAAAAGAGGCATTAAAATAACTAAAAAGTAAGGCTTATGTATGATGTATTAAAAAGATCCAAGTATAAGAACACTCACCAAGGTATTTTTTATAATAATGAAAGATAGGAAGTAATCTAGATGAGCATCAGTAGGAATATGGGTTAAAAAAACCATGGGACACAGTGGAGGGCTCTATGGTGGTTAAACTGAATGGGCTACAGTATATAGAATAACATGGAAAAATCTTGAAAATGTAGTATCTTTTCAGCTATATTGAAATATGATCGACATAGAATGAAAACATTATTTTGAATAAAGAAAGCAAGTGGCAAAGGATTTATGCAAATTGATAGCATTTATGTAAATTAATTTGAAACAAAGTGATAAATTGTATCATTTGTATATGTTTATAACAAAACTTGAAAATACTTACAAGGAAGGCTAAATCCCCAATTCAGGATATTGATGTTCTAGGGTCTAGAAGGGGAAGGAGATGGGGGATTGGGATTGTAGCTAAAACTATAAATGTCATATTTTTTAAAATAAAATTCTGAAGCCAAAATGGCAAAATGTTAAAACGTATTAAATTGGGGGGCTAGGTACACAGATGTCTATCGTATTATATTTTGTTCCTTTTGGTGATTTTGAAATACAAGCATAAAATTAAGGAGACCCATGAGTACAAGCATCTAAAAAGTAAGCCTCAGATAAGAATTATTGTTAAAAGACTCAGTTTATCCATTCTCAGCCTCTTCAGACAGAAACCCCATTTCGTTAAATTGTGCCTAGTTGATGCAGTGCCTCTGTGAAATCACTGGGGGAAAGGGGAGGCTCCAAGAGGGAGTGGAAATGCAAACCAAAACTCATCTTCAGCTGCCAGGAGGTTTTTATTTTCTCCCAAATGGGGACTCTTTGAAGGGAAGGATAATCTTTGATCTTCCTGTACCAATCCAGCATATCCAGCCAACTGCTAGGGACACAAAGGCAGCTAAAAATATCAATAACAGAACTTTTGGTTGTCTTTCTGAGCAGCTCAAAGCAGGTTCACACGGATTCCCTCATGTCGCCCCGCTGGGGTCCTGGGAATCTGATTCAGATCACATTACAGCGCCACTCTGCCTAATCACAACGGGCTTGTCCTGTTCAATATGGAACCAGAAGGGCTTTGTTCTAAGAAAGATGACCTGGGAAATCCTGCTGAGATAAGTTGGTCTGGATTGCATTTGGCTCATCTCATTACTGGATTGATAAACGTCCAGAACAATGACTGTGTGTTTCTCTGTTGGATTTTATTGAAAGGAACTTGCATTCAATACTTCTGACTGTGACAGAGTCATAGCATATTTTCTCTCAGTGCCTGCCTTACAATTTCTGAGGGTTTTCATGGTTTCTATCTATAAACCAACATTTTGAAAATTCTCTGCATGAAAGATGTAGTGAGAGTTGCATCAAGGTGATTCAGGAAAATGAGATATATGTGCTCATTGGGTCCAAGTTCGTCAGTCTCTCTAGGCAAGAAAAGGCAAGGATGCATGCTTAGCAAAGCCCCATCAGAGCTGATTATTTATATCACAGGTTAGCTATTAAAGCAGACAGCCAGAGAGGACCAGCCCAGTGTGTGTTTGTTACTCTGGGGAGATCTTTCTGCCATTAACATCCTAATTTCTGATAACTATCTTTTGATTCACAGCAAACAGTTTGATTTCTTCCAAAGGATTAAGAAAAAACCCTGGACATTATAATGAAAGTTTGATAGCTTCTTTAGGCTGGTGAGTGGTGGTCAAGTGGATGTGGATTACACTCCAGGCCCAGCTGCCTCACCAAGAAAAATGATTCTAAAGAATGCAGAGAAATTAAAGACATCAGCCAATCTCTTTGTTGATGGTAGGTAGCAAATTATGATGTAGGGAATGATCTCTG
Source organism: Balaenoptera acutorostrata (assembly GCF_949987535.1). Lineage (NCBI taxonomy): Eukaryota > Metazoa > Chordata > Mammalia > Artiodactyla > Balaenopteridae > Balaenoptera > Balaenoptera acutorostrata. The sequence goes on along the minus strand of NC_080081.1, from coordinate 28,996,063 downwards.
TGGGAGCTAAGGAGGCAGAAGTGAAGAGTGGAATCCCAGAGCCCTTCTAGTGGAAGCATGACTGCATGGTGTTTACTCAAAGGGGTGGAGTCAGGTAGCAGGTTGGGTCGTGAGGGGAAGGAAGAAGAGAGATGATTTGGAGGAGGAAGATGGGAAAACTCTACTGCTGCTCATGGCTACAGACGTGACATGTCAGCTAGACTTGACTTTCGATTTTGGAGGAAAGGGAAGAGAAAGAGATTCAGTTTCTGAGCTCTTACTGTGTTCTAGGAACTTCACTGAACACTTGAAAATGAATTTTAAATCCACTTGTCAAACACGTAATTGTATATTATTATGTTAATCTTTTTAGAGGAGAAAACTAAGCTTAGAGAGATTTATTTCCCCCATGGTCACGTCTAGTAAATGGGGGAGGTGGAATTTAAATCCAGGTTTGTACTTGACTTCAAAGCCACGTTTATTCTACTTACTATCCACTGTTTGGGCCATGAAATGGATCGTAACGCAAATGAGGGCATCCGCATGCACAAACACAACACACACATTCACTCACTCACATGCTCTCGTTGTGTTTACAGAGAGGACAGTGCGGTGCGTGTCCCCCAGAGGGTACCCAGGCTGATCAATTGCAAGTATGGGAAGAAAATATTAGAACTTTCATTTACATTTTCATCTCAGCTTTTAAAAATTACTACTTTGTGTACATGTTATAAATACTATATTATGTACATTGTTTTTGCATATATAATACATGTATGTGTATATATATGTGTGTGTGTGTGTGTGTGTCTGTGTGTTTGTATATATACATAAGATGTGTGATCAGAAATGTTTGGCGAGTGATGATATAGACCAGGGGTTGGAAATTACAGCTCGTGGACCAAATCCAACCCATCACCTGATTTTGTAAATAAAGTTTTAATGGATCACAGCCATGCTCATTTGTTTACATATTGTCTGTAGCTGAGTCAAGTAGTTGTGACAGAGACCACACGGCCCACAAAGCCTAAAATGTTTCCCAGGTGGTCTTTTACAGAAAACGTTTGCTGCCCCCAGACTTATACCATGAAGTAGAAGTAGACAATAGGAGGTTTGAAGCAAAAGCTTTGCCCTCAAACGTAAATTGATTTTTCATCACGGTTCTGCCTAGAAGCTTAGTAGAGCCTAAAAGAAGTGGATAAAACCTAATGTTTCATCTCAGTGATCATAAGTCAACTTTTTAGTTAGTACTTGATATCTCATGACCTAAAATCCTGCGTCTTATCAACCTGTTCTGTGCAAAATAGGTTACGATGAACAGGCAAAAGTGTTGACACAGGGACAGGTACGATAATGAACAAAAAAAGGATAATATCTATAAAAGCCAGCATTAATCTACCTGCCGGCGGGCTCCCTGACATACCTCCACTCACCTTCCTCAGCTGCAGAAGCTGCAAATTTTCAGCTGTCAGCTCAGTATTGCTTGGCGCTTGGTCAATGCTGACCAACTTGGCCTCAACCCCACGAGCAGGTTGTTTCTGGAGTAGTTCTAGGATTTGCTCTGCCTGGGGCTCAGATTTGCTCTCTATGGTCCCATTGGGATAAAGCCCCAACCATGATCTACTGAGTTACGGTTGCAACTACGTTTTAACCCCTACCTGTCCTCATACCTGCAAAAATGGTTTTCCCGGGGCTTCCCTGGTGGCGCAGGAGAATCTGCCTGCCAATGCAGGGGACAAGGGCTAGAGCCCTGGTCTGGGAAGATCCCACATGCCTCAGAGCAACTAGGCCCGTGAGCCACAATTACTGAGCCTGCGCGTCTGGAGCCTGTGCTCCGCAACAAGAGAGGCCGCGATAGTGAGAGGCCCGCGCACCGCGATGAAGAGTGGCCCCCGCTTGCCACAGCTAGAGAAAGCCCTCGCACAGAAACGAAGACCCAACACAGCCATAAATAAAAATAAATAAATAATTAATTTAAAAAAAATGGTTTTCCCACTTCCTCACTCAAAGTGCTCCAGGATCCTGATTCCGCCACATGGGGATCCGAACCAGTGCCCTACTTAACTCACAGGCTCAGACCTCTCAGCAGTTAAAGAGCCTGGCTCACAACCATATCTCCACTTGAACTCAGACGCTGTGCTTTGGGCTGCTGGCCATTCTTAGCCTCAGAGCTAGGTTGGCCTCTCTGGCACATTCCATGCAGATCCATGCTTGTTGCCTTTCTCTGACAGCCCATTTTGAAGCCCGAGCATGCTTTGCAAGTAAGAACATAAGGATTTTGTCTGCAGTCTTCCCAAGCAGTAAAATTTGAGCTTCAAATATTTGAAATCAACAGGGTAACAGAACAAAGTCACTTATGAGATAAATCAGTCACAACTGAGCTATTTCTCAAGTGATTAAGCATCTTGCCTGTAAGCCCAGTTCTTCCTGTTGAGTTCCTAATAGATTTTTCAACCCTTTTCAGGTCAGAAGCGTTGGTGAGAAGTCTGAACCCTCCAACCGACAGTGATCAGAGATTAATAATTCCCTCCAGCTGTGACTCCTATGCTCGGTAGAGATTGTGGCTTGCAGCGCCACTCCAGGCCTCACAGGCTTTCGTCAGGGTCCCTGGTCCCCAAATAGGGGAATGTCCACTTGCCTTGCTGAGCCAATTCAGCGAAGCTTAGCATTGATGCCCGATTGCTACGTGATGTTCCATGGTGGTGGGCTGACCCAACAGCCATTACCGAGTCATTAAGGATGCTCACAGATTGCTACCTTGCTTTTTGTTTGGACAACCTTGAGGGAAAACTACTGATCCTTTGGGATCTGGTCCTTTATAATTTTTGTAAGGATTCACCACATCATGGAGAATGCCTTCAAGAAGATGGCTGGTTTTGTACCTGGTCTTACTCTTTGTACTCTAATCCCTCTAGCCAGACAGATACTTCAGTGCATAAATCAGATTAGATTTCTTCCTTGATTCAAATCTCTCATGGTTTCCCAGAGTAATAATTAGGGCTCATTAGGCCCTGCAATCTTCACCCTCCTCAAGCTTTAGTCATGTCCAACTTTTACACTCATTTCCACCTCAGGGCCTTTGTGATTGCTGATTCCTCTGCCTGGAATGCTCTTCGCCAAGATCTTTGTGTGGCTGACTCAATCTTATCAGCCATGTCTCAGCACAAATGTCACCTCCTTAGAGAAGTCCTCCCTGACCACCCTAGCAAAATAGATACCCTCCAGGTCCACTCACTTTCTTTCCCCGTCACCCTATTTTACTGTATTCATAGCACTTATCACTCTTTGGATTTATGTTGTATTGTTTATGTCATTTTGCTTGCTGGTTTGTTTATCATGCATCCATTTATTCATCCATGTCCACGTGCAACAAGAATAAGTTCCATGCGGGCAGAACTTCATTTGTCCGGTTGACTACTTTATATTCAGAGAATAGTAGTATGCTCTCAGTAAATATTTTTGGACAAAGGATTGAAGGAACAAATGAGGTAATGAGGTAGTTTTCTCCACTTCTTCTTGTATCACTCATCTTCTTCCAGGAAGTGTTTCATTTCCATGAGATCGTTATGCACATCCTCTCAACCAGGCCCCATATTTCACATATACCTTCCAGAAAACCCCTAAGTCAACTTTAAAGTCAAGATCTCCCTCATCCCTGTAGACAAATAGGAAACTCAACTGAACAGCTCTATCATCTAAAGTGCTAACAAAATAGCTCCTCTAACTTCCATACCATTAAGCTTGCCCACAATTATTAACAAGAAGGCCCCCAAACTGCCTCTGCTAAATGCTTACATATTCTCACAATTTATCAAATTAAATAATGGAAGTTGAGCAGGCTGTGGAAAGTTTAAAATATTGTGCCAATTAAGATTACATGTGCATTTCAGAGACATCTTGTCTTATTGATTTTGAGAAATGTGCTATCTTAAAAGAGACTAGATACAAAAATGGTAGCCAATAGCAATTTCTCAAATGTGTTTAAACCATACATGTTTAACCGATTTCATGCAGCTGTTTCAGCAAGGGTCTGATCAGAGAAGCAGAACCACACTGAGCGATAAAAAAGATTTATTATAGAGATCTGACTTTATGCAATTATGGGAGCTTGTTAAGCCATTATGTAAATATGCTGCCTTTGTGGCTAGCGCTGGGCCTAGGTCAGCTGGGAGAAGCTGGAGGGAGGAAGGCCATGAAGTGTGGGAGGTCAAGGACAAAGTGAAACCCGCGAAGATGAGCTAGGCCTTGTGTCGGTCTCTCATTGGAACTCATGGTGGTCTCTGACTGCTTCCATGCTTCCTACTTTGATGGCGTGGGTAATTGCAAAATTGTTGATGCTCTTTGCCATGGAGAAGCTGAAGTTGGAGATCCGGGAGGAGCTGAAAGAACTGAGGCCTGGATATTGCCCTGCACCTCCAAGGTGACCCAGCAGATCTGTGACAATGTGCACGATGCGAGCCACAATAGCGCTTGACTCTCAGCCAATCTTCCCAGTGTAAACATGGCTGCTGCTTCCCTTCCACCTTCTAAATCTCAAATACATTGCTCTTTCAGCTAATTCCAACTCAAATCGTTCAAGGAAACATGTTTCTGGCTCAGCTGATCTCACACAACATCAAGCCACCGTAGTAAGTAGCAGATCTTACAAAACCCTACAATCCATACAGTCATAAATGTATACTTCTTTGAAGCTCATTGATTCCAGATAAACCTGGGCACCAATTTAGACTTCACCTCCAACCAGCACGTGACCTTTAGGAAGTCACTTAAACACCCTGACCTTAAGATATTGCGCCGGCTAATTAAGGGCATTTTGATGATATCTCTAAATGGCTATCCAACTCCATTATGTCCTGACTCTAAGATCTACCTTCTTCTTATTTCTTTAATTTAAAACAACTGAGTATAGAAAACTTAACCAATAAACATGATCTTTGATCAATGTGCAAACCTGTATGCTAGTTCTAAATCTATAAAGTTCTATAATACTTATTTTTTAGAGATACATACTGAACACTTTATGGACGAAATGACATGATGTGTGGGATTTGCTTCAAAATAATAAGGGAAAGAAGGAAGTGCCAGGGAAGAAAGGGAGTAAACATGAAACACAATAGGTCATAAATTAATAATTGCTGAAGTTCATAATTGTTGAATGTGGGTAATGGGTTCATTACACTATTCTCTCTACCTTTGTATGTGGTTGAAATTCTCCATAGTAAAGTGTTTATTAAAAAATTGCTTGCAGGCTTCCCTGGTGGTGCAGTGGTTAAGAATCTGCCTGCCAGTTCAGGGGACACGGTTCAAGCCCCGGTCCAGGAAGATCCCACATGTTGCGGAGCAACTAAGCCCGTGCACCACAACTACTGAACCTGCGCTCTGGAGCCCGCGAGCCACAACAACTGAGGCCCGCGTGCCACAACTACTGAAGCCCACGCACCTAGAGCCCGTGCTCCGCAACAAGAGAAGACACTGCAATGAGAAGCCCGTGCCCTGCAACGAAGAGTAGCCCCCGCTCGCCACAACTAGAGGGAGCCCGCGCGCAGCAACGAAGACCCAATTCGGCCAAAAATAAATAAATAAATTTATTTTAAAAAAAGAAAAAAAATTGCTTGCTAAAGAGTTTTGATTGTTGCATTTTGTTTTTTCTCATTTTATTGTTGACTAAGAAAAATGAGGTATAATTGTTCCCTTATAAGATCCCCAGGGAGACAGAGCCCTCTGCCCATGTGATAATTTATATCTACTGGTCCTTACAAATTATTCTCCACTCCCCACCCCCACCAATGACCAGGTTGCAAGCCCAGACCTGGGAACTTTTGTTCACACACAACAAAACATTAAAGTATTCAATATGCGAAATATAGTACAATCCCCTGTTTTCAGTGAGGTGCTTCACCCTCGGCCTCCCCCAACCCCACTCCTGGCAGAGCCTTTCTGGTCCAGCTTCACAGAGAATAAATCTCCTGTCTCATGTCTGTGTTGGAGGATATGGTCACCCGGCTGTGAGAGTCAGGGAGTGGATTTGGAAATCAGTTTCTTATAAAGACTAGAATAAGTCCTGTTGGATCAGCCCCCTCTCACATCCCATCATCACCCGCTGGGATCTGAGGTGGGACTTGACTTCAGACAGATAGGACCCTTTTCTGGGCTCCATTAAATCAATTGTAACTAGTCCTTGGAATTTCCATCTTCCAAAATGTTATTGACATATATTGTTTCCTATAATCCCATCTATAATTCTTTTTGTTTTTATTAATTTTTATCATTTTTATCCTTCATTCTAAATTTTGGGGCTTGGTGGGAGCTAGAGATAAACACATTTGTTTAATCCAATACCTTTAGAGGGAAATCCCTGCTTAAGCATGTCAGCCCCAAACATTGTGTCCCTTTGTTTTCACAGGACTCATTTCAGGTGTCTTGTGTGGATCTATCCTTCTTCCTCATATATTAACCATGCCCGCCTGGACTTGCAGTATCTGCCAGGCTCACCTGCTGAAGCAGATTCCTACTTTTAGAATCTTTTGATCAGTACTGTCTCTCCTGACACGAGAAATGCTTCATTGGATAGAATTATTATTCTAGCTTAACCAAATCACTCAGAGTGATCGTTACCATCAAAAGCATTGCGAGACACACGGAAGAGTACACTTACCTGTGTTTAAAAGCAGAAGCCAGGCGAATTCTACCTTCTGGAAATTTACAGTGTCAAATCCTGCTTGAAAACAGCAGCTCCGTGAGTTCAGCTGTGTACATTTGCAGGTCCAGTAAAAGCCGGGTGTCTTTTTCTTACAGAGATCAAAAGTTCCTTCTGGTCACTTTTTTTGTAGGATGTAAAACATCTTTGGAGTGAGTGACAAGCTTCCAGAGGTGATGATGATAAATCCCTTGTGTCCACCTTGCAGAGCTGGTGGAGAGGGAAGCCAAAGGAGAAGCCAGGGCATTGGAAGAGACCCTGGGAAGTCTTGCCAGACACAGTGGATTGGGGTTCCCTTTCCTATCTCCCACCTTCACCTAGGTCACAAATCTCCCACCAACATCTCAATTTTGTTGAGTTCCAAAAGGAATTATGATCCAGTGCCAATTTGTAAAGCTGCACTTGGAATGTGTACTTTGATTTAGACAGTACTCTTTCCTATAGAGAGTGGTCTTGACACAGCAATTAAGGTCAAATACTTAAATGAAGATAACCCCAAATTCTGTGAACCCTGGTTTTTGCTTGTTTACTTCTTGCTGCAAGATCAGAGATAAGCCCTCTGATAATAACATTTATTATTTTTCTCCGCTTTCTTTTGCTTCTGCCTCCTCTGCTTCTCCTCTTCAATTATTATTATTTGACATTCATTGAGTTCCTGATATTTGAAATTTTTAAAAAAGTGGTAAGACATAGTTCCTGTCTTCAAGGAGCTTACCGTCAATACGATAACATTGAACTTTGAGATTGGTATTGAGTGAAGAAGAGGAGATAATATTCCAAAAAAACCAGATTTTCATTTTCCATTTTCCTCTTTCTTTAAATGCATTCTCCATTCACTGCTCCACTTTGTGTCTGTGTAAACACATTGTCACCAATCATGTGCAAGCCTTCCAATTTCATTTTTTATAACTCACATACCACCCATATTTGCCCAACTCCCTTGTTTTTTCAAAGAAGGATGTGTCATCTTTGGTTTGGGTTTGTTAGCCCTTAATGAGGAAGTCTGCCTCAAACCCACCCATCCTTTTTGTGTGGGGCTGTTACTCTTCCTTTCTCCTGAAATAAAACTGACTGCAAATGGACTTCTCATCTGTTTCATATTTCTGTGTGCACAACTCATGGGGTTAGAACTGGTTTCTTCCATTATCTTAATTGAATCCATCTTCTACATGTAAACATTTTACAAGGAAATGTGAATTGTGCAAGGGTAGGCTGGGACCCTAAGTTTGAGGCTTCTTTTTATTACTAATTGGCTGCATATCCCATGCTATTCAGGCACACTTTTGCCTTAGTTTCCCAATCCTGAGAATTCCCTTTAGAGTAATGGCTCTGTTTGCTTCATACATGTTGGAGATAAGAAAAGGCCTACATAAATATTGGCAGAGAATGTTGCTGTTTCTGTTTAAGCCACTCTTGAGATTGTGGAATATCACAAAATATGGCTCCCCGTTGCCACGATACAGAGCTAGGATGTGTAATGTTTATATTTCCTCTGTGTAGTTCAAAGTTTGTTTTGAATTTATTAATCAGCTGCATGCCTCCATTCTTATTCTGGGGGAAGTTATATTGTTCTGATGAGATAAAATAAGCTTAAATGAGTCCAGCTTGTGAAGATAACTTTTTTTCTGCCTTATAATTCCTTGTTTTGGTTTTTTCCACACTATGCCTTTGCGTCTATATCCATATGTTATTTTTACCTGCTCGAGGTGAAACTAACTTTAAAAAGTCTGACAGTGAGATTAAATTTTCTCCTTGTTCAAGTAGACAATAAAAACGATCTAGGTCCATAAGGTTGCAGGGGATAAAAATGAGAGATAACTCTTCTTCCTCTATATTAAGATATTTTTCTTTTAAATCTACATACTTCATAGCTGGAGTTGTTTCTGCTCTTATTCCACGTTAATAGGATAATCTGTTCCCATAAAATAAACAGCAGTTCCACTGCCCATGGATTCTTTATATTACAAAATTGAAGATTACTATAATGCCTTGAGAATATTATTCAATTTACCAAAATCTGATTTGCACACAAATTTTCCAAAAAATGCATGAAATCATGCATGTCATTCTCCACAAGGCAGTCAGTCATCTTTTAAAACATTATTAAAGTCAGGGGTCCCCAATCCCCAGGCTGCGGTCCGGTACCAGTCTGCGGCATGATAGGAACTGGGCCGCACAGCAGGAGGTGAGCGGCGGGCGAGTGAGCGAAGCTTCATCTGCCGCTCCCCATCGTTCGCACTATTGCCTGAACCGTCACATCCCACCCCTCACCCTGGTCCGTGGAAAAACTGTCTTCTACGAAACCAGTCCCTAGTGCCAAAATGTTGGGGACCGCTGATTTAAGTAATGTCTTGTCTCTCCTTAAGGTCTTATGTAGGTTTTCTGTTGTATTTAGAATAGAATCCAAACTACTCCCTGTGGCCGTTGAGGCCCAATGTCACTTGACCCAGGCCTCCTCTGCACGTTTTCTCTCACTAATTTTCTTCTGCTTACTATATTCCCTGACACTAACTGACTGATTCATTTATTCATTTGACAGATATTTTTTGAGAACCTCATATGTGTTCGGCACTGTTCTATACATTATAAAATACCACTTAGAACAAATGCAGCAAAGTCTTTCCCCAAATGGAATTGATAACTTGGGGAGGGGGTCAGATAATAAACAAAGCAAAGTGTGTTAGGAATACATCCAGTGAAACTAAATACAGTGTACACTGCAGGACAGAGGCAGAGGAAGACATCTTTGGTTTGGGTGGTTAGGGGACCTTTTTAAGGTGATAACATTTTAGAAAAGAAGTGAATGAAATGAGAAGATGAATCACAAGATTTGTGAAAGAGCATTCTAGGCAGAGGGAATAGCAAATGCAAAGGCCCTGAGGTAGAAATGAGCTTGTTTGATGGACAGGGGAAAGGGGGTGGAAAAGAATGAGAGAGGGAAGAATGGACGATGAGATCATAGCGATAGGCAGGATCAGATCTTGTAGACAAAGAGTCAGATTTTATTCTGAGTGTGTTGGGAATAGATTCTGAAAGTGTAAGAGAGGAAGCTGGAGGGGGGGCGTGCGGGGTTGTTGCAGTTGTATGGGTGAGAGATGATGGCATCTGGGATTAGGAAAATGGCAGTAGATTCTGGAGAAGTGTTTGGATTCTAGAATTGTTTTCCTGAGATTTATTATTTTATTTTATTAGTTTTTTCATTGAGGTACACTTGACAAAATTGTAAGATATTTAAAGTGTACAATGTGATGATTTAATATATGTATACACTGTGAAAAGATTCCCCTCAAAGAGTTAATCAACACATCCATCAATTCACATATTTACTGGATTTTGTTTGTTTGTTTTGTTTTGGGTGAGAACATTTAAGCTTTACTCTCTTAGCAATTTCAGAGTTTTTTTTTAAGGTTACATCAAAAGTATTACTATTGGATTCAGTATGCTGTGTAAGAGGCCAAAGAACTTAGGGATAACTCCTGAATTTGTAGCTGGAGCAACTGGATAAGTGAAGGTCTCATTTACTAAAATTGGAAAGATTGAGAAAGGATGATGGTTTGAGGGGAAAGCAAGGGTTTTGTTTTTGGTATGTGCAGTGAGAGCTGCTTGTTAGACATTCATTGGAAGATGTCTTGGCAATTCAAAATGTAAATCTGAAGCTTATGGCAGAGTTAGTGGCTGGGGTATCTAGATGGTATTTTCAGCTGGGGCAGCAGATAAAATAAAGTAGGGAGTTGATGTGGATAAAGAAGAGGGAAGAAGAGGAGAAACTGCCTGCACAAGAGACTGCAGAGGACCATTAGCTGAGGCAGAAGGAAAACTGGACTGTGCAATCTTCTGACAACCAAGTTACTCAAACTTTCAAATGGAGGAAATAATCCACGGTGTCAAATGCTATCAACCATGTCACGTGAAGTGAGAGCTGTCTTGCCAACTGGATTTGGCAAGATGGAACCACTGGTCACCTTGACAAGAGTGACTGAAGTGTAGCAGTGGGGTTGAGTTGAGCAAATTGATATTAGCAAGTTAGCAGCTGGCTAAGAAATACATTGAATGCAAAAACAAAACAATATTCTTTTTGTTTAGTAATGCACTAATGTTAAGATTAAAATAGCTGAGGTTGCCAGAGTTCAAGGTCTTTGTTAAGTTGTATGAAACGTCCAGTGCATAAAAGAAATGAGGAGGTGTGTTCTTGGGATACAGGTGCTCAGGCTCACAGGCAGTGTGGGATAAAAGACCGTACACGATTTCCAGGGCCACGTGGTCCCAGTTCAGATCCTTGCTCTTCCAGCGGTGTGACCTTTACTCAATCACTCTCTTTGGGGCTTCCTTGGTGGCGCAGTGGTTAAGAATCCGCCTGCCAATGCAGGGGACACGGGTTCGAGCCCTGGTCCAGGAAGATCCCACATGCCGTGGAGCAACTAAGCCCGTGCGCCACAACCACTGAGCCTGCGCTCTAGAGCCTGCGAGCCACAACTACTGGGGCCCGTGTGCCTAGAGCCCATGCTCCGCAACAGGAGAAGCCACCGCAATGAGAAGCCCGCGCACCCCAACAAAGAGCAGCCCCTGCTCGCCGCAACTAGAGAAAGCCCGTGCGCAGTAACAGAGACCCAACACAGCCAAAATAAATAAATTTATTAAAAAAAAAAAAGAAATCTCTCTCTTTTTAAAAGAAATTTTTTTTTTTTGTCTGCGTCAGGTCTTAGTTGCAGCATGCAGGAGCTTTGTTGTGGCATGCGGGATCTTTTTGTTGCGGTGCACGAGCTCTTCATTGTAGCGTGCAGGCTCTTTGTTGCAGTTCTTGAGCTTCTCTCTAGTTGTGGCATGTGGGTTTTCGCTCTCAGGCTGAGGTGCGCAAGCTCAGTAGTTGTGGCACGCGGTCTTAGTTGCTCAGTGGCATGTGGGATCTTAGTTCCCTGACCAAGGATCGAACCCGCGTCCCCTGCATTGGAAGGCGGATTCTTTACCACTGGACCACCAGGGAAGTCCCCAGTCAATCTCTTGAATTTTGATTTCTTTGCGTAAAGTAGGAGTAATACTGACAATGTCAAGAAATTGCTACTAGAATTTACTGGAATAACATATGTGAAGGGACTGGTAGCACAGCCCCTTAGTTTCCTTCTCTAAGGAGTTATGGAAAAGTCATGTGAACCTTCCATCTGTGTATTGTGTGCTGAAGCTTATGCCCAAAAGAGGGGCTTTTATTTCCTTGGATTTCTCTTATTCTGGAGAAATAAAAGTAGTTCAATTGAAAAATGTCAGCTTCAGCTTCATCCAAGTGTCAGTAAACTTCACAGCCGCCATGCTTAGAACTCTTTCCCCAAAAGAAGCTATTCTGTTGTTCTCTTTTTAAAGAGAAGCAATCTCTGGATAAACAACAAGGTCCTATTGTATAGCACAGGGACCTATATTCCACATCCTGTGATAAACCATAATGGAAAAGAAGATGAAAAAGAATATATAAATGAATCACTTTGCTGTACAGCAGAAATTAACACAACATTGTAAATCAACTGTATTTCAATAAAAAAATAAACAAAAGCAATCTTGATGCCACGCCCCTCAACCTCAACCCCCCACCTGGTTCCATCTCTAATCTCTCTCATCCTTCTCTTAATCTTTCTGTACATTTCTATTTTCTTCTTTCGACTTCCCTTTATTTTCTGAGTTTACAAATAATGCTTGTTCATGTGGGGGGAAAAGGGGACGTCTTAATTTGTAAAGAGGTGGTTGACATCAGTCATGGCAGTGTCAGGTGGTTTTTCCCTAGGAATTTCCCACTAGGTGACTTTCTGACTCTCCTCTGGCTGCTTCTGCTTCACTGTGGTTGAGGACAGAGAGGACTCATTCCTGTTCTCATGTCACACACAGTGACTAAACATGACAAAAACCTCCATGGAAACTTCTATGGTTCTTAACTGTGATCTCTTTCAAACTCCTCCCTTTTCCCCAGCACTTTTCTCTTTCCACAAAGTATCTCTTCATTTGGAGAACTTGAGTCCTCAACAGCTCATGGAGCTGCAGGATTCCTGCCCTCTTTGCTTGATTTACCAGGCTGTCCCTTAGCCCCGATAGTCCTCCATCCCCTGCTCTTAGATGCTTCCCAGCAGCTGGTTCTGGTCCTCCTGCGTAGGACTGTTCCTCCACAGTCATTGCCCAGTGACAAACAATTACATTTCAGGAAGCTGAGTCCCGGAGCACATGGGGAAGCAATTACTCTCCTGAGAGTTGTGGGTTCGGCTGACTCTCTTGTTTATGGTTTCGTGGAGGTAAATGAATCTGCAGAGACAAGATGTGCTCCAAGATGTCCCTGGAACAAGGTTACAGCCCTTGTTTTTGCCTAAGTTGTGTCTGTCACACTCAGCTGCTGCTCACAAAGAGGAAGGAGAGGCAGGCTTTGCTCCGGACTGATTGAGAGGTGCAGAAGGAAATGGGACCCACATGCTGACCGGAGCTGGGCTTTTTCTGCCTTTTGGACTAGGCAGGTTTTCTGTGCATGTGTCCCCAGGGAGCCTTCAAGTGCTTACATGAACTTGACAAGCACCTGTGATTTATATTTTGAATCTTGCCCAAGTTTGTGCAGCAAACTTTTGGTTTAGACTGCGGGGGAGATTTTGAGCTTACTCTGGGAAGGCTGCTTGAAAACCAAATGATGTAAGTCGATGTGCAATTGCTCTGAGTTGTTTTTAAATGGAGTAAATATGAAGTTCTAGAAACACATACTCAGAGCTGGTGTGGAAGTTCTTGGCTAAGGAGCAGATGGGGATGGGAGATACTTGTGAACTCAAAGTCTTGTCCACCCGCATTTCAGTTTTTGTTTATGCTTCACAAAGAAGCATCTGTTACATAAACCACGGAAGCCCATCAATGTTACTAGATCCTGGAGCTGGCAGTGGGTTGAGAAGCTGAGTGGCAAATGCTGGGTCTCATGATTCCAATCAAGTCCTATTAGAAAGATTCATCTTTACAAAATGAATTGTGTGTTTGGAAGAAATAACGCTTTTTAAAAAGAATTTCCACAACAAATGATAACTGAAGGAAATATTTTGAATTTTAGAAAAGTTGCAGCCTCTTACAAACATGAACCTGCAGGTGTTAGCTTCTCAACATTTTGTAAAACAGCAAACCAATGCATTTGTTGTTCTAGGTGAATCACTGGGTCACATGAAGTGTTTTAAGGCTAAGTTTGGTTTTCTTTTTTAAGGAAGTATCAGTAGCCTTAAATAACCAAACAAATTCACCCAACTCTCTTGACTGTTTTTAGAACCCCATGATAAATCAGCTTTATGTCCTCCATGTGAAAGTTCTAAAGTCTTAGAAGAGAATGTTAAAAGTAAAATCTCAAAGTCCACTCTAGCTACTGTTTTCCTACATAAAATGAACTACAATAATGTCAACAGATGAACAAGACCAAAATCCCAAATCCAACTGCCAACAACTGCCAGATGGTTCTTATCTCACAAAAACTCACATAGATACATCAAGAAGTCACATCAGCAGACAGGCCTGTGGGTTTTTTTGTTCTTTGTCCTGTTTCTACCACTTGTTATCTTACCTATAAATTTCCCCTAGAGTGGTAATTAAGTAAGATTCTTCCTTGTATGTTTGTATCTACTCTAGGAATTAAGGGGTATCCTGATGTCTTTTCTCATAAGATTCTGAAGTGTGATGGCTGATGAAAAGCCCTCAGTTGCAGGGTATCAGATTCAACTAAATACCAGCTTATTTGGTCTTCAAGACACTGGAGAGGGAACAGAGTTTGGAATGTTCTCTACTGTGAAGTTCCTAGAGATACAAGCTTCTATAGAACCGCACGTGAGCAGTGACACTTAAATAGTTGCTTTGTTTTTCTCGGTTGAGATCAGAAGTTTTCTAACACAGAGCATATTCACCATTGGGAAAGCCCACCCTGTTGATGGCAGAGAGAAAGATCCTACCTAATTCTAGATGCTGGAGATAATTCAGCTACATGGGTTTGGCTACTGGACTTTTCTTGTTTAACAAAGAAAAGCCACATGAGAATTTGAGGCTGTTCAGGATTCTGGCTGTACTGTCATTGGTTTAAAATGATCAAAAGGCGTCATGTTTTCCCAAAGCTCCTATACAATTGTGTTAATTCGTGTAATAAATAGCTATTGTTTTTCTAAAGGATTATTTTGTACAAAAATTTCCATCATACTTTTCGTGTACCCCCAAAGTTGGAGTGCTGGTAAAACAAGGCATATGCTGCATATTATCATTCAGTTTTTGCAGAGAGTAGTAATTGTTCCCATTGCACTGTAGTCATTTCTCTATTTTTGTGTGTGCATAGTCTTGTCTTGATAGTTATCAAGCACCTGAAAAACAGAGGCATATATTATGTTCTCTTTAATTACCTTTTCCAGAAGGGGAAATGGAGGTCAGTTGCCTCCATCCTGGGGCATTTGCTGCTGGAGGAGTGGGGCTGAGGACAAACCCACCTCCGTTTTCAGTCCTGGTTTTGTACCCTCATCAAGAGTCTGGACTTTGTGAGGACTCTGGAGCTGTGATGATGACACCCTTAGGCACCTTTACACAGCTCTTGCTTTATGGCCACGCTCAGAGCACAGACCCTGGCTGTCTCTTTAGGGAGCTAACGTTGCTCCACTCTACCCATCACCTTTCTTGCTTTCTGCTTTATGTCTTGGCTCATGGTGGAACTAAATGGAGTATTTCCTTTTCACTTCCAAGAGTGGCAAAAATAACTTCAAGCAATCTCTGTTTTCCAGGCTTTGCTTAAAACTGTTGCAACACAGTAGTTGCTGTCTACCGTATGAGAAGACTGACTGTATGCCTAACACAGAGAAGGTGTCATATGTATTCCCTCTTCTTCTTGACCCTTCTGTTCTCCCTCACCATACTCAGCATGGTGACCGTCTTTCTTTTCTTTGATGGAAACAAGTGAATTTCCATCCTGTGGCCTTTGAATGTGCTGATGCAAAGCACAGTTTTGCCTAAACTGCTTTGAATTGCTCCTCCCTCTCCCTCATATAACTGATGCTACCCATCACTTAAGTCTCAGCTCAGTGTCACCTTCTAAAGGAGACTCCTATGACCAACATCTCCGTCACAGCGTTCATAGCACTTACTCTATCTGAAGTGATCTTGTTTACTGGCTTATGTGCTTATTTTCTGCCTCCCCTCATAAGAATATACACTTCCAAAGAGAAGGAATCTTGCCTATCTTGTTTTCTGTTCTGTCCCTAGCATGCAGAGCAGTTTGTAGTATATTGATAAGCTCAAGTGAAATTTCAGGTGACCAGAACACACACTCTGAAGCTAGATAATGTTTGTGATCAAATAAGTGGAAGATGATGAATTGGGAGATGGGGATTGACATATATACACTAATGTGTATAAAATGGATAACTAATAAGAACATGCTGTATAAAAAAATAAATAAAATAAAATTCAAAAATTCAAAAAAAAGAAAAGTGGAAGAAGAAAAGCCAAGAATAGATGAGATTAAAAATGTAGGATGTACATTGGGGTTCATGTATATTTTTGAATTAGTGTTTTCATTTTTTCTGAATATATACCAAGGAGTAGAATTGCTGGATCATATGGTAGTTTTATTTTTAGTTTTTTAGGAAACTCCATACTGTTTTCCATAGTGGCTGTACCAATTTATACTCCCACCAGCAGTGTAAAAGGGTTCCCTTTTCTCCACAGTCTCACTGCCATTTGTTATTTGTAGACTTTTTGATGACAGCCATTATTACAGGTGTGAGGTAAAATCTCATTGTTGTTTTGATTTGCATTTCTCTAGTAATTAGAAATGTTGAACATCTTTTCAAGTGCCTGTTAACCATCTGTATGTCTTCTTTGAAAAAATGTCTGTTCAAGTCTTCTGCCCATTTTTCAATTGGGTTATTTTTTGATATAAACTGTTTATACATTTTGGATATTAACCCCTTGTTGGTCATACCATTTGCAAATATTTTCTCTCATTCAGTAGGTTGTCTTTTCATTTTGTTAATGGCTTCCTTTGCTGTGCAAAAGCTTTTAAGTTTAATTAGGTCCAGTTTGTTTATTTTTGCTTTTATTTCTTTTGCCTTAGGAGACAGATCCAAAAAAATATTGCTACGATTTATATGAAAGAATGTTCTCCCTATGTTTTTCTCTAGGCGTTGTATGGTTTCAAGTCTTACAGTTAGGTCTTTAATCCATTTTGAGTTTATTTTTGTATATGGTGTGAGGAAATGTTGTAACCTCAATCTTTTACATGTAGTTGTGCAGTTTTCCCAGCACCATTTAGCAGCACTATTTACAATAGCAAAGACATGGAAGCAACCCAAGTGTCCATCATCAGACAAACGGATAAAGATGTGGTGTATACATATACAATGGAATATTACTCAGCCATAAAAATAATGAAATTCTGCCATTTGTAGCAAGGTAGATAGACCTAGAGAATATCATGCTTTATGCTTAGTGAAATAAGACAGATAATGACAAATACTGTATGATATCACTTATTTGTGGAATATAAAAAATAAAACAAATAAATGTATATAGCAAAACAGAAACAGACTGACAGACATAGAAAACAAGCTAGAGGTTACCACTAGGGAGAGGGAAGGGGGGCAGGAGCAAGATAGGAGTATGAGATTAAGAGATACAAACTACTATGTATAAAATAGATAAGCAACAAGGATATATTGTACAGAGCAGGGAATTATAGCCATTATTTGTAATAACTTTAATGGACTATAATCTATAAAAATACTGAATCACTATGTTGTACATTTGAAACTAAGATAATATTATAAATCAACTATAGGTCAATACAAAAATGTAGGATGAAGCCATGAATGAGATAAGTACATAAAACACTCATCAGAAACTGGCACATATTCTAGTGATCTGCAACTTTGGCTTTACATTGTCTAGAAGAGAAAAAACAATTACCTTCTTCACAATGTTCATAAGGCAAAAACTAACCAATGATTCAAAAGTAGAACGATTTTGAGGCCCCAGAGAAGTATCCTTGGCTTTTCTCATAAAGATACTATGCAATGTGAAGAACAATTTTCTCTACTGCATCTATATGGTAAATAAGGCCAAACTTTTCATGTTTCCCTTTTATAATATGACAGCACACCAAAGTAAAAAACAGTTCTGTGAGGACCCCCAAAACAATTCTATGGGGATCCCAAAAAGATGCTGTTTGGTTGTCCAGCTTGGTGCTGGGATGGCTTCCCAAAGGATACATTTTAGACCACTTTGGTTTACATCAGGTCATAAACATTGTTCTCTATCCAGGCTGATCAGTACTAACTAGCATTTTGTCCAAGGAGGCTGGGAGACACACACACACACACACACACACACACACACACACACACACAAGTTCTGGCAACTATCTAGAGTGCAAAAGACTCATACTGGTTAGGTGTATAATCATAAACTTTGAGAATTAGTGAACCTCAGAATAGGCTAGTTGGCCTGGCATAGATCATTGGATATGTAGTAGAAAATCTTAGGGAACTAGACTTGAATTTTAAGAGTTGTTAATGTGAATGTATTGGGTTGGCCAAAATGTTCATTCAGGTTTTTCCGTAACATCTTATGGAAAAACCCAAACAAACTTTTTGGCCAACCCAATATCTTTAACTTGTGCAATGGGGCATAATTTAGATAGAAAAGAGTATGACACAGAAATTTGCTCTACCACCTAGTGGCAGATCTGAGGCACTGGAGCCATCCACTTGGCACTCTATGAATGAATGGTTGCTTATTCTTGCCATAATTTATGGAAGTGGGACATTTAACAGTGGGCCTGGACTGACACCTCATCCAATCTCATGTAAGTTGTGATTTAATTTTGTCTAAATTTATTGAATCACCTGGATGGCTCAAAATATTAAATAGCTCTAATATTTCCACACACAAGCAAGTCATTTTCAACAGTGGATTGATTATGCAAGATGGGAAACCTTTGGCATGTCAAGCATATGTACAGTTGCTGGGAAATAAGTCAACGAAACACTAATCAGTTCATTTAGGAACTAACAACATCAGCCCCAAGGCTACAAGAGCCATTCAGACTGGGCTTCCTCCATGAGGGGTGCACGGTCTCTGAACTGGTAGTAGAGTAGATTTCATCAGATAAGCTGTCAAATGCTTCATAGAACATGCCTTGGAGGATTAAGCTTCCACTGTTCATACAATTTTATCAGACACTAGCAAGGTAGATTTTCCAGTAAAACAGGAAATTGCCCTAAGGCCACGCTTTTGAACATTTATTCAAGATGTACTTTAAATGCTGTTTCAGCTGTCATTTTTTGCTATCAGCAGAAATGTCTTTGCTTTTGTTTCAGGTGAACAGTTCTCTTTAATCACCAAAGTCAACTAAAATGCAGAGAAAACAAGAGCTATAAAACTAAAGCATGCGCAAGAAGGGGTGAGGGTAGGTGGGTTTTGCTGCAAAAGCAGTTTGAGGTGGTTTGGAACCATGGTTGAGATCCTGAATTGGCAACAAAAGAAATTTATAAATTTCTTTGTTTAATAAGGTTAATAAGATGTACTATATGATAATGAACATGGGGGCACTATAGCATAGGAGTTAAATGCATAATCTCTGGAGCCAGACTGCCTAGTTTCAAATACCAGTTTCAACACTTCTAACTTTTGGACTTTGAATACATTACTTAACTGCTTTGTGCCTCAGTTTCCTCATCTGTGAAATAGGAATAATTACCCAACACATGGGGCTATTGAGCAGATTAAGTACAACACTTTGTAAGCACAATTATTTTCTATTATACTATAATTCTCTATAAAATCAGTAAGGACTTACATAAAAATTAGAATACAAACATATTATTGAATAACTCTATATAGCCATTTAAAGCATAAAAATTAGTACCTCTGGCAGGTATACCAATATAAGATTTTAGGAACCAATATAAAATTTCCAACTTTGTTTAAGAAATACAGAATGTGTGTCAGAAATATGGAATGAATATATAGCAAAGGAAACACTCAATTTTCAACAAGTAGGATATAGGACAATTAGAACCTTCACACCTTTCAGTAGGAAATAACCTCCTGGTAGACGGTAAATACATACAAAACATTTTTTTACGCAAATAAGCTTATCATAGCCCATAAATGAAAACATACAGTTATTTCCCATTTTATTATTTATTAATCTAAGCCAGCATCTCAGGAAATGACTGGCTGATCTCATGTGGTATTCATGTGGTCCTTTATTTTCTTCTAATCGGAGAATAGAACAGCCATTAATGTCTTTTGCCTCAAGTCATTTTGGGGGAGCATCAGTTCATTTCCTCAGTACAGTAAAGGAAAATGAAGTTGCCTCCTTGACATGTGTTTCGAAAGGCAAATATGATATTAAACTATAGTCCAAATCTGTAAGTTTTTTACTGCTAGAGAAACAAATTGCTTCAGGTCACTTCAATGGTCTATATGGATAACACAGAAACACTGCCCCCTGAATGACCAGCTATTTGTCTTTAAACAACACTGGATACACTTTATATAGATGTTGACTTTTACTCAACTATTAAACTTATTCTAGAGAGTACAAGCATATCTGATGACCAAGCTCAGTCTTTGATTTGCAAAGAATATAACTTTGTTATGAAGCTTATAAAAGCTCATTCCTCAGTTTGTCAGAATGACTTGCATCTTGAGTGGCCTGTGGAGTATTATCCAGTCTCCACACTGCACCTACATGGTAAGGAGACATCATACTATCCCCGTTGCAGAGAATGTAAAAGGAGAGTGGGATGACGCTAAGGATTTGCCTAAATTATATTTTAAAAAGAGATCATAACCTCACACCATCCTTTTACTTTATTTTTACTTTCTTCACATTTACTTTAGCTTTCTTTGTAAAGAATATATCTTCCTGTAAAGTTTTATCTTCTAATACTTCACACCATCTATATACTATGGTAAGCTTGCTATAACACTTATTTTGAAAATGTGAGTTTGCTCCAAAATGATTGATATATAGGGAATGATTTGAGCAGGACTTAAATTCAAATTTGTAGGCAGGTGCGATTCTGTTTTCAGAAACAGCAGGTAAACACAAAAAATCTCACCCAGCTGGCCCTAACAGCATAGGAATACACAAAACTCACCTCCACATGTTACCGAGTCCAAGCTTGGACTGCTCACCACACGACAGGCCAATAAATTCAGAGCTGAGTTGTTGGGTCAAGGAATAGCCACTTTATTCAGAAAGCTGGCAGACCGAGAAGATGATGGACTTGTGTGCCAAAGAAACATCTTGCCTGAGTTAGAATTCAGGCTCCTTTTATACTAAAAGGGGAGGGAGTAAAGTCAAACATTTCCTGTTTCCCGACAGCCTCAAGAGGGGATGTGTTAATTTCTTCCTCCCTGCAGTCATTCACAGGTGGACCTGGTCAGGATGTTTCCTGTGAACTCTACAAAGGTACTTTAGCTTAATGCTCATTACCTGGGGGGTTTAGGCAGGGTTCCCAGAGATAAGCCATCATGTATAATCTAAGCTTATAGGCAACATCCCTATAGTGATGAACCTGTAATGGAATACAAAGGTTCTTCCCTATTACACACACACCTAAAACATCTACCAATTATCTGTTTACTGGGTGCATTATGAGTCACTCCCATCCACAGCTGTCTTTACAATTTTCCCACTGATTTCAGAAAACCCTCCTTTCATCACTCCACAATGACTCACAAGCTGCAAAACTTTCAGACACTCACTTCTGCAAGCAAACTTCAGGTCTTTTTCAAGTAAAGTGGCATATTTATTGTACTTGTGTATTTCTTAACCATTTAACATGTGTAAAACTGTGCCACTGTTTTTGCTGAGTTTCTGTCTTGTTTTTGTGTCACTGATGAATGTTGTACATCTAACCCTGTAGTTTATATTGCAGGATACTGCAGAGCACAGTGACTTTTAGGAATGCACATTATAGAAGAACCCTATATGACATACACATCTTCACACTCTTAATCTCTATGAGCAGTTATCTAGCACTTGCTATGTATCAGACAATATTCCAAACATGGTGGAGGATACAAAGACAACCAATTCTGGTTCCTGCCTTCGAGGATTGTGGTCTTCCAGAGACAGTCACACACACAAATACCTCTAATGTTCAGTCATACTGTGTTCATAAATGAAGAATTACAATGGTAAGGTGGAAGGAGAGAATAACTCCACCCCAGAGGACTTAGGAAGGGTTCCTTGGAAGACATGGGACTTGACCTGGGCCTCAATGGATGAAAGGTGACTTAAGCAGGCAGGTGGAAAACATACAGAAAGAAGGGTTTTCAGGTACTTCTTAATGACAATTTAAAAATGCTTCCATTAAAGGCCATTTAAGAATCCATGATGGTAGAAATGGTAGAATCTTTGACAAACAAATTGACTATCAAGGAAGGATCTCTATTTATCACAGTTCTGGCTTCCTTGAAGGGGCTGACAATAAGTTAGGAGTCTAAATTAGGTAATCCCACCTTTTGGTATTTATCCATCATCCCTATGAACAGCCCTCTTCTCATTCCTACTGTTGCTTTTTTTCTACCTCCTAAAGGATTTATGTATCTAGTGGCTGGTTCCTGCCTGAGTATTATTTGATAACGAAGCTGTCACCTAAAAGGAATGTGGCCTCCCGCAGAGAGATAAAATTTTAGAGGGGAAACTGGAACGGAAGTAGGGACATGGGAAAAATATTGTTGAACAACTCCCATGTGCCAGGCACTTTGCAAGTCCATTATATGTCTGATCTTAATGGATCATCACAATAATTCCATGCATTCTTCTAATACATCACACTCACTGCCGAAGAGCTAGAGATGCTGAGTCTACAGTAATAGTTCTTTTTTTTTAAAAAATTGAACGGTAGTTGACTTACAATATTCAAAACAAGACATACAGAGGCCAACAGGCACATGAAAAAATGCTCAACATCACTAATCATCAGGGAGATGAAAATCAAAATCAAAATGAGATATCACCTCACACCTGTCAGAATGGCTAGCATCAAAAATACAGCAATAGTTCTTAACCTTGGCTGCACATTAAAGTGGCCTGGAGGTGAGAGGAGATTTTAAAAGTCCCTTTGCCTAGACCACACTCAGCACAATGGAATAAGAATCTGTAGGTGTAGAACCCAACCCAGAGATTGGTAATTTTTTTTTTTAACATCTTTATTGGAGTATAATTGCTTACAATGTTGTGTTAGTTTCTGCTGTATAACAAAGTGAATCAGCTATATGTATACGTATATCCCCATATCCCCTCCCCCTTGAGTCTCCCTCTCACCCTCCCTATCCCACCCCTCTAGGTGGTCACAAAGCACTGAGCTGACCTCCCTGTGCTATGCAGCTGCTTCCCACTAGCTATCTATTTTACATTTGGTAGTGTATATATGTCCATGCCACACTCTCACTTTGTCCCAGCTTACCCTTCCCCCTCCTCGTGTCCTCAAGTACATTCTCTAAGTCTGCGTCTTTATTCCTGTCCTGCCCCTAGGTTCATCAGAGCCATTTTTTTGTTTTTTGTTTTTTTTTTTAAGTTTCCATGTATATGTGTTAGCATACGGTATTTGTTTTTCCCTTTCTGATTTACTTCACTCTGTATGACAGACTCTAGGTCCATCCACCTCACTACAAATAACTCACTTTCGTTCCTTTTTATGGCTGAGTAATATTCCATTGTATATATGTGCCACATCTTCTTTATCCATTCATCTGTCAGTGGACACTTAGGTTGCTTCCATGTCCTGGCTACTGTAAATAGAGCTGCAAAGAACACTGTGGTACATGACTCTTTTTGAATTATGGTTTTCTCAGGGTATATGCCCAGTAGTGGGATTGCTGGGTCACATGGTAGTTCTATTTTTAGTTTTTTAAGGAACATCCATACTGTTCTCCATAGTGACTGTATCAATTTACATTCCCACCAAAAGTGCAAGAGGGCTCCCTTTTCCCCACACCCTCTCCAGCATTTATTGTTTGTAGATTTTTTGATGACGGCCATTCTGACTGGTGTGAGGTGATACCTCATTGTGGTTTGGATTTGCATTTCTCTAATGATCAGTGATGTTGAGCATCCTTTCATGTGTTTGTTGGCAATCTGTATATCTTCTCTGGAGAAATGTCTATTTAGGTCTTCTGCCCATTTTTGCATTGGGTTTTTTGTTTTTTTGATATTGACTGCATGAGCTGCTTGTAAATTTTGGAGATTAATCCTTTGTCAGTTGCTTCATTTGCAAATATTTTCTCCCATTCTGAGGGTTGTCTTTTCATCTTGTTTATGGTTTCCTTTGTTGTGCAAAAGCTTTTAAGTTTCATTAGGTCCCATGTATTTATTTTTGCTTTTATTTCCATTTCTCTAGGAGGTGGGTCAAAAAGGATCTTGCTGTGATTCATGTCATAGAGTGTTCTGCCTATGTTTTCCTCTAAGAGTCTGATAGTGTCTGGTCTTACATTTAAGTCTTTAATCCATTTTGAGTTTATTTTTGTGTATGGTGTTAGAGAGTGTTCTAATTTCATTCTTTTACATGTAGCTGTCCAATTTTCCCAGCACCACTTATTGAAGAGGCTGTCTTTTCTCCATTGTATATTCTTGCCTCCTTTATCAAAGATAATGTGACCATATGTGCTTGGGTTTATCTCTGGGCTTTCTATCCTGTTCCATTGATCTATATTTCTGTTTTTGTGCCAGTACCATATTGTCTTGATTACTGTACCTTTGTAGTATAGCTTGGGGTCAGGGTGCCTTATTCCTCCAGCTCCGTGTTTCTTTCTCAGGATTGCTTTGGCTATTTGGGGTCTTTTCTGTTTCCATACAAATTGTGAAACTTTTTGTTCTAGTTCTGTGAAAAACGCTTGATAGTTTGATAGGGATTGCATTGAATCTGTAGATTGCTTTGGGTAGTATAGTCATTTTCACAATGTTGATTCTTCCAGTTCAGAAACATGATATATCTCTCCATCTGTTTGTATCGTCCTTAATTACTTTCACCACTGTCTTATAGTTTTCTGCATACAGGTCTTTTGTCTCCTTATGTAGGTTTATTCCTAGGTATTTCATTCTTTTTGTTGCAATGGTAAATGGGAGTGTTTCCTTAATTTCTCTTTCAGATTTTTCGTCATTAGTGTATAGGAATGCAAGAGATTTCTGTGCATTAATTTTGTATCCTGCTACTTTACCAGATTTATTGATTACATCTAGTAGTTGTCTGGTAGCATCTTTAGGATTCTCTATGTACAGTATCATGTCATCTGCAAACAGTGACAGTTTTACTTCTTCTTTTCCGATTTTGATTCCTTTTATTTCTTTTTCTTCTCTGATTGCCATGGCTAGGACTTCCAAAACTATGTTGAATAATAGTGGTGAGAGTGGACATCCTTGTCTCGTTCCTGATCTTAGAGGAAATGCTTTCAGTTTTTCACCATTGAGAATGATGTTTGCTGTGGGTTTGTCGTATATGGCCTTTATTATATTGAGGTAGGTTCCCTCTATGCCCACTTTCTGGAGAGTTTTTATCATAAATGGGTGTTGAATTTTGTCAAAAGCTTTCTCTGCATCTATTGAGATGATCATATGGTTTTTCTCCTTCAATTTGTTAATATGGTGTATCACATTGATTGATTTGTGTATATTGAAGAATCCTTGCATTCCTGGGATAAACCCCACTTGATCATGGTGTATGATCCTTTTAATGTGCTGTTGGATTCTGTTTGCTAGTATTTTCTTGAGGATTTTTGCATCTATGTTCATCAGTGATATTGGCCTGTAGTTTTCTTTCTTTGTGACATCTTTGTCTGGTTTTGGTATCAGGGTGATGGTGGACTCATACAGTGAGTTTGGGAGTGTTCCTCCCTCTGCTATATTTTGGAAGAGTTTGAGAAGGATAGGTGTTAGCTCTTCTCTAAATGTTTGATAGAATTCTCCTGTGAAACCATCTGGTCCTGGGCTTTTGTTCACTGGAAGATTTTTAATCACAGTTTCAATTTCATTGTTTGTGACTGGTCTGTTTATATTTTCTATTTCTTCCTGGTTCAGTCTCGGAAGGTTGTGCTTTTCTAAGAATTTGTCCATTTCTTCCAGGTTGTCCATTTTATTGGCATATAGTTGCTTGTAGTAATCTCTCATGATCCTTTGTATTTATGCAGTGTCAGTTGTTACTTCTCCTTTTTCATTTCTAATTCTATTGATTTTTGTCTTCTCCCTTTTATTCTTGAGGAGTCTGGCTACTGGTTAATCAATTTTGTTTATCTTCTCAAAGAACCAGCTTTCAGTTTTATTGATCTTTGCTTTTGTTTCCTTCATTTCTTTTTCATTTATTTCTGATCTGATCTTTATGATTACTTTCCTTCTGCCAACTTCGGGGTTTTTTGGGTTTTTCTTTCTCTAGTTCCTTTAGGTGTAAGGTTAGGTTGTTTATTTGAGATTTTTCTTGTTTCTTGAGGTAGGATTGTATTGCTATAAACTTCCCTCTTAGAACTGCTTTTGCTTCATCCCATAGGCTTTGGGTCATCATGTTTTCATTGTCATTTGTTTCTAGGTATTTTTTTATTTCCCCTTTGATTTCTTCAGTGATCTCTTGGCTATTTAGTAGTGTGTTGTTTAGCCTCCATGTGTTTGTATGTTTTACAGATTTTTTCCTGTAATTGATATCTCGTCTCACTGCATTGTGGTTGGAAAAGATACTTGATACAATTTCAATTTTTGTAAAATTAGGAAGGCTTGATTTGTGACCCAAGATATGATCTATCCTGGAGAATGTTCCATGAGCACTTGAGAAGAAAGTATATTCTGTTGTTTCTGGATGGAATGTCCTATAAATATCAATTAAGTCCATCTTGTTTAATGTATCATTTAAAGCTTGTGTTTCTTTATTTATTTTCATTTTGCTTAATCTGTCCATTGGTGAAAGTGGGGTGTTAAAGCCCCTACTATGATTGTGTTACTGTCGATTTCCCCTTTTATGGCTGTTAGCATTTTCCCTGTGTATTGAGGTGCTCCTATGTTGGGTGCATAAATATTTACAATTGTTATATCTTCTTCTTGGATTGATCCCTTGATCATTATGTAGTGTCCTTCTTTGTCTCAAGTAATAGTCTTTATTTTAAAGTCTATTTTGTCTGATATGAGAATTGCTACTCCAGCTTTCTTTTGATTTCCATTTGCATGGAATATCTTTTTCCATCCCCTCACTTTCAGTCTGTATGTAACCCTAGGTCTGAAGTGGGTCTCTTGTAGACAGCATATATAGGGGTCTTATTTTTGTATCCATTCAGGCAGTCTGTGTCTTCTGGATGGAACATTTAATCCATTCACATTTAAGGTAATTATCGATATGTATATTCCTGTTACAATTTTCTTAATTGTTTTGGGTTTGTTATTGTAGGTCTTTTCCTTCTCTTGTGTTTCATGCCGAGAGACGTTCCTTTAGCATTTGTTGTAAAACTGGCTTGGTGGTTCTGAATTCTCTTAGCTTTTGCTTGTCTGTAAAGGTTTTAATTTCTCTGTCAAATCTGAATGAGATCCTTGCTGGGTAGAGTAATCTTGGTTGTAGGTTTTTCCCTTTCATCATTTTGATATGTCCTATCACTCCCTTCTGGCTTGCAGAGCTTCTGCTCAAAGATCAGCTGTTAACTTTATGGGGATTCCCTTGTATGTTATTTGTTGCTTTTCCCTTGCTGCTTTTAATATTTTTTCTTTGTATTTAATTTTTGATAGTTTGATTAATATATGTCTTGGCCTGTTTCTCATTGGATTTATCCTGTATGGGATTCTCTGTGCTTCCTGGAGTTGACTATTTCCTTTCCCATATTAGGGAAGTTTTCAACTGTAATCTCTTCAAATATTTTCTCAGTCCATTTCTTTTTCTCTTCTTCTTCTGGGACCCCTATAATTTGAATGTTGGTGAATTTAATGTTGTCCCAGAGGTCTCTGAGACTGTCCTCAATTCTTTTCATTCTTTTTTCTTTATGCTGCTCTGTGTCAGTCATTTCCACTATTTTATCTTCCAGGCTTCTGCCTCAGTTATTCTTCTATTGTTTCCTTCTAGAGAAATTTTAATTTCATTTATTGTGTTGTTCATTATTGTTTGTTTGCTCTTTAGTTCTTCTAGGTCCTTTTAAAATGTTTCTTGTATTTTCTCTACTCTATTTCCAAGATTTTGGATCATCTTTACTATCAGTATTCTGAATTCTTTTTCAGGCAGACTGCCTATTTCCTCTTCACTAGTTTTGTCTGGTGGGTTTTTACTTTGCTCCTTCATCTGCTGCATATTTCTCTGTCTTCTCATTTTGTTTAACTTACTGTGTTTGGGGTCTCCTTTTCACAGGCTGCAGTTTCGGAGTTCCTGTTGTTTTTGGTGTCTGCCCCCAGTGGGTGAGATTGGTTCAGTGACTTGTGTAGGCTTCCTGGTGCAGGGGACTGGTGCCTGTGTTCCTCTGGTTGGGACTGGATCTTGTCTTTCTGGTGGGCTGGGCTGCACCCCGTGGTGTGTTTTGGGGTGTCTGTGAACTTAATATGATTTTAGGCAGCCTCTCTGCTAATGGGTGCAGTTGTGTTCCTGTCTTGCTAGTTGTTTGGCATGGAGTGCCCAGCACTGGAGCTCGCTGGCCATTGGATGTAGATGGCTCTTAGCGTTGAGACGGATATCTCTGGGAAAGTTCTCACTGATTCATATTACATGGGGCCAGGAGGTCTCTGCAGTCCAATGTCCTGAACTCAGCTCTCCCACCTAGGAGGCTCAGGCCTGACACCTGGCCGGAGCACCAAGACCCTGTCAGTCACATGGCTCAGAAGAAAATAAAGGAAGAAAAAAATAATCAAGTCAAATAAAAAAAATAATAAAATAATAATAATAAAATAAAAATAATAAACAAAAAAAGAGAGAAGAGAGCAACCAAACCAATAAACAAATCCACCAATGATAACAAGCACTAAAAATTAAACTAAGGTAAACATAAAAATCAGAACAAATCAGTCACAGACAGCAAACCCCAAGTCTACAGTTGCTCCCAAAGTCCACCGCCTCAATTTTGGGGACATTCGTTGTCTATTCAGGTATTCCACAGATGCGGGATTCATCAAGTTGATTGTGTGGATTTAATCCACTGCTCCTGAGGCTGCACGGAGAGATTTCCCTTTCTCTTCTTTGTTTGCACATCTCCTGGGGTTCAGCTTTGGTTTTGGCCCCACCTCTGCATGTAGGGCACCCTCAGGTATCTGTTTCCTGCCCAGACAGGCGAGGGTTAAAGCAGCAGGTGATTAGGGCTCTCTTGCTCTCTCAGGCCAGGGAGAGGGAGGAGTTCCGTAGTCATAATTGGAATGTGGGGTCAGCCTGCGGCGGCAGAGGCCAGCATGACATTGCAATAGCCTGAGGCATGCCATGTGTTCTCCTGGGGAAGTTGTCCCTGGATCTCGGGACCCTGGCAGTGGTGTGCTACACAGGCTCCTGGGGGGGTTGTGGGTAGTGACCTGTGCTTGCACACAGTACTCTTGATGGCAGCAGCAACAGCGTTAGTGTTTCATGCCCGTCTCTGAGATCTGAGCTGATAGCCACGTCTCGTGCCCTTCTCTGGAGCTCACTTAGCTGGTACTCTGCCTTCTGTGGGCACATGGGAAAGGAATCCTCTCTCCTCGTGGACTGCGAAACAGTGGTCTCTTGACTCTTAGCCAATTCCAGACATTTTCCCGGCCTCCCTCCCAGCCAGCTGTGGCTCACTAGGCCCCTTCAGGCTGTGTTCACACAGCCAACCCCAGTCCTCTCCCTGGGGTCTGAACTCTGAAGCCTGCGCCTCAGCCCTCAGCCCCCACCCGCCCCATTGAGTGAGCAGACAAGCCTCTCAGGCTGTTGAGTGTTGGTCGGCAGCAATGCTCTGTGTGAGAATCTCTCCACTTTGCCCTCTGCACCCCTGTTGCTGCGCTCTCCTCCATGGCTCCGAAGCTTCCCCCATGCCCACCCTCCATCTCTACCAGTGAAGGGGCTTCCTAGTGTGTGGAAGCTTTTCCTCCTTCACAGCTCCCTCCCAGAGGTGCAGGTCCCATCCCTAGTCTTTTGTCTCTGTTTTTTCTTTTGCCCTACTCAGGTATGTGGGGATTTTCTTGCCTTTTGGGAAGTCTGAGGTCTTCTGCTAGCATTCAGTAGGTGTTCTGTAGGAGTTGTTCCACATGTAGATGTGTTTTTGATGTATTTGTGGGGAGGAAGGTGATCTCCACATCTTACTCCTCCATCATCTTGGAGGTCCCCCTGAGATTGGTACTTTTTTAATGTTCAGCTAGTGGGGGCAACGTGCAGCCCAGGTTGAGAAGCACTGACCCAAAGAAAGGTCTCCTTTTCCTGCTGTGCCTGCTTCAGAGTAAAGTGTGAGAGCAAATCCAAGAGCAAACTCATTCATTTCAGTGGTTACTTTCTACAGACTCCAGTCTTCACATTTTAATTGGAGAGAAAAGGAACTCATAAAATTACTTTAAATTGGAAATTTTAGAAGGGTTGTGTTCAGGGTTATGTGTGAATGAATTGCTGGGTTCCTGTCAACATGGAATGGATTTGGATTGTTTCCAGTTTTTTGGCTATTTATGAATCAATCTATTGGGAACATTTGTGTATAAATCTTCATGTAGACATGTGTTTTCATTTCTCTTGAGTAAGTACCTAGGAATAGAAATGATTGGTAATATGGTAGGAATATGTTTAACTTTATAAGAAACTGCTTTTCAAAGTGGCTGTACACTCCTATCAACAACATTTGAGAGTTCCAATCACTCCATTGCCTTGGAAGTACTTGGTATGGTCATGGTCTTTAACTTTACCTGTTTTAATGACTGTGCAGTGATATCTCATTGTAGTTTCAGTTTGCTTTTCTCTGATGACTAATGATGTTGAGCATTTTATCATAGTAATATTGACAATTCACATTTCTTTCATGGAATGTCTGTTTGAATCGTAACTATTTTACAATTTGGTTAATTGTCTTATTTTTGAGCTGACATTCTTTCTCAATGGAATTTCTGTGAAAGAATTAAACATTTATGCCCAAAGGCATCTACTATATGCAATGTATTAACTGCTCTCCAATGCTTTATAATAGCACAAATTATGTGCTCCTCTTGGGAGAATAAAGAAAATAGTCACACAAATAAATTTCCCCTCCATGTTTCAGATGAGGAACCTTGTTAAAATTCATTTTCACATATATAATGCATAATATTTTCTCCCAGGTCATGGCTTATCTTTTCATTTTCTCTTGGTATCAAAGAGAAGATTTTAATTTTGATGAGGCCTAATTGTCCCTAAGCAGTTTATGTTTCAAGAAGCTATTATAAGTAGTATTTAAAATTTTTAAATTTTCTAAATGTTTATTATTTTCCAAAGTGGCTGTATAATATCATATTCTCCATATGTAGAAAAACAGCTGATTTTTGTACATTGACCTTTATCCTGCACCTTTCCTAACGTCACTTATTAGTTCTTGTATGTTTTTTCATTGGTTGTAGATTCTGTCTGTAGTCTTTTCTACATACATAGAGCAGTGTTATTTGTGGAAAAATAAACAGTTTTAATTTTTTTCCTTTTCTTTTAATTTGTTTTCTTGTCTTATTTCTTTGGTTAGAACATTATTGAATAGAAATAAAGAGAGCAGGATCCTTGCCTTGTTCCTAATCTTAGAGGGAAATCATTGTCTTCTTTAAATATGACATTAGCTGTAGGATTTTCATAAATGACCTTTATCAGGTTGAAGAATTGTCCTTTTATTCCTAGTTTGCTGAAAGTTTTTATCATTAACAGGTATTGAACTTTATCAAATTAGTTTTCTCTGCAACTTTTTAAAATGCCATTTCCCCCCATCTTTGCTCCTTAAAAAACCTTGTGGAAAAACAAAACAAAACAAAAATGTGTTATCAAGTGTTAGTGTGAGTCATCTCCATGTAGACAGTTCTTATACCTCTATATTCTGTGTAAAAAACAGGCAAGTCAAATTTTCTTCAAACTTTAAAATATTCTAAACTACCTTTTGAAATAAAAAAATAAGAGAGTATCTACCTGATGATTCAACAGATATTTGTAGAGCACCAGAAATGTGTTGAACAGTACTCCCTCCAGTCCCCCAAATAAAAGATATGCCCACCCAGAACCTATGAATTTGGTCTTATTTGGGAAAAAAAGTATTTTCAGATGTAACTAAGTTATGAATCTCAAGATAAGATCATCCTGGGTTAGAGTGGACCCTAAATCCAATGACAAGTTCCTTACAAGAGAGAAAATGGGGAGAAGACATAGAGAAGAAAGTGATGTGAAGATGGAGACAGAGATTAAAGTGATGCATCTACAAGTCAGGGAACACCAAGGATTGCTTATAGCTACCAGAAAGCTAGGAGAGAGGCATGCAGTGAATTCTTCCTCAGAGCCCCCAGATGGAACCAACATTGCTGATGCTTTGATTTTGGACTTCAGACTTCCAAAACTGTGAGAGAATAAATGCTTCTTGTTTTGAGCCATGAAGTTTGTGATAATTTGTTACAGCAGTCCTGGAAACAAATATAGATACCTCTCATGTTCCAAACATTTTTCAAGGCCTTAAGGTGACAGCAATGACCAACAGGTTGTGACTATCCTGTTTTTTGCTTCTCTGCAGAACTAATAACTTTATTTTTCTCTTTTGTTTTGTTTTGGAATTCTATATATGTCTTCTTTTGGAGAACTTTACTGTGGTGATATTTTAGGGAGATACTAGGAATATGAATAATCATACAATATTCTTTTATCTTGGAAATAAATCTGATATTTATGTAAAAGCCTCTCTTTATCAGTCTGTCTGCTTGGATCTATATCAATAGTTATTAAAAGAAAAAAACTGACAATATATCAATATCACTTTGACAATGAGAAGCAAGACCAGTTTTTGAGCCTACAGTGACTTTTAGTGGCAGTCCTTCCATGCTAACCTTTAAGTAAATATATCAATACTTGAACACAGATTTCACTAACTCATTGGTGAATGTAGATTTCACAGCCAGGGGAAAAAGACACATATGTCTGCTTTATTTGTACTGTTTAAGAGAAAAGGCATTTTCAGTTTTCTCAGATTAAAATGTTTAGGCTTCCCAAAAGGAATTAATTAATAATTAATAATTACAGTATTAATTAAAGGTAATTAATATTGGCATAAGGATGAAAAGAAGAAAATCAATGGAACTAGATAAGAGTTCACCACAGGCCTAGCTGTATATGGTCATCTGATTTATGACAAAGTTGACACTACCATATAATGGGTAAAGAATGATCTTTTGAATAAATGTTTCAGGGTCAACATGATATCCACATGAAAAAAATCAACTTTGACTCTACCTCACACCATACACAAAAATCAACATCCACATCACGGTGTAAATATGAAAGAAACAGTAACAAAGCTTTTAGAAGAACTACATCTTCATGATCTCAGAGCAGGTGAAAATGTCTTAGGGACAAAAAACCCCTTTTATGTTTTAACCTCTAAAACATACAAGGAGAAAATGGTAAATTTGATTATATTAAAATTAATAACTTCTATTCATCAGAAGACACCTCTAATGGAGTAAAAAGGCAACCCATACAGTGGGAGAAAGTATTTGCAATCATGTACTAAGAGCTCCTACCAGTTAAAAAGAAATAAGTATAAAAAACAATAGAAAAATGGACAAAATACTGGAATAGTCACTTCACAAAAGAGAATATCCAAGTGGTCAATATGTATGTGAAACAGTGCTTAATTTTACTAGTCATAAGAAAAATGCAAATTAAAACCACAGTGTGATCCAATATACATCTACTAGAATGGCTAAAATGGAAAAAGAAAAAAAATGCAAAATACTGGTGAGGATGTAAAGCAACCAGAATGCTTGTACACTGTTAGTTAGACTGTAAATAGGAATAATCACTGGACTATTCTGAAGAAATATTTGGCATATTAATATACATATCCATGGTCCTGTAATTCTACTCCTACTTATATTCCCCAAAGAAATGCAAGTGTGTATTCACAAAATGATATGCACAAAACTGTTAATGGTGGCATTATGTATATTAGCCCTTAACTGGAAATTTCCCCAATTGCTCATCAATGATAGAATCAATAATAAGTTGAAGTATATTCATATCCTCCATATACTTCAATGAGAATGAATACACTATATCTATATGCAACAACATACAGGAATTTTGGAAACAGGATTGAATGAAAGAAAGCAGACACAAAAAGTGTCTCTTCTTCCATTTGTATAAAGTGTTTTTTAAAATCATCATCTTTATTCTATTCTATTTTTATTGGAGTACAGTTGCTTTACAATGTTGTGTTAGTTTCTGCTGTACAGCAAAGTGAATCAGCTATACATATACATATATCCCCTCCTCTTTGGATTTTCTTCCCATTTAGGTCACCACAGAGCACTGAATAGAGTTCCCTGTGCTACACTAGGTTCTCATTAGTTATCTATTTTATACATAGTAGTGTATATACATCAATCCCAATCTCCCAATCCATCCCTCCCCGCCTTCCCCTTTGGTATCCATACGTTTGTTCTCTATGTCTGTGTCTATTTCTGCTTTGCAAATAAGATCATCTATACCATTTTTCTAGATTTCACATATATACATTAATATACAATATTTGTATTTTTCTCTCTGACTTACTTCATTCTGTATGACAGTCTCTAGGTCTCTCGACATCTCTGCAAATGGCACAATTTTGTTCCTTTTTATGGCTGAGTAATATTCCATTGTACATATGTACCACATCATCTTTATCCATTCCTCTGTTGATGGACATTTAGGTTGTTTCCATGTCCTGGCTACTGCAAATAGTGCTGCAATGAACATTGGGGTGCATGTATATTTTTGAATTATGGTTTTCTCCAGGTATAAGTGGTATTGCTGGGTCACATGGTAGTTCTATTTTTAGTTTTTTAAGGAACCTCCATACAGTTCTCCAGAGTGGCTGTATCAATTTACATTCCCACCAATGGGAATGTAAATTGATACAGCCTTTTCTCCACACCCTCTCCAGCATTTATTGTTTGTAGACTTTTTGATGATGGCCATTCTGACTGGTGTGAGGTGATACCTCACTGTAGTTTTGATTTGCATTTCTCTAATAATTAGTGACGTTGAGTATCTTTTCATGTGTTTGTTGGCCATCTGTATGTCTTCATTTGTATAAAGTTTGAATCAGTTAAAGCTAATGTATGGTGATAGAATTCATGAGAGTGGTTGTCCTTGAGGATGTTGGTAGTGACTGGAAGAGGTCACAAGGGTGGATTCTGAAGTGCTGGTTATGATCTTTTTCTTATTCTGGGTGTTGATAAGTAGGTGAGTCATTTTGTAAAAATTCACTGAGTTGGACACAGGATCTGTGCCTTTTCTTTATATATGTTATACATGAATAAATATGTTTCTAAGAAAAGTACATCCTTTCCAGTCTGTAATGTCCTCACTCAGGTTTTGGTTCTAAGTAAATCTCTTGACACTGCTTCTATTAGGGTTGATAAAAGTGTTAAATTCTTTGATATATATCTGAAGATGACTAGTATATTGAAATGCACTTCAGACCAGAGGGTCTTAAGTTTCCTTTGAACTCATTACAGTATCCTGTAAAGGTATCCACATAATGCTGCAGAGATTTTTGAAGAGAACAAGAGCTTTTACAGCGTCTGATATGGATTGTAGTCCTGACTTCAGTTCATGCAAGTTAATGAATCATTCTGAGATTCAGTTTTCTGATCTATAGAACAGGGCTACGAATATCAGTTGCTATTGTTGTGGGACCTAAATGAGACAATGTTTGCAAAGCATAAAGTGTGATTATTAAATATTTTTCTCATTTAGATGTTATGGAATATACCAAATTGAATAACATCTACTTTTTTGCTCTGATGAATATAATCTTGTGAGATGTATGAAATATTTAAGTAACTATAATACAAGCTAGAAAGTGAATCCCAGACACCAAGGTGATAAAGCAGGGGGTGGGGTGGTAGTGGGATGAATTGGGAGATTGGGATTGACATATATACACTAATATGTATAAAATAGATAACTAATAAGAACCTGCTATATAAAAAAAATAAAATAAAATTCAAAGTGAATCCCACAAAAGGAACATGTAATGTTCTTTGTTTAGATACATGAAACACTTTTATTTATATGCCAGCTACTATATAACTTTATAAAATCTGAGGATAACAGAATGTGTTGACAAGGAAGTGCAATTTGAGCAAGGCCATGAACGATGGCCTCGAATAATGAAAAAGAGTTGTTTGGACATATAAAGATGGTGGGATGTTCATTACAGGAAAGAGGGTAAAGAAAGTGTTAAGAGCAGAAAGTACAAGGTGTATTTCAGAAATAAATGGTAAATAAGTTTGGCTGGAATATTAGGTGGGTGAAAGGAAAGGAATAAAGAACAAAGTAGAAAAGGGAAGTAGAGGCCAGGTCTTGATTACCATAAAAAGTAATTTTGTCTACAGGAGATGAGAAGACTTACAAGATATTTGAGAAGATAAAGTCAGAGTTCATAGGGGAGCTTCATTTAAGAGGAATGATGTTAGATGATTGGATGCAGGCAGGAATGATGGTAGAGATTATTGCTTATATCTAGGAATACAACACTGTAGACTTGAAGAAGAGTAATAAGAGAATACAGAGAGAGGATACAGGATACAGTACTTGTAGAATCTAGGGAATTTAGGAGCTAGTGTTCATGGGAGACAATTCTTCATTTCTGCTTTTCTGGGCCTGGAGCAAAGTTGGTGGAAGTACCCAAGTGAATCAGTTTCTGGATCAGGCAGAATCAGGCAGGTTATCTATTTCCATGGAGATGATAGAAACAAAGAGTAATCAGATAGCAGGTGTAAACAATGCCCTCAGTTGAGATAAAATCAGTTTCAGAGAAATAGGGTTTTACATTAATGGATGCATGGCTGACCACAGGATCCAGAGGGATTGTGAGAGAAATTAAGTGGGAAGAACCAAACTTCTTCAGGACAATGGAGGGAGCAAAGCACAGTGCTTTGTGTTGACTCTTGTCGGGTGCTCACAGAAGGGCAGGGTGGCTCTTAAGGAATGCCGGACCCCAGATTCAGCGGAGAGGGAGAAATCAAAGATGATGTTATGACAACAAGTCCCTTAGGCTACAGTATTACAAAGTCTATTATTAGAAATGAGAAAGACAGAACAAATAACAGTTTCATAGTTGGTGGTGTGTATGTTTGGTAGTGTGTATGTATAAGTTTAGTTGGTGGGGTGTATGTGTAAGTTTGGTAGTGGGGGATGATATGAGGTGTTTAGGTAAATGGAGAAATTATGTTTGTTTTTGGTACATGGTGAGTTTGAAATGCTGACGGTTCATCCCATGGAAGCATTTAGAAGCAGAGAAAGACATAGATTTGTTGTTCAGGGCTTCTGTAGGTCCCGGACATACACCAACAGGTATCGTTATCCAGATCCTTGGTTGGTCAATGTTCCCAAAGTCTGAGCCACCAATGGGCTAGATTTGTTGACTTTCTGTTTCTGTGGGTCCTGGTCAATGTCTTCGAGTACTCTGTCCACAGCTTGGAGCTGTTTTCTCCCAGCATGCACAGGGCAGAGCCATTTGGCTCAGCCATGTGTATTTTCTAGTGCAAACTGTAGGGATTTACAGTTTTCTTAGGAACTTACTCAGAAGTTTCTAGGAATATGAGAAGATGGTTTAGAAGACTCTATACAGTTTTCTTGCCTCCCCATGAGTTTTCTTGGGTCTTGGTGATTATGGTTCTTCTGTTGGCCCTCTATGCAATCTATTCTCCTCTCTGCCCTGCTTTGTGCCCCAGAAGGCTG
The DNA here is from genome assembly GCF_949987535.1 of Balaenoptera acutorostrata. NCBI lineage: Eukaryota > Metazoa > Chordata > Mammalia > Artiodactyla > Balaenopteridae > Balaenoptera > Balaenoptera acutorostrata. The sequence continues at coordinate 28,958,527 of NC_080081.1, read as the reverse complement.
ATAATCCCTGAGGACTGCTCCCTTTCTGAATTCTGATTGGGCTCAGCCAATAGGAAACACTGGCAGGAGATGAAAGAGCTGGAAGAGAGATAATCTGAATATTTAATTTCCACTCCCTTTCTTCTTTGGTAGCCTGTGTTTGGGAGTAGCTGAAATACTGCAGCTCTTCCGTGGCAGATCCTCCTCTGTGGCTGCAGACTTCATTGTGCTCTGATGACACTATTTCCGCTCCTTGCTTCCTTAACCAAAGTAACAGTAATGACTTCCTTTTGTTGTTAGTATCTCAGTGCCTTGATATTCTTTATTGGTTCCCTTGACCCTACCTTCACCCCTGTAATTATTCCCCTTATTAAAGTCCCTTTATTTGAATAATTGTTCCTGAGTCCAAGCTGGTACTGCTTACTGCACGACAGACCAATAAATCGAGAAATGAGGTGCTGGGGCAAGGGATAGCAACTTTATTTGGAAAGCTGGCAGACCAAGAAGATGGTGGACTTTTGTCCCAAAGAACCATCTTGCCTGAGTTAGAATTCAGGCATTATACTAAATGGGGAGGGAGTAAAGTCAAACATTTCCTGTTTCCCGACAGCCTCCAGAGGGGATGTGTTATTCACAGGTGGGCCTGGTCAGGATGTTTCCTGCGAACTATACAAAGGGACTTTAGTTTAATGCTCATTACCTGGGTCAGGGGGTAGTTTAGGCAGGGTTCCCAGAGATGGGCCATCATGTATAATTTAAGCTTATAGACAACATCCCTTTAGTGATTAAGGTGTAATAAAATACAAAGGTTCTTCCTTATTACAATTCCCCACTGTCAATGTTCATTCCACAATCTTGTGGGAAAAGGGACAAAGATTACTATTTCCTGAACAGAGGTGACAAACATTCCTTAGAATCTTTAGTCAGTCCTTTTTTATCTACAACTATTTGAACCTGATGAAACCCCTTAGCACTTTGTCTAATTTGTAACTGAACTTGGGGTTTTTGTTCCAGTTCCCAATACGTATACTAAATTCCTGTGCTATTTATTTGGACAAGATTAAATTGCTTGACCCTTCTCCAGCTACAATGGAACTACCATCTATTTCAGTTGGATAGGCAGACCTGTTGCAGGCAAACTGATGAACAGAAGTTAGTATATTGCCCAAAGTTTTAACATAATTGGCAACTGCTAAGTCTTCAAGAGCATTTATGGATTCTCCTGCCTGGACAGACACCTGGAATGGCCTACCATACAATATTTTATAGGGGCTTAATTTAAGGAGATGAGATTTAATTTAAGTCTGCGTCTGGGAGTCACTGATCCATAGCAGGGCAACTGGCAAGGCCTTATCCCAAGATAGATGAGTCTCCTGACATATTTTAGAGATGCTTCTTTTTAATGTATAATTCATTTTCTTGGTTTTTCCTGCTGATCGTGGTCTCCAGGATGAATGTAGTTTCAAAGCCTTAATCCAAATCAGGGGATAATTTCCCTAAGGAGGGCTTTAACCACTTCAGAGACTTTCTGTCCAGTGGGATATGCTTCCACCCATCTTGAAAAAGTGTCCACAAACATTAGCAGGTTATCTGAAATTTCTTGCAGCTCGAGACATTTGAGTAAAGTCTGTTTTCCAGTCTTTGGTGGGGCAGGTTCCTCTGTGTTGAGTCTCCCTCTGGGGAGGTCTGACAGCAAACTTTGGGTTATTTTTAGCACAAATCATGCAATTCTGAGTGATTTGCTGGGTGGTCTTTTGTAGGTTAGGTCCCATTATATATTTTTGAATCCATTGCAAAGTGGCATCTCTCCTGTAATGGGTACTATTATAAATGTGCTGCAGCATAGTGTCCAAGAGGGTCTCAGGGATCAAAACAATGGTGCATTACATTTCCAGTGAGGTGTGATCCAAGCGAAACCCTACTCTTTGACCCTCTCTTTGTCCCTTTCTGAATACCCTGGCTGATATTTTGACAGTCTGTGGGAAAAATGATCCTCTTGCCTCAGAGGATATTGTTTTAGATTAGGTGTCCCAGCATCCCTTTTTAATGGGATTCCTATTGGCCATGTGTTTTTGGCCTTCCCAGGGGTGCCATTAGCACACACTTCTGGTCTTGGGGGGGGGGAGGGGAGGGCGGGGAAAGAACTCTGTCTCCTTTCCTGGGGTTTTCATGAACGCCATCTGCAGGACTAAAGCGTGTTCTGGTGGGACTCCGATGTCAAGCTGTTCTGGTGAAAAATTTCAGGGTGGGGTCTATCAGAAGTTAATCAGCTCATTCCCCACTGTCAAATTTACCTGGGGATCCTGTGGGGAGTTAGGCACCTCAAGTCCAAGGGACCCCCTGGGCCTCTTCATTCAGAGTGTTCCTCTCTTTCTACCATATGAGAAGCTCTTGTCTAATTGTTTTCCTTCTTCTGTTTTAGTCTAAGGCAATCTGTTTTCTTCCCTCCTTACATTAAGCACATTGTTCCTCCCCCAGTGGTGGCTTACCTCTCTTTGGGTTACTCGCCTTCTGAGAATCCAATGCTGCTGCCAGTAAAGTGGCGTTTCATTTTGCATCTTCTTTCTTCTGTTGCTGTTCCCTGTTGAACACTCGAAAAGCAACATCTACCAATTGAGAAGGGTTCATTCCAAATGCACCATCTAATTTTTGCAAGTTTCTCCTGATATCTGAGGCACTTTGCCCCCCACCAAAGGGTCAAATTTACCATTCTAGCATTTTCAGGGGTCTTAGGAGCTGCATGAAGATGACATCTGTAGGCCTGATAAATTCTTTCCAAAAACTGAGAGGTCTTCATTTGGGTTTTGTTTTTTTAAGATTATTTTAATATTCTTTTTTAAAAGAATTTATTTATTTATTTTGGCTGTGTTGGGTCTTCGTTTCTGTGCGAGGGCTTTCTCTAGTTGCAGCAAGCGGGGGCCGCTCTTCATCGCGGTGCGCGGGCCTCTCACTATGGCGGCCTCTCTTGTTGCGGAGCACAGGCTCCAGACGCGCAGGCTCAGCAACTGCGGCTCACGGGCCTAGTTGCTCCGTGGCATGTGGGATCTTCCCAGACCAGGGCTCGAACCCGTGTCCCCTGCATTGACAGAAAGATTCTCAACCACTGCGCCACCAGGGAAGCCCTTTTTTTTTTTTTTTTTTTTTTTTTTTCTGCTGAGTTTCTTGAATTTTGTTCAAAGTCTTTTGCTTTGGTTCCCCTTTTCAAAGCCCTGGCAAGATGTACTAATAAGCAGAGTGTTCTAATAAGGGCCTTCCTCCCTCATTGGAGTACCAATTTGGTGCAGCTGTGAAGTGGGCTTCAGGTGTAGAGGATCCTCCTTATAAGGACGTTGCAATCTTTCGAATTAAACAAGCCTGAGAAAGCCAGCTGACTGGTCGTTTGCACGTAGGCCCCCTATGAAATAATGGCATAAGGGAAATTGCCTGTCCCAGAAATGGCTCCTGGCCCAAATTGGTCGTCCTGTCGGGTCTTAGATGGTGATACCAGACCAAGTCCCTGTGCCCCAGAGGCTAACACAGGATTTTCAAATTGATCCCTATGAAGAGGGGAAGTCCTGAGCCCCAGTGTCATGAATTGGGGCTGGGTAGGAACGGGAGGGTGGTGGGAGAGGTGGATATATTGGCAGAACAGCTGGAGCGGCTGGGACACCCAGCTCAGTCAGAGGAGTTAAGGTTTGAAGCAACATATCCTCACTCTCATTCCCTTCCTTTTCTTATTTTCCCTGATAACAGCACAAGTGCTTGCACATAAAAGATTTCTTTATTCTTCCCTGCTTCTTCATGAAATAACTATAGAGGCATCAAAAGCCACTGTAAGACCATAAATAGCAACTTATAACCTCTAACCACTATAAGGATGCCTTTTTGGCATCAACCAACTGGGATTACAATGCAATTGAAAAGAAACTTGCTTACTGCTGTGACACACAACAATTTAAGATCATTACTAGAATTATGAATGATATCATTTACCAGGATATACCAGAATTTTAGGAGTTCCATATAATTTCTAGAATGTGTATGTTAATAACGTTTAGCCATGATACATTTTAAGTTTTGTCACCACTTATTTGACAATGCTTCCCATGTAATTTATCATAACAAATAAGCCGAATTAGTTTAATATTCTCTCTAAGAGAGAGAAAATAATTTGTGTTCCAGGGACCCTTTGGAAAACCTCAAAGTTAGCTAGAGGTCAAATGAACTTCATTTAGAATTTGATCTTTGGAAAGTTTGTCAAACATATCAGAAAGTTTTAACCAGTGACAATCAAAGATCTCAATGCAAATACAGATCACTTAAAGAAACTCACAATCTATTACCAAAAGCAGTTCAATATTTTAAGAAAACTTTGTCCTCTTAGAGAACCAGATTCAGGTTTTGTATTACTTTACCTTTAAAATTCATTTTCTTTTTTTTTTTAATAAATTTTATTTATTTATTTATTTATTATTATTATTATTAATTTTTGGCTGTGTTGGGTCCTCGTCTCTGCGCAAGGGCTTCCTCTAGTTGCGGCAGGCGGGGGCCACCCCTCATCGCGGTGCACGGGCCTCTCACCATCGCGGCCCCTCTTGTTGCGGAGCACAGGCTCCAGACGCGCACGCCCAGCAGCTGTGGCTCACGGGCCCAGCCGCTCCGCGGCACGTGGGATCCTCCCAGACCAGGGCCCGAACCCGCGTCCCCTGCATCGGTAGGCGGACTCCCAACCACTGCGCCACCAGGGAAGCCCTAAAATTCATTTTCGTAATTACGTTCAGTCTTATCCTAGCCAATCTTGACCATGCATAGGACTCTTTTCAGTGTTCCTTCTCCACAAATCTTCCACAACTTTCTGTATCCATATTAATCTGTCCCTTACTTTCTTTTCCATTCAGAAACAGCCAGCTCTAGGACAAAAATCACCTTTTTCCCTTTAACAAAATACATTTTCATTCCTCATACCTTCTTTGCTGAAAACACACATCCTACATCTTTGCATACTAAAATGCTTCCCTCATAATTCTTAACCTTAAAACCTTAGTCTCTAGTGAAAACCAAGAAGTAATTGTAAACTGTCATACCAGTATTTCCTGATTGACAAACTTATGCTTTAGTCTTCCTCTCCTAAGGAGGCAAGGGTAGGTAAACTTAGACCTGCCCAGCAGTTAATGTTCTAATTTTATCGTATTTGAAATGACCCAGATAGTCAATGAATTCTCTTCTTAACTTAGTTTAGTTTCAAGTTACAAAAATCTGGAGAGACTATTTTAGATAGACATTCCCAAAACATAATTATTCCTATAGAGTTTACCAAAACATAATTATTCCTACAGAATTTACCTAAAACTCTTACCTCGTTTACTTCTATTTTATTACTTAAAAGCTTTGTCATAGTTATTTTTTTGTTGACAAACTTTATAACAGGAATAATAAAGGTCTTATTTGATTTCTAGTAAACTTAGGTACAATAAAAGTATTATAGTTAATGTTGATTACTCTAATGACATATCCATATTAATCAAACCAACAAGCTTAAGCTAACTTTAATACCAGATATTAGTTCAATACTGAATATTTCCTCAATCACATGACCCCAAAATTCATTCTGGCCAGTTTTTTATATTTGAGTATTTATATAAGCACTTAATTTCTTTTAAGCCAATTACATAGAGCTCTTTTTACAAATTAATTTTGGTAATGTCACACATCTATAACACACGTACAAACACAACCAAACACAGGGATCTCAGTTCCCATTCCAAAATTTTAGCCATGAATCAGGCACGACAATGTAAAACCCATCAGTTACAAAAGAGGTTGGACTCTGGGTTTCTGGCAGATGGGACAAATCAAGTTCACCTGTCTAGATGGCTAGACCCTTTTTACTAATATTTATGGAAAAGACACTTCTATTTGTAGTTTTGGGAGATTTTAGGAACCAAGTGGAACCTTTCTCTTTTTCCTGGGAATGTCCCACTCTTGGACAAGAACAGAGAAGTTTTTTTTTCCCCTGTTGCTTTCCTCTATTTAATATCAGTAAAAGTTTTAAATATCACAAAACTGATTTGGCTGTAAATGGAGAAATAGTACCAAACAAAATGAAATGAAAAACCCAAAGGACAAACAGAAAATCCTAAATAAACCCTCAAGTTTGGTCTTGGGGTTTTACATATACCAATGACACAGGAGACCGTAAATGACATAAGTAACACAGCAAGGGTAGCAGTACATGGTGTACAGTGTCCCAAGATACCCTGGCCTAAACCCCTTGTGGAGATCCTAAGAGGTCCTGTGGCCACAGGCTGTTACAATAAAATATATTCCTCTCACTCATGGGCTCATAGCTGTAATCAAGTCACTTATCCAAAATGTGCCTCAGATGACTTTCTTTAGGGATAGTTGAAACATTCCCCGTTTTTAAAGACAGAAATTCAAGATGAAACACAAACTGCACACACAAATGCTAGCATCCAAAGAAACAAACAAACCGGTTCACCAATTGGGTGAAAGTCCAACAACTGTTTCCTCTCTCCCAACAGGGAACCCCACCCACATACAAAACAAATTGGCTTATTCTGGAGGAAAAAGCCACACGTGGAGAAGAAATGCAACTATTTCCTCTCTCCAACAGGGTCCCCCAAACAAATTGGCATATTCTGGAGAAAAAGCCGCAAACAGAGAGGAAATAAAGCTCCTGGCTGTAAACACCAGAGTGACTTACCCTGCTCTGCGGAGCCCGTCAGCTCCCAAATGTCTATGATTCCTTTCTCCAGCGGCCAAGCTCTGGGACAGCGGGTACCACTTTGGAGAATTTTGAAGGGACGATCCTCAGGACAAGTAGTCTGGACAGCTGCTAGGGCCTTACTTGAAAATTCCCCAACTGAGGCCAGCTAGCTACGAGTAGCAACGCTTCTTTGTTTGAATCATTGTTATCAAGTCCAAGCACAACAGGCCAATAAATCAAGAGACTAGCTGTTGGGGCAAGGAAGAGAGACTTTATTTGGAAAGCAGGCAGACCTAGCAGGTGGTGGACTCATACCCCCAAAGAACCATCTTGCCCGAGTTAGAATTTAGGCTTCTTTTATACAGAAAGGGGGAGGAGTAAAGTCAAACATTTCCGGGTTCCGGTCAGCCTCCAGAAGAGATGTGTTAATTTCTTCCTCCCTGTAGTTATTCACAGGTGGGCCTGGTCAGGGTGTTTTCTATGAGCTAAATAAAGGTATTTTAGCTTAATGCTCATTACCTGGAAAGCAAGGTTCCAGAGATGGGTCATTAATGTATAATTTAAGCTTATAGACAACATCTTTTTATTGATTAACTTGTAATAGAATACAAGGGTTCTTCCCTATTGCATAATCTTGGGAGTGAGTTCTGTTTCTTTCTGGGACCCTGACTAGTACAGTCATCCCAAGGAAAGATGGATAATGGTCCCAATACTCCCTTATCTTCAAGTGAGCTATCACAGCCCATAGGAGTCCAAAATTTGAACAGAAGACCACTCCCTGTCACCAGAGCTTCTAAAATTTGATAATATAGGTTATTTAGCTTAATACCCAGACCTACTGGGTAAAGTATCCCTGAAAATGACATTACACCCAAGATCAATGTTATTATAGGATGAGGTTTAATAGATGATATAACCACTCTACAGATATCAAATAGGTTGGTTAAGAATCTGAAAGATCTTTTCAGTAATGTATATTATAGTGACCTGGACGTGGCAAAATTATTAATATATGTACTGTTAATGATGTGCTAACACTTTGAACTGAAGTCTTAGATTTACAACAAGGTATAGGCTTACTCAATATTGTTCCATAATGGTTATTGTAAATAAATTATTCATCTTATTTGATCTAATAAAATGTTTCGTCCATAGAATTATAGACAGGAGCCTTACTGAATGAATTTCCAGATTGGCACTTATTTGGGCTTTACTAAAACGTGATATAACTCAATGCATTAATCAATCCAGGATTATAAATATGGCACGCAAGAGCGGGAACTTAATTTTTCTGCTATAAAAAATATGTTGTTATACATTTAGAGGTGTATGGAAGACTGAAAAAGTTTTTTTTAAGAGCATGAAAAGACACGTACTTAATTGTATGTACAGACTAGGTACTACTTAGCTCAGTTTGACAAACATTCAGTAAACATCTGAAAATGATTAAGAATCTACCTCTTTTAAAAAGTCTAAAAGAAGTATGCAAAAATGACTAAAACACTGGAAGTAGGGGACCTTCCTGGGGTCCTTAAAAGAATTAGGAGAGTGTAAAATGAAAATAAAAGATTGAGGTGTCAATTAATAAATACTTTATGGGGTGACAGGCACTGGTTATTCATTTCCGCTGGAGAAATAACACAAGGTAAAAACTTCTGTTGTCTCAGCTCCTCTCTGATCCCTGGCTGGAATTTCTCAAATCCAAGGTATCTTTTTTCTCTGCTTCAACAACTCTTCTGGGCCCTGTACAGCTGCAGAGTAGAGCAGGGCTCATCCTAAGAGACAATCATGACAGATTATCCAACTGAGACATGAATCAATAGGGATGGGGCACAGAAGCTGAACCTGACCCCAGGATAGACCCTGGGGTACCCCACTAGGGCAAGAGTTCAGCGCTGAAGGGAGCAAGTTCTTTTCCCAGCTCTCATTGTGTCTAACTTCCTACATTTGTTCTGCCTCTATCATTCCACAGGAAATTTCATGAGGTCAGGAATTATATCTTCATTTTAATTCCCCACAGCATCTTTTAAGGAGCTTGATGCTTATATTATTCGTAATTGACTTAAAATCAAGTCAAGGTTGAACCACAGACACTCATGCTGATAGAAATGTGGAATCTTTTTTTTTTTGAGCATAAATCATTTTCCATTTTACTTGATTGAGGACGATAGTACTTGTTTTGGAATGAGGTTTAAATTAGATTATCCAATAAGATCCCTACTGGTACTAGAATTACAGAATTATATAGCAATTAGTGAGGCCCCATAATGCTGATTTCCTAAAAACACCCTGACGACTTTAAGGTACATATTATGGAGTAGACTGGATGTTGGATACTGAATCCAGGTCCAGCCAGGTGTTCTTTTCCTAGAAGTCTATTGAGTAGTTTACACGTGTTGTGTTGGGTGAGATTGGGCTTTCAAGTGGGCACCAGAGACAAAAAGTAAAGTCTTCCTTCCAGTATTCATGTAATTGTACTGATCGTCAGGTCTCACAGCAATAAGCATGCTGTAGAGTTGATGAGAATGCTGGTTGAAAAGCCCCATTAGAGATGAATGGGGTCCTCTCTCTCTTATTCATCTGCGCTGCTGGTAGAGTTAATGTTTTGAGTCTGAAGGACACTATGTTATCAGTTTTATTGGACAAGTGAATATAAAGGTAATTAAAGAGACCATACCTAATAACCCAACTCTTACAATTTAAAAGTAAGAAAGAGGCCTGATAGGGTACCAGGGATATACCTATCATCCTAATTAAGTGCTAACAAGACAGTTGTCCTCACTTTGGTAACTTCAGTGTATTCCCCCTGTTAATGGTCTCCATCCAGTGGACTCATCTACAATTCTTAATTCTTATCCACAGTTACCCTTCTTCATTCTCCACATGAGCAATGTTTCTAAAGGTTTCAGTGTTTAGCATGTGGTGTCCCCAAAGCACTCACCTCAAATTGCCCATCCACTTTATTCATTCATCCACCTTTTTACACCTTCCCCCTGCAGTTCAGGTTGGGCCAAATTGCCACACAGTTTGAACTTGTCATCTCTCTAGCATTTCTACTTTATTAAGCAAGCACATCTCATAAATGAAAACAAGAGAAGACGTGCGGCAAACCCACTCTCTTTTTTATTTAAATTAAAAAAATCACCTAGCCACTTGCATTGCTTCAGGGGAGTGTGTAGGGACAGATCAAATATGTAAATGAATCAGGTGAAGATGAACAAATGAATATTCAAATCCAAGTGGCAGTTTTCTAAATCAGAAGAGCCTTTTACTCTGGCTATGTTCAAACCCCTCGATATTGTGATTTAAGGTGCCTAAAAGACAGGAAATGCTGTTTTTAGAAATATAGAATAATAGTTACTGATGTTTGTCTTGTACAAGTCAAAGAAAAACTCGTTGCACAATTATCTGCAAACTTCTTGGTTTTATTTGAGAGTTTGTTTAGCATCTTTTTTTGTTATTTTCTTTTTTCAAAAAATTTTTATTTTATATTGGAGCATAGTTGATTAACAATGTTGTGTTAGTTACAGGTGTACAGCAAAGTAATTCAGTTATACATATACGTGTATCTATTCTTTTTCAAATTCTTTTCCCATTTAGGTTATTACAGAATACTGAGCAGAGTTCCCTGCGCTATATAGTAGGTCCTTGTTGGTTATCTATTTTAAATATAGTAGTGTATATATGTCAATCCCAAACTCCCAATCTATTCCTCCCCCCAAACTTTACCCCGGTAACCATAAGTTTGTTCTCTAAGTCTGTGAGTCTGTTTCTGTTTTGTAAATAAGTTTATTTGTATCATTTTCTTAGATTCCACATATAAGTGATATCATATGATATTTGTCTTTCTCTGTCTGACTTTTAATTATAAGAAGTTTGAATTCTGGGAAGGGATCTGCATTGACATTTTCTGTAAGGGAGATTAAGAAAGTTAAACCCTGATCAATCTATCAATATTTGCTGAATGTTAACTCTAAGAAGAAATGGACTAGCTATTTCTGTATAGCCACAGGCCTGGGTATAGTTCCATGGACAAGATATTAGGTTAAATTGAGGGGTCAGTGGTGAAATGATGACACCTTCATCCTGATAATAATTTACAAATAATAATTTCCTTCAGGCATAATAAACTACTACTGGGTGCAACAGCGTATGATCCACTTCCAAGCCATCTCCTCCGAATTCCTAGAAACTTCTGAGTAAGTTCCTAAGAAAATTATAAATCCCTACAGTTTTCACTAGAAAATTCATAGGGCCATTCCAAATGGCTCTGACCTGTGCATGCTGAGAGAAAATAGCCACAAGCTGTGGACAGAGAGTAATTGAAGATGTTGACCACTACCCACAGAAATAGAAAAAGTCAACAAGTCTAGTCTAATGGTGGCTCAGACTCTTTGGGAACACTGACCAACCAAGGATCTGGATGAAGATACCTGTCAGTGTATGTCCGGGACCTACAGAAACCCAGAACAACAAATCTATGTCTTTCTCTGCTTCTAAACACTTCCATGGGATGAACCGTCAGCAATTCAAACTCAACATGTACCATTTTCCCATTATTAGAAATGAAGAAGACAGAAAGAATAACAGGTTTTTGGTTGAGGCTGTGTGTGTAAGTTTGGCGGTGGATGATACGGGAGAGTTTACGTAGAGGCATTCGTTACTGTTCTCCTTATGGAGAGAAAGCATTTGAAGAAAAATGCTAGTTTAATAAATGTTTCAACTATTAAAATATTGGATTCATGATAAAAAGTTATTTTCATTTTGGAGTTAAGCTCTCCTTTGTGTAATAATTTTGATTCCTATTGATTATTGTTTCTTTTTTTAAAAACTGTATCTTATTTAGGGATTATTTGGGGCCCAGAAATTCCATATCCCTAATAACTTATGACTGTACTGCTTTATCTCCCGGTTGATAGTTGTTTGCAGGAGTGATCCAGTCTCAATGAAAACTTTTCCCTCATCTTCTTCCCAATGATGGGCAGTCTGTATCTGCCTTCTGCCAGCCAGATTGCAAACAAAGTATGCTTTCTGCAACTTCAGTCAAAATGTGTGTTCTTTTAACCTGGAAATGATGTTTGGTAAAGTTCTTTAGCTTAAGGAAAAATATTTTGTACTCTGTCACATATAATAATAACTCCCATATGCTTGAGTCCTGTTGATCACATTCAGGGATTTTCAGGCGAGTTTGTTTTGCTGTTACTGTAGTCAGTAACAAGATGCCAGAAGACAACTAAACTCTTAATCTGCATTCTGCCACTGGAAGACAAAATAAAATTCCAGTGGAGGAAGAAGAAGATTCTGTTTGAATTTGTATCATGTTATAGCTGCTAGCATCTTGGTGCTGTCTCCATGCCTCAGTGTGGGTATGTCTGTGTTTACTATCTCAGAGGATAACTGCTAGAAGGCAGGGACCTGGTTGGTGTCATTCTTGGTACAGAATCAAGAACAATGAAGCACTTGTTAAAGCTATTGGATATGATGTCCAGAATTTTCAATCTGGAGCTATCATTTGAGATGCTTATGGCTGTTTGAGCAGAGATTCTTGGGATAGTTTGTTGATTGGGGTTCCAGAGCTTAAGACTAGCCCTTAGATCCTAAACAAAAATTTCCCTGATTTCAGAGGTAAATTTTTGACTGACTTACTCTAACTAATCTCATATGACACTCATATATGTCAGCATATCAACTAAATGATGGAAATATACCTTCTTTCCTTCTTTCTTTCCTCCCTCTCTCCTTCCTTCCTTCCTTCCTTCTTCCCTCTCTCCCTCTCTTTTTTCTTTCCTTCCTTCTTTCATTCCTTTCTTCTTTCCTTTTTTCTTCTTCCTGAAACCGATGAGTAAATTCCTCCTATTTATTTGAACTTTTATATAGTCTCTCTTATTTATGAATGTTCCCATTTTATTGATGAAGAAATTAAAGTTCAAAAATATTGAATAAACCATCCATGTTCACACAACTCATATATAGCAGAGTCCAGATATGAACTGAAGTTTGTATAACTTCAAAGTTTCTGCCATTTATTCATTTATTTATTTTTACCACATTGGAACATATATAGTCTTCCAGTCTACTAACTGCCTTCTTTCCTTACAGGAAAATCTTCATGGAAAGCTCTATTATAACCAGAATTATTTATAATCAGGATAAGAGATAAGCAGGATGATTCAATACAGGGCTACTATAATTGAGCAAATTAGTTGGATTATATTTTATTTTTTCTGAAGGGATATACCTACCAGGGGAATCCAATATTTAATTTCATAAGTCAGAGAACCTTTTTACCTTTAGAGTGATATACTCTAAAAAATGTTTCTTCTTTGGGCTCCCCCTTTTTGTTAAGCCAGTTGTCCTTCAAACAGAACACAGTGTTACTAATGAGATGAAAAGAGACACTGCTGAGACCCTGAAAATGGCAGAGCAAAGGAGGCTGCGTATTTAATAATTTCATTGAACCACTGGATCCACCTTGGTACTGCTTATCTCCACCACTTACTTAGAAAATGAAAAATTATATTTATGGTTTCTGTCACTGTTTGTCAAGTTTTCTGTGATGTGCAGATCAAAGTTTTTCTAACCAATACACTGAAGTTTATGAGAGTGCAGAAGAAATACATTCTGACTAAATGTGTTAAACACAAACATTAAAATCACATTTGTGATGGTTTTGCATTGCTTATCCTTTTGCTTGGGTCATAAATTAGGTTTAAGGCTAAAGGAGTAAAGTTCCAAGTAGTAGAGTTTTTTTCCCAGCATCTGAAAATACTTTTAGTTTAGAGGTGTCCCTACTCTAGAATGTACTGTTACATGAGGAAGTGATCTTCCTGTCTCTGGAGATACCCACGTGGAGGCTGAATAACCATCTGTCATGGGTACTATGGAAAGGATGATTGTGCTGGCTGGGAGATTGGATAAGATAGTCTCTTCTAATTCTGAATAGCTATGATTTTCGAAGTCTTAAAGCCTGTAAATGGAAATGGCCTCTTCATCACATACCTTATTCACCAGGAGAGCTTGGACAAAGGAATCATATCCAAACTTTGGTTCTGTCTCTACCTAGCTTTGTGACTTTGAGAAAGTATTTTCTCCAGGTTTCTGTTTTACTCTATATAAAATGGGGAAAGTTTTTATTTTAAAAAATTAGAGACCTTCAAAATGGCGGAGAAGTAAGACAGGGATATCACCTTCCTCCCCACAAATACATCAGAAATACATCTACATGTGGAACAACTCCTACAGAACATCTATTGAATGCTGGCAGAACACCTCAGACTTCCCAAAAGGCAGGAAACTCCCCATGTACCTGGGTAGGGCAAAAAAAAAAAAAAAACAGAGACAAGAGAATAGGGATGGGCTCTCCCTCAGGGAGGGAGCTGTGAAGGAGGAAAAGTTTCCACACACTAGGAAGCCCCTTCACTGGTGGAGACAGAGGGTCAGTGGGGGGGAACCTTCAGAGCCATGGAGGAAAGTGCAGCAACAGGGATGCAGAGGGCAAAGCAGAGAGATTCCTGCACAGAGGATCAGTGCCGACCAGCACTCACCAGCCTGAGAGTCTTGTCTGCTCACCCGCCAGGGCTGGTGGGGGCTGGGAGCTGAGGCCCGGGCTTCAGAGGTCAGATCCAAGGGAGAGGACTGGGGTTGGCTGCATGAACGCAGCCTGAAGAGGGCTAGTGTGCCACAGATAGCCGGAAAGGAGTCCAGGAAAAACTCTGGAACTGCCGAAGAGGCAAGAGACCATTGTTTCGGGGTGCGTGAGGAGAGGGGATTCAGAGCACCACCTAAACAAGCTCCAGGGACAGGTGCAAGCCGTGGCTATCAGCGTGGACACCAGAGATGGGCATGAGACGCTAAGGCTGCTGCTGCCACCACCAAGAAGCCTGTGTGCAAGCACAGGTCACTCTTCACACCTCCCCTCCCGGGAGCCTGTGCAGCCCGCCACTGCCAGGGTCCGATGATCCAGGGACAACTTCCCCGGGAGAACACATGGTGAGCCTCAGGCTGCTACAATGTCATGCTGGCCTCTGCCGCCGCAGGCTTGCCCCGTATTCCGTACCCCTCTCTCACCCCGGCCTGAGTGAGCCAGGGCCCCCTAATCAGCTGCTCCTTTAACCCCGTCCTGTCTAGGGTCGGAAAAGATGGCCTCAGGTGACCTACATGCAGAAGCGGGTCCAAATCCAAAACTTAACCCCAGGAGCTGTGCAAACAAAGAAGAGAAAGGGAAATCTCTCTCAGAAGCCTCAGGAGCAGAGGACTAAGTCTCAACAATCAACTTGGTGTACCCTGCATCTGTGGAATACCTGAATAGACAATGAATCATCCCAAAATTGAGGTAGTGGAATATGGGAGCAACTGTAGACCTGGAGTTTGCTTTCTGCATCTAATTTGTTTCTGGTTTTATGTTTATCTTAGTTTAGTATTTAGAGTTTATTATCATTCACAGATTTGTTTATTGATTTGATTGCTCTCTTCCTATATATATATATATATATATATATATATATATATATATATATATATATTTCCTTTTTCTCTTTCTGTGAGGGTGTATGTATATGCTTCTTTCAGTGATTTTGTCTCTATAGCTTTGCTTTTACCATTTGTCTGAGGGTTCTGTCTGTCCGTTTTTTTAAAATTTTTTTGTATAGTTTTTTTAGTGCTTGTTATCATTGGTGGGTTTGGTTTTTGGTCTGGTTGCTCTCTTCTTTCTTTCTTTTCTTTCCTTTTTTTAATTACATTTTAATTTTTAAAGTTTGAATAATTTTTTAATTTTTAATTTTAATAACTTTATTTTATTTTATTATTATCTTTCTTTCTTTCTTTCTTTCTTTCCTTTTTTTCTCCCTTTTCTTCTGAGCCATGTGGCTGACAGGGTCTTGGTGCTCTGGCCAGGTGTTAGGCCTGTGCCTCTGAGGTAGGAGAGCCGAGTTCAGGACATTTGTCCACCAGAGACTTCCAGACTCCACATAATATCAAATGGCAAAAGTTCTCCCAGAGCTCTCCATCTCAACGCTAAGACCAAGCTCCACTCAACAACCAGCAAGCTACAGTGCTGGACAACCTATGCCAAACAACTAGCATGACAGGAACACAACCCCACCCATTAGCAGAGAGGCTGCCTAAAATCATAATAAGGTCACAGACACCCCCAAACAAACCAGCAGACACGGTCCTACCTACCAGAAAGAAAAGATCCAGCCTCATCCACCAGAACACAGGCACCAGTCCCCTCCACCAGTAAGCCTACACAACCCACTGAACCAACCTCACCCACTGGGGGAAGACACCAAAAACAACGGGAACTATGAACCTGCAGCCTGTGGAAAGGAGACCCCAAACACAGTAAGGTAAGCAAAATGAGAGACAGAGAAATACACAGCAGACGAAGGAGCAGAGTAAAAACCCATGAGACCAAACAAATAAAGAGGAAATAGGCAGTCTACCTGAAAAATTATTCAGAGTAATGATAGAAAAGATGATCCAAAATCTTGGAAATAGAATGGAGAAAATACAAGAAACGTTGAACAAGGACCTGGAAGAACTAAAGAGCAAACAAACAATGATAAACAACACAATAAATGAAATTAAAAATTCTCCAGAGGGGGCTTCCCTGGTGGTGCAGGGGTTGAGAATCTGCCTGCTAATGCAGGGGACACAGGTTCGAGCCCTGGTCTGGGAGGATCCCACATGCCACGGAGCAACTAGGCCCATGAGCCACAATTACTGAGCCTGCGTGTCTGGAGCCTGTGTTCTGCAACAAGAGAGGCCACGATAGTGAGAGGCCCGCGCACCGCGATGAAGAGTGGCCCCCACTTGCCACAATTAGAGGAAGCCCTCGCACGGAAACAAAGACCAAACACAGCCATAAATAAAAAAAATTTTTTTAAAAATTAAAAAAAAAATTCTCCAGAGGAATCAATAGCAGAATAATTGAGGCAGAGGAATGGATAAGTGACCTGGAAGATAAAATAGTGGAAATAACTACCACAGAGCAGAATAAAGAAAAACGAATGAAAAGAATTGAGGACAGTCTCAGAGACTTCGGGGACAACATTAAATGCACCAACATTCAAATTTTAGGGGTCCCAGAAGAAGAAGAGAAAAAAAAGGGACTGAGAGAATATTTAAAGAGATTATAGTTGAAAACTTCCCTAATATGGGAAAGGCAAGAATCAGTCAAGTCCAGGAATCACATAAAGTCCCATTAAGGATAAACCTAAGGAGAAACATGTCAAGACACATGTTAATCAAACTATCAAAAATTAAATACAAAGAAAAAATATTAAAAGCAGCAAAAAAGCAACAAATAACATACAAGGGAATCCCCATAAGGGTAACAGCTGATCTTTCAGTAGAAACTGTGTAAGCCAGAAGGGAATGAAAGGACATATTTAAAGTGATGAAAGGGAAAAACCTACAACCAAGATTACTCTACCCAGCAAGGATCTCATTCAGATTTGACAGAGTAATTAAAACCTTTACATACAAGCAAAAGTTAAGAGAATTCAGCACCACCAAACCAGTTTTACAACAAATGCTAAAGGAACTTCTCTAGGCAGGAAACACAAGAGGAGGAAATGACTTACAATAACAAACCCAAAACAATTAAGAAAATGGTAATAGGAACATACATATCAATAACTACCTTAAATGTAAATGGATTAAATGCTCAAACCAAAAGACATAGACTGGCTGAATGGATACAAAAACAAGACCCGTATATATGCTGCCTACAAGAGACCCACTTCAGACCTAGGGACACATACAGACTGAAAGTGAGGGGATGGAAAAAGATATTCCATGCAAATGGAAATCAAAAGAAAGCTGGAGTAGCAATTCTCATATCAGAGAAAATAGAGTTTAAAACAAAGAATATTACCAGAGAAAAAGAAGAACACTACATAATGATCAAGGGATCAATCCAAGAAGAAGATATAAAAATTATAAATATTTATGCACCCAACAAAGGAGCACCTCAATACCTAAGGGCAATGCTAACAGTCATAAAAGGGGAACTCGACAGTAACACAATCATAGTAGGGGATATTAGCACCTCACTTTCACCAAATAACAAATAATCTAAATGAAAATAAAGAAGGAAACACAAACTTTAAATGATACATTAAACAAGATAGACTTAATTGATATTTATAGGACATTCCATCCAAAAACAACAGAATACACATTCTTCTCAAGTGCTCATGGAACATTCTCCAGGATAGATCATATCTTGGGGCACAAATCAAGCCTTGTATATTTAAGAAAATTGAAATCATATCAAATATCTTTTCCGACCACAATGCTATGAGACTAGATATCAATTACAGGAAAAAAATCTGTAAAAAATACAAACACATGGAAGCTAAACAATACACTACTAAATAACCAAGAGATCACTGAAGAAATCAAAGAGGAAATTAAAGAAATACCTAGAAACAAATGACAATGAAAACACGATGACACAAAACCTATTGGAGGCAGCAAAGGCAGTTCTAAGAGGGAAGTTTTTAGCAATGCAGTCCTACCTCAAGAAACAAGAAACATCTGAAATAAACAACCTAACCTAACACCTAAAGCAATTAGAGAAAGAAGAGCAAAAACCCCTGAGTTAGCAGAAGGAAAGAAATCATAAAGATCAGATCAGAAATAAATGAAAAAGAAATGAAGGAAACATTAGCAAAGATCAATAAAACTAAAAGCTAGTTCTTTGAGAAGATAAACAAAATTCATAAACCATTAGCCAGACTCATCAAGAAAAAAAGGGAGAAGACTCAAATCAATAGAATCAGAAATGAAAAAGGAGAAGTAACAACTGACACTGCAGAAAAACAAAGGATCATGAGAGATTACTATATGCCAATAAAATGGACAACATGGAAGAAATGGACAAATTCTTAGAAATGCACAACCTTATGAGACTGAACCAGGAAGAAATAGAAAATATAAACAGACCAATCACAAGCACTGAAATTGAAACTGTGATTAAAATTCTTCCAACAAACAAAAGCTCAGGGCCAGATGGCTTCACAGGTGAATTCTATCAAGCATTTAGAGAAGTGCTAACACCTATCCTTCTCAAACTCTTCCAAAATATAGCAGAGGAAGAAACACTACCAAACTCATTCTACGAGGCCACCATCACCCTGATACCAAAACCAGACAGTGATGTCACAATGAAAGAAAACTACAGGCCAATATCACTGATGAACATAGATGCAAAAATCCTCAACAAAATACTAGCAAAAGAATCCAACAACACATTAAAAGGATCATACACTATGATCAAGTGGGGTTTATCCCAGGAATGCAAGGATTCTTCAGTATGCGCAAATCAATCAACGTGATACACCATATTAACAAATTGAAGGAGAAAAACCATATGATCATCTCAATAGATGCAGAGAAAGCTTTTGACAAAATTCAACACCCATTTATGATAAAAACCCTCCAGAAAGTAGGCATAGAGGGAACTTACCTCAACATAATAAAGGTCATATATGACAACCCTACAGCCAACATTTTTCTCAATGGTGAAAACATGAAACCATTTCCTCTAAGATCAGGAACAAGACAAGGTTGTCCTCTCTCACCACTATTATTCAACATAGTTTTGGAAGTTTTAGCCACAGCAATCAGAGAAGAAAAAGAAATAAAAGGAATCCAAATCAGAAAAGAAGTAAAGCTGTCACTGTTTGCAGATGACATGACACTATACATAGAGAATCCTAAAGATGCTACCAGACAACTACTAGACGTAATCAATGAATTTGGTAAAGTAGCAGGATACAAAATTAATGCACACAAATCTCTTGCATTCCTATACACTAATGATGAAAAATCTGAAACAGAAATTAAGGAAACACTCTCATCTAATACTACAACTAAAAGAATAAAATACCTAGGAATAAACCTACCTAAGGAGACAAAAGACCTGTATGCAGAAAACTATAAGACACTGATGAAAGAAATTAAGGATGATACAAACAGATGGAGAGATATACCATGTTCTTGGATTGGAAAAATCAACATTGTGAAAATGACTATACTACCCAAAGCAATCTACAGATTCAATGCAATCCCTACCAAACTACCAGTGACATTTTTCACGGAACTAGAACAAAAAATTTCACAATTTGTATGGAAACAGAAAAGACCCCAAATAGCCAAAGCATTCTTGAGAAAGAAAAATGGAGCTGGAGGAATCAGGCTACCTGACCTCATAAAAAGAAATGAAACTGAATTATTTGTAGTAAGGTAGTTGGACCTAGAGTCTGTCATACAGAGTGAAGTAAGTTAGAAAGAGAAAAACAAATACCGTTTGCTAACACATATATATGGAATCTAAAAAAAAAAAAAAAGGTTCTGGAAACCTAGTGGCAGGATAGGAATAGACTCAGACATAGGGAATGGACTTGAGGACACAGGGAGGGGATGGGTAAGCTGGGACAAAGTGATAGAGTGGCATGGACATGTATACACTACCAAATGCAAAACAGATAGCTAATGGGAAGCAGCCACATAACACAGGGAGATCAGCTCGGTGCTTTGTTGCCACCTAGAGGGGTGGGAGGGAGACGCAAGAGGGAGGAGATATTAGGATGTGTTTATATGTATAGCTGATTCACTTTGTTATAAAGCAGAAACTAACACACCATTGTGAAGCAATTATACTCCAATAAAGATGTTAAAAGAAAAAAGTTAGTGGAACAGTTCCTTGTTTTTTTAATGGCTTATTACATGGAGCTCCCTTATTTAGACCCGTAAAATAAGAGATACTCTGCAAACACTGGCAGATCTGAAGGAAAAAATACACAATACAATAATAGTAGGAGACTTCAATACCTCACTATCAATAACAAATATAACATCCAGACAGGAAATCAATAAAGAAACAACAGAACTGAACAACCCTATAGACCAAATGTACTTGATAGACATCTATAGGACATTTCACCAAACAGCAGCAGAATACTCATTCTTGTTAAGCGTCCATGGAGCATCCTCTAAAATAGATCACATGCTAGGCTGAAAAAACAGATCTTATCAAATTTAAGAAGACTGTAATCCACCAAAGTATGTTTTCTGATCACAATAGAATGGACGTAGAAATCAATAATAGAAAGAAAATGGGAAAATTTGTAAATACATGGAAATTAAATAACACACTCAAACATCCATTGGGTCAAAGATGGAATAAAAAAGGAAATAAGAAAATATCTTGAGACAAAGAAAAACACAACATACCAACTTACGGGCTGAAGTAAAATCAGTACTAAGCGAGGTATTTGTAGCAATAAACATCTACATTAAAAAAGAAGAAAGATTTCAAATAAGCAGTCTAACTTTACAACTCAAGGCATTAGAAAGGGAAGAACAAACTAAGCCCAAATTTAGCAGAAGGAAGTAAGTAATAAAGATTAGGGCAGCAATAAATGAAATAGAGGATAGAAAAATAGTAGAAAAAATAGAAGTAAGAGTTGGCTCTTTCAAAAGATAAATAAAATTGACAAATCATTAGCTAGACTGAGAAAAGAGAGAAGACTCAAATAAATAAGATCAGAAGTGAAAGATGAGACATTACAACTGATGGCACAGAAATTTTAAAAACTTAAATGACTATTATGAATAATTATATAACAACAAATTGGACAACCTAGAAAAAATGGTTAAATTCCTAGAAACATACAACTTACCAAGATTGAATCAAGAATAAATAGAAAGCATGAGGGAGAGAGGAGAAGATGGCGGAAGAGTAAGACATGGAGATCACCTTCCTCCCCACAGCTACATCAGAAATACATCTACAAGTGGAACTGCTCCTATAGAACACCCACTGAACACTGACAGAAGACCTCAGACCTCCAAAAAGGCAATAGAAAGCATGAACAGACTAATAACAAATAAGGCAATTGAATCAGTAATCAAAAAACTCTCAACAAAGAAAGCCCAGGACCAGATGGCTTCATGGGTGAATTCTCCTGTCCTTTAAAAAATTAATACCAATCTTTCTCAAAATCTTCCAAGATATAAAAAAGGAGGAAATACTTCCAAACTCATTTTATGAGGCCAGCATTGGTCTGATACTAAAATCAGACAAGGACACTACAAGAAAAGAAAATTATAAGCCAACATTCCTGATGAACATAGATGCAAAAATCCTCAATAAAATATTAGTACATCAAATTCAATAATACATAAAAAGGATTACACACAATTGTCAGGTCAGATTTATTTCAGAGATGCAAGGATGGCTCAACACCCACAAAACAATAAATCTGATACCCCACATTAACAAAATGAAGGGAAAAAGTCATATGATCATCTCAATAAATGCAGAAAAAGCATTTGACAAAATTCAACATCCATTCATGAAAAAAACTATCAACAAACTGGGTATTGAGGAACATACATCAACATAATAAAGGCCATATATGACAAGCCCACAACTTACATATTCAATGGTGAAAAGCTGATAGCTTTTCCTTTAAGATCAGGAACAAGACAGAGATGCCCACTCTTACCACTTTTATTCAACATGGTACTGGAAGTCCTAGCCAGAGCAATTAGTCAAGAAAAAGAAATAAAAGACATCCAAATTGGAAAGGAAGAGGTAAAACTGATGGTAGTTGCAGAGGACATGACATTATAGATAGAAAACCCTTGCAACTCCATCTAAAACTGTCAGAATAAGTGAATTTGTTGCAAAATCAATACACAAAAATCTGTTGCATTTTTATACACAAATTATGAACTATTAGAAAGAAAAATTAAGAAAAAATTTCACTTATAATTGCATCAAAATGAATAAAATACCTAGGGATAAATTTCATCAAGGAGATGAAAGATATGTACACTGAAAACTATAAGACACTAATAAAAGAAATTGAAAAAGATGTAAATAAATGGAAAGACATTTTCTGCTCATGGACTGGAAGAATTAATATTGTTAAAAAGTTTATACTACTCAAAGTGATCTATAGATTCAATGTAATCCCACAGAAGTAGGAAAAACCATCTTAAAATTTGTATGAAACCACGAAATATCCCAAATGACAAAAGCAATATTGAGAAAGAAGAAAAAAGCTGGAGACAACATTCTTCCTCATTTCAAAATATATTACAAAGCAAAGGTGATGGTATTAGCATAAAAACAGAGACATAGATCCATGGAACAGAATAGAAAGCCCAGAAATAGATTCATGCCTATATGGTGAATTACTTCATGACAAAAGGGCCAAAAATATGCAATGGAGAAAGGATAGTTTCTTTAATACATGGTGTTGGAGAAATTGGACAGCCATATGCAAAAGAATGAACCTGGGCCCCTATCTTACACCATACACAAAAATCAACTCTAAATATATTAAACACTTGAAAGTAAGACATGAAATTATAAATCATCTAGAAGAAAACTTGGGGGGAATTTCCTTGACATTGGACTTGGCAATGACTTCTTAGATTTGACACCAAAAGCAAAGGCCACAAAAGCAAAACTAAGTAAGTGGGACTACATCAAACTAAAAAGCTTCTGCACAGCAGCAAAAACCATCAACAAGACAAAGGGCAACCTAAGAAATGGGAGAAAATACTTGCAAATCATATCTCTGATAAGGGATTAATATCCAAAATATCTGAAAAACTCATACAACTCAATAGCAAAAAAAAAAAATCTGATTTAAAAATGGGCAGAAGATTTGAATAGATGTTTTCCCATAGAAGTCATAGAGATGGCTAACAGGTGCGTGAAAACATGCTCACTATCATTAATCTTCAGGGAAATACAAATCAAAACCACAGTGAGATATCACCTCACACCTGTTAGAATGGCTATTATCAAAAAAAAAAAAAAAAAGATAACAAGCATTGGAGAGCATGTGGCAAAAAGGGAACCCCTGCACACTCTTGGAAGGAATGTAAATTGGTGCAGCCACTATGGAAAACAGTATGGAGGTTCCTCAAAAAAATTAAAAATAGAATTACCATTTGCTCCAGCAATCCCACTTCTGGGTACATATTCAAAGGAATTGAAATCAGGATCTCAAAGAGATATTGCACACTTAGGTTTATTGCAGCATTATTTATAATAGCCAAGGTATGGAAACAATCTAAAAGTCCATCGGATGAATGGATAAAAAAATGTGTTATATTCTTACAGTAGAATATGATCCAGCCTTTAAAAAGAAGGAAATCCTGCCATTTGTGGCAATATAAATGCACGTGGGGGTCATTATGCTAAGTGAATTAAGTCAGACACAGAAGGACAAATGTTGTATGATCCCACTTTAATGGTCAATATAAAATGGTCAGACTCATAGAACCAGAGAGTAGAATGGTGTTTGCCAGTGGCTGATAGGAGGGGAAAATGGAAGGATGCTAGTCAAAGGCTACAAAATTTCAGTTATGAAAGATGGGTAAATTCTAGAGATCTACTGTACAACATAGAGCCTACAGTTAACAATGTTATATTGTATATGTGAAAATTTGCTAAGAGAGTAGATCTTATAAGTGTTCTTATCCCAGAAATTAAAAAAATAACAAATATATAAATACATAAAAGGGGTCATAGGAAACTTTTGGAGGTGATGGATAAGTTTATGGCTTTGATTGTGGTGATGGTTTCACAATGGATACTCATCTCCAAACTCCTCAAATTGTATACATTAACTATGTACAGCTTTTTGTATGTCAGTCATATCTCAATAAAGTGACTTTAGAAAGAAAAGCAGAGCATCTCTATTCTTCCAGAGGCCAGCCCGGTTCGGCTCCTCCCACTTCCCTAACACTTCACAGCTCTCCTGTCGGCCCCTGTGGGACTAAGGAGTCTCTACAACATAGTTTGAGCAATTCTCTCTGAAATGTTTCCGAGGTCTCTCTAATCAGAACCTTATATGATTTGACTATAGGATGAGCACAGAATCTTAGCAGGAAGAAGAGCACAGAATTCACACCCACCTCATAAAGGCAATCTGACCTGTTGCTTTTTTTTTCTCTACTGTTGAGTTAGTACTGATTGAAACTATTATACCTATTGACTCATGAAAGTAAAGAAGTTTTATCAAGGAGCTATTAAAATATATGGAGTCATTTTGTTTAGTTCTTAGGCTTTATTCAAATTTGAATATATGGTTGCTTTGAATGTTAAGTCTTCAGACTATTCTGCTAAATTGGTGATCTCTCTTTACAAATATTCTAAGACAAAAGTGTGCCCACTTTTCACATAATGAGGTTTTTGAGGCCAGATACAAATGATGCTATTCTTACAGTAGGGTGAAATAACCTGCTCACATCCCTGCTTTGTGTCTGCCCTAGCACTTGCCCTCTTCTTGAATGTGTGCCTTGAAGTAAATATGCAAAGTACAAATAGGAATTCCATTCCTAAAGAGATTTCTTTATGCTTGTTTTATACTGGTTTCTTACTTCACATGCAAGTTCAAGTCATAAAATGAATAGATGTGGCTTTTATTAAGCTTTGAAGATCTGGTGTGCTTCTATGTGAATATCATTTCATCTGTAGCATTTGAATTGGAAAAATCCTTTGTGTGATTTCAACAACCTTTTGTCCACATAGTTAAATGCACTGACAGAGCCTTTTGACAGAACCACAGAAAATTCTCTGCTGAATACTTAATCAGTTCCTAAGTTGGCTTGCTTCCACTTTTCCTTTCTTCAAAACTATGTCGCTAGACTGCTAGAGTTTTTTGCATTTGTGACTCTGAGAGCGTAAGACTAAATAACGTTAGGTATAGTCTATATCATATTTTTATCACACACATTCTCTATTTTATGCACACACATACATTGGGATATGTTAAAATATATGCCTATATTTTTGAAAAACATGTGTATGTTTTGTTTTGTTTTTTTTAAAGGATTTGATAAATTATTTATTTTTTTATTTTTAAATTTTTTTATTTTTATTTATTTTTATTTACTTATGGCTGTGTTGGGCCTTCGTTTCTGTGCGAGGGCTTTCTCTAGTTGTGGCAAGTGAGGGCCACTCTTCATCACAGTGCACGGGCCTCTCACTATCGCGGCCTCTCCTGTTGTGGACGCGCAGGCTCAGTAGTTGTGGCTCACGGGCCCAGTTGCTCTGCGGCATGTGGGATCTTCCCAGACCAGGGCTCGAACCCGTGTCCCCTGCATTGGCAGGCAGACTCCCAACCACTGCGCCACCAGGGAAGCCCCACATTTGTATGTTTTTACTAGTACATTCCTTTAGATTTGATAATTCTTAATTACTTCACATAATAATATTATTATGATATCTTTGAATATTAACACAGGAATCTAAATCAGATTGAATACTATTTCTAGGAATCAAATAGGATAATTATTGAGCAATGAAGAATTTATCGAAAATTGCTGGCAGACATACTGAATAAAGAATGAGGGAGGAAAGCCAATGACATTCAAAATTCTCTATCTCTCTTTCTAGTGCTTCACAGCAGAAACTCCTTCTGGCAGATTCTGTGGCCAAAAAAGGTAATAATCTTTCACTGTGAGTCCTCATCCATTAGATGTCTGGAGTGAGTGGAGTAAAACTCAACTGGTTGATTCCTACTTTTCCATCTACTAAGGTAATCAAATCAACCACATGTTTTATCATTGTGACCTCTATATAAATAGACTGCCCTTGAGGATTGTGGGTCTTTTGAAGATGGATCAAATCTTGCTAAAGTTCCTGTCTTACAGACATGGGAAATGGTAGGGCCATTATAATATGCGAAAATATTTTTTTGGATCTTAATTTTAATGTGGAAAGATAAAGTCACTTTTGTTTAAACAGGGATTGAATTTTGGAGAAACATTGCTTTGAGAGACACAGCATGCATTACAACATTATGACGTACTCAGCCAGATGTCTGCAAGACAGAAAATCACATGACTAATCAAGCCACGTAAATGTTCTCTAAGAAGGAAAAAAAAAAAAAATAGAAAAGAAAAAACAAATGTGTGTCAGACATTTCCTTTTTTTGGAGCATATTATTCCAAATCATATGGCTGCCTTATGTGTGTAATTTGTCAATTACAGCTTTTCCCCTCATGTATATTAAACTCGGTGATCATTCAAATTTTGGTCTTGTATCAAAATCTTGCTCTATGTATTTGTTTTTATCTATTTAATTATATGGTTACATGTGAATGCAGCACACAAGGCTCCCCAGGTATCTGTTAGGGCAGTTGTTAGGATGTAGTGAGAAATAATCCTTTGTCACTCACGGCAACTGTATATGGATTCCATTTACTCTCTTGGGATCCTGGCCCCTATAACTGAAAAGTATATGCATTTGACAATCCTGAGCAATACTGGAATCACTGAATAAATTTATCTTTTTCTTCTGTGTTGGCAATCCCACCGTCAGTGTGTCAATAGGTATTCACTAAGTGACCACAGTGTAGATCATAGTTTCTCAGCCACACAGGAAGGGTGGCATTCCTCCAGGGATGTCCTTACCTGAAGATAAGGGATAAGAGCCCTTTTCAGAAAAGGGAAGGGCAATCCCAGCTGGGAAAAATGGTCATGGATTTACTGTCACTTCACTCTATTTTTAACAACACAATCACTTCTCTGGTGACTGCTGCCCCACACAGCCTCTGGCATATGGTAGATACCCAATGCATAATTGCTGAATGAAAGAATGAATTCAATCTCAAGGGCATCCATTTCATTTTCTCTGCAGCTACACCTTCGGCATGGCAACAGCCCAGTCAGCACATTATTTTAATTTTTTTTTCTTATGCTAGTTTCCATAAGGCATTGGTCTATAAATTTTTAGCCCTACATAACTATTAATTAAGAAGTTTTGTGTGTGTATTCGCCAAATAAGTACTTTATAAATAAAATATTATGTTATATTATAAAACATTTAAAAAGTAGAATGAGATTAAGTTAATAGTAGTTCCAATATTTTAATTTCTGCATTACAGTAGGTTGTCTTCCTTGTCTCCATCCTGGATACTTGGCTAAAGGGGCAAAAGAAGAAAAAAAAATGCAGTTTCTGCTTTGTGGAGCTTATATCTATCTATCTATACATAGAGAGAGAGATATATATATCTATATATATATCTATATATCTATATATCTATCTATATATAGATATATAGATATAATCTCCTCTGGTAGACCAGATGAACACAATGAAGGGCAATGATAGAGAAGGTGTTTTTATGGCAGGGTGTACTAGAACAGAGTCCCTGTACAGAATTTTCCTGAAAACAGATTTTAAAGCATGTTTCACAGTCTATGACCTTTGATTTGTAATAAGATATTTCTGATGTTGCAGTAGGTTCAAGCACACTTTGAACTTTTCAATAGATATGCTCTATTCTGTTGGCATGACCCACATTAAATATTAAAAACAATTTCTTTTTCATGTTAAGGCTTCTTTTTTTCTTTTCCTGCAAAATCTGACCTCTTACAATTGACCTTCTAATTGCCTGACCCAGTAAATTTTACTTTTTGATGGGACATTTTTGGCTTGAAGTTTGATTCTGAAGAAGGGAGAGCATATGGGACAGATGTTCTATAAATACATTGTAAAGTTTCATTTACTTCAGGCATGCAGGATGATGTAGTGATGTATTTACAGAGCACAAACATAAGCACAGTGATTCTATAAATAATCCAATCACCTCAGTTTTCTTTGGGCCACCAATCTAGGTACTGATGTCATGGGAAACATCCTTTTACTTTGATGTCTATATCTCTCTTCAGGGCTCTTTGTTTCTCATTATCTAATTGTTCAATTCTCTTTTTTTATTCCCACTTCTTGTCTTTTATGACGTTAGGTCATATATATTTCTTTTCAGCATAATATGGCCTCCAAATGGAGGAAAAGTTCAATCATTTAGAGTAAAACTAATAACTATCCACAAAGCAGATTTATATAGTCATTTGTAGAGCAATCCACCTTAAAAAATGGTTTCAAAATAAATCCCTTCCAAGTCTCTATCTACTGAGTCAGATATATCTGCAGGGAGATAATGATGTAACATTTATCTGCTCATTTTTACTATAAGTTGACTATTTAAAATAATTATGTCAACAGAATTGTGGTCTTCATAGAGTCTGGGGGAAAAAACGACTCAAAAGGTACGATTGGTAAATATGTTTCTTGGACTTACCGTGGGTATTCAGAATAGTATAACAGGTGTCATAGTAAATGAATATATTGGCAACAGGCTTTATAAATCATCTCTTATGAATTTGGCTAATGTGAGTTAGGTCACCAGAGCAAAGTTAACTTTGGACCCACCATACAGAGGGCCAGAACCTGTATCACGATGAATCTACGAAGACATTAAACAATATGAAGCTCTGCCTGAGGTCTCAGCTGGCCTCTTTGACACTGTTCTCTAACTTTGGTAGTAATCCCAATTCTCCATCTGCATTGACTTCTATAGTAAGCATATTGTGTAAGTAATTTGTTTTATAGATCAGTTTCTCTCTTTGAATAATTATAACATACCTACCATGTATTAGTTATGGTAATGCTAACTGCTATAAGACATAAATCCCCAGATTTTAGTCATGTAATAGGACAAACTGCATTTTTTGTGTAGTTTATAACACTGTATCATATAACACTCCAGTGCAGACGTTCCTGGTGGGGAGGTGAAGTGCTTTGCCCCATTCAGTTAAAAATGGTCCAAGTGGATGGGGGATCTGCCATCTTCAACATGTGGCTTCCCATCACAGCAAGGAAGTGACATACATCACAGCTGCTCCCATTCCATGGGGGCAAGTCAATCACATGCCCATATGTAGATGAAAGGGTGAGAGGATTAGGAAATGTAATCTCTGCTGGGGTGGCCACTTCCCAGCAACAACTCTCCATTAAGGAAGGAGAGCATGAAACCTTGAAAAACAGTTAGCCCTCTCTGCCACAGTCCATAGCAAGATGGAATGTTCCCAAGGGCAAGAGAAATGTTACTGTAATCATTAAAAATCCTTTGCTTTGCCAAGAAAACCTATTTTATGCTAAGAACAAGGCATGCATCTTATAGTAACAGTGAAAGTTTAAATTATGAATATACAAAGAGATGGCCAGATCTGACAGTTAACTGCCTAATTTCATTGGTGTAGACAACTGCCTTATATAGACCTAACACGGATTTTTAATCTGAATTATCTAACTTGGTATACCACAATCTAAAATATATAAACAAACTCTTCACTTGTTTTACATTACATAAATATTTATAATACAAATATAATATGAATATGTTTTTTCTTCTTTCCCAAATTATTTCTAATTGATTGGAAGAAAAAGTGTTTGAATTTTCTGGATATATAATAGAGCAGAAAAATAACTTCAACCATTTATTTTACAGTTTTAGGATCTATTTATGGAAATATTCAATGGTGTAGAAAGAAATTCCATGTGATGTATTAAGTTACAGAAAATATCACCCAAAGATAAATATATATATTCCTTAGCACATGGTATGTTAGGAACATGGAAATATTTAATGGGCAAAAGATGGACTGAAGTAAATATTGAAGCTACTTTTCCATAAAAGGACCTGAATTCTGTTTTAATATGTAATCCAAAGTGTGCCCAGGCTTCTTGTTAATGCAATTTTTCCTTGAAGGTGCTTTGACTCATAATTCTGTATTTAATGAAACAAAAAACAAACACAGAACCAAATGAAATATTTAAAAAGCAACTTTTGAGTGCAGTTGCCTTTGTCTATTTTGTTTTTAATTATTATTATTTTAGAATTTTTGTTCTAATAAACTGAATTTCTGTCAGCCTTATATATAGATTGGATGGCTAAAGCTTTGAGCAGTAACGTGATCATTTTGGTTAGGGAGAAGAGTCTTTCCGAAGAATAGACCAATGTCACATCTAATTAAACAAGCGGGGTAAGTGTCAGGGTTTAAGGGCTGAGGATGGATTATGCATGAGTGTGAGAGAATACCCTATAAGATCTAGCTGGGTGTTTTATTAATTTACAGTTAACAAGGGGACATGGGTCTGGCCTAGGACAGTGAACCTGAGTATGTAAAGGTGATCAGTGAGGATTCTGGGGCTGCCACCTTCCTCTCTAAAGCTACTGTATTGAACAGCTAGAGTTAGGATGGTGATACAATGATGGGAATTGTTACTGATTATTAAGTACATCCTCTGTGCTAGGCACTGTGCTGGAGGATTAAAATATACTTTATTAAATTTCAGAACAACCTTGCAACCTTCTTATTCCCATTTTGTAGATATGGACCCTGAAGTTGAAGGTGGTTGGGTGTTCGAGGCCACATAATTATTTGCAGAAGAGGCAGGATTCAACCCACTTGTGTCTGACCCCAAAGCCCTTGCCCTTTTCCCTAGGCTAATCCTCTTCTCTCAGTGCGGTACCCACAACAAACTTTTTGGAGCCTTAGACAAGTTTATCATCATACTTTTGCAGAAGTCGGTCTCCCCCTTGCTCTGACATTAGTGACTGCCCCAGGCACTAGCATTTCACTGCACACCGCAGCAATTATTTATAACTTGGAGATTTGCAGCCTGGGGCTGGTTTACCGGAACAAAAACAAAAGGAACTCTTTTCTCAGTTGATCCAGGATTCTTTGACTCTTTGATCCAAAGGAACGCTGTCTTCTATAGGCAACGTGCAGGAAGAGTACACACAGAAGAAAGCCCTGTTCCAGGCCAGTGGCCTTGCTTGTTTTGTGTGAGTCTAACTTTCATGCTAAATTTCATCAACTTCAGCAATTTCTTTATGGTTACTTAAAACTCCCTGTGACTGTCGTGGTGGGGTAAGAGTGAGTGGGGAGAACTGAGGGGTGAATGGGATGGATGCCAGACATTGGCAGGTGAAATGTGCACCATCTTCCAAGTGAATTTATATTAAATCTTTGTCCCTAGAATGTTGAGAGAAATTAATACCTGTCATGGACATACCCCTGCAATGCTGCCTTCATCTCCCTTATTGCTTTTCCACCTCTGAACATTTCTTTAAGACTCAGCTAATGCTGCAACTATTCCAGGAATCTTTTCTGATCTTTTTATTTTCTTTTATTTATTTTTTACTTTTTCTTTTCGCTGTACTGTGTGGCTTGTGGGGTCTTAGTTCTCCCACCAGGGACTGAACCACACTCTTGGCAGTGAAGGTGCAGAGTCCCAACCACTGGACCACCAGGGAATTCCCTTTTCTGATCTTTTTATACCCAGGCCCAAGGGGGGCCAAACTATGCTCCCATGACACTCTGGTATTGCATTTACCAAATAAGTATTGCCATCAATATTTGTGCCTAATAATAATTTAAAACAAAGCACAGGTACGATGTTTTATCCATCTTTATACTGCCAGTACAGTACAAAAAAATTCTGAAAATTCTCAGTGTTTGAGAAGACCTGAATTAAGTTTCATGTATTTGTATAATAAATATTTGATGAACACGTACTTTGTGGAGATACAAAAAAGAGGAAAATCACACACTGTCTGCCTTGCTTTTCTGCTCCGAAGGCCCATCAGTTAATGAAGGGATGGTGACTTAAATAAAGTGAGAACCACAAAGCTGATTCTTAGCCAAGGAAAAACCAAATCATTACAATAATAACAATCTTGTAGGAACCATCCTAGGAAGTTATTCTTCTCTTTCAGTTTGTACATACTAGATTAATAGTTTGCATTGGGATTTGACACCTGAAGCCATTCAGACTTGTCTATAGAAATGGTTTCTGTCCTTCAATTAAGCACAAACTTGTATAACTATCCCAATTGAGGACAATTGAGAAAGGGGATATCCAATAAAATATCATCTTAATAAATAATCAGAGGACAAAAATGAACTAGTAAGTTGTTAATGACATCTGGGCACTAGTTTACATATGGAAGAACTATAGTATGCAAATATACTTAGACACGGAGTTAGACGTGCCCTCTTATGAAGTTCAGTTATTATCAATTTCTTCCCCTTCATCCTTTAATTTTTGTTGTATTTATATTAGAGTGTTTGAACTACAAGCTCTGGGATTAAGCTTCCTAAGTACTCATCTCCTTTGGAATACCTACTACTATCTAAATAATTTAGTAAACTGAAACTCAGTTTGCTCATCTGTAGACTAGAAATAATAATACTATTACCCGTTGTTGTGAAGACTGAAAAAATAATATCTACTTTAAGGATTTGTCATTTTGTTATGATTTTTCACCCCTGGACTTGAATTTTAATACAGAGCTTAAAAGAGCAGAGTGGTATGTCTCCATTTTTACATATGTTGTTGTTTTTATTTTATTGAAGACTATCAAAAAGGCTGATATCTGAAATTTTCCTGTTTAAAGAGGTTTCCATTTGCTACTAACATATTTTGTCTGCCCAGGGCCCCTATTCTTTTTGTGGACCTTGCTTTGTCAAGTATGTATTTCAAGTTGTGTTTGTCAATCACGAAACCAGACTATTGGCCATAGAGATTTGTCCAGGGGATG
This sequence comes from Balaenoptera acutorostrata, assembly GCF_949987535.1. Classification (NCBI taxonomy): domain Eukaryota; kingdom Metazoa; phylum Chordata; class Mammalia; order Artiodactyla; family Balaenopteridae; genus Balaenoptera; species Balaenoptera acutorostrata. The sequence goes on along the minus strand of NC_080081.1, from coordinate 28,925,409 downwards.
AAACAGATGACATGAAGTAGACCAGTGGTTTTCCTTAGAATCTTATAACTGAGCCAGTGCTTCCCTGCAGGCAAAGCTGTGAGATCTGAGACCCCAGAACACTGTTTTCCCTGCTGTGTAGAAAGAGCCAATCTGAGTAAATGAAGGTGACCTCAGAACCACAGAGATGGTGAGGCAGGGCATTCTGACACCCTTTGGTCTCTGGTTCCAGCCACTGCTTTGACCCAGCTGTGCCCTGCCCTTCATCTGGTTACTCGAAACTTCCATGATATTCTCCTGGTAGCATGTTTGATTTCAACCTGGGCTTCTATCATTTGTGACTAGTGTCCACTAACACAGAAGCAAATTGGTATGGATACTGATTGTTACACAAGACTAGTTAGAGGCTGCTCTCCTGTTCTTAATATTATTATAACATTATAAACATGGCTACATTTTTAAACACTCTTCATACATTAATTTAACAGCTGTGTAATATTCCATCATACAGCTATGTCAAACTTTATTTAATCTTTCCCATATGAGGGAAGTTGAGATAATTTCCTTATATAATGATCCCAAAATTGAAGGATATAAAGCTCTTGATACATGTTTCCAAATTATTTTCAAAACAAGTTGTAGCCCTTGGAATCTCATTGGCACAGTTTAGAAATGCTATTTCATTGCAGTATCTCTAGCATTGAGTACTAACACTTCAAAATATTTTGATTATTTGTGTTGGTAGAGTTCAAAATTTTCCCACATGTTTATCCTTTTCCACTTTTCTATTTAGTTCTCAGTACATTTCCTATTTACGTATATTGATGCCTTCTTAAAAATAAAGTTATTAACCTTCTGTAACATTCACATTGATTTTTTTCTTACAGTTTATTGCGTGCTTTAGCATTTGTTACTTTTTTATATTAAAAGGTTTAGATTCTGATGCTATCAAATGTATCTCTATTTTCCTCTACATTTTTCATCACTGTTAAGCTTAGAATATCTTCTTATGCTAGAGATCAGATAACTATTCACCTATTTTTTTCCTCTCTTAAAATAAATATGTTAAAAACATTCATCAATTCATCAATCTGGAATTCATTTTCTCCAAAATAACTTGTTAGCTGTCTGAAGACAATGTATTGAATAATTCATTTTTTCACTCAATGATCTATAATAAGATATAATCACACAGTATATTAAATATTCTATGTATGATAAAGTTGTTGTTCATAGATCTATATCAATCATCCTTCTTTTCAAGTTCTATAAAATCTAATTGTTATAGTTTTATATGTTTTGGTAAGAACAAACAATAATACTCATAGCTAATATATACTGAGTGCTTGCTAATTGTGCAGCAGACGTTAACAGTAAATATTTTTCCTCTATTATAATTTTTAAGGCTCTCAAAAACTTCTGAGTTTCTGGGAAGGTCCTCTTCATTGCTCTTGTTTTTTGTTTTTTGGATTTTTAAAATTATCTTAGCTATTCCTTCTTTTCAGATGAATTCCAGAATAATCTTGTGAAGTAATATAATATTTCCTTCAAATTGTCAATTGATATTTTTACAAATACTGTCAAGATTCCCTTCTGGATGAGTGCAACAGGGTTGGCTGGGGCTGGGATGCTGTGGGCAGGGGCTTGACGGGGGCATATGAGAAGCTCTCCACAACTGGAGAGCAAGGGAAGAAGGACACTTGGGTACCAAGAAATAACAAAGAGCAGTGCTGTCTGTTAGGAATATAATACAAAATATATAATATAGAAGTACATATGTAAATTTGAATTTTCAGTGGCCATATTCAAAATGTGAAAAGAAACAGGTAAAATTAATTTTAAGAATATGTTTTACTTAACCCAAGCTACCCCATCACCATTTCAACAAGTTACCAACATATAAGCTATGAATGAGACATTTTACATTCTTTTTTCATACTAAATATTTGAAACTGTGAGAATATTTTATACTCACAGCCCATCAGTCTGGACCAGCCACACTACAAGTGCTCAGTAGGACCTGTGGATGGTGGCTACAGTCTTGGACAGCACATGTCTAGAGAAAACCTCCAGTCTTAGGAGGATAACAGGGAGGGGAAAGATAGACTAGAAACAAATCTTCGAGGTGAAGTTGACTGTTCCACAGGACACCAAGGGAGCGAACTTAGATTCCCCAAAGAAGGAAAACCTAAACATAGATCCTTTTAAAAAGATTCTACATCTTGAGCTGGGAGTGAGTGGTGGTACATGTAGGGTGCCCATCCTGATTGGACAATGATATTGCATCTTATTACCTATTCTATAATTTTGGCATGAACAAATAATAGATAATATGCAAGTAGAGAAAAAATTGACATTTTTTTTTACACACACACACTGTATTTTATTTTTACAAGAGATAAATAAACGGACACCAAGCATTGTAAATGGATGACCACAACAAAAGCAACAATGATTGCAATTACCAAACATGAAACACACTCATACTATGTCATAATATTGACATTCAGTCCAGTAATCCTCCACTGTAACAGCTCCTTTACTTTGCAGTGAAAATTGATTTGTATATTTTTTGCCTCTGAGTCCTTGAGGGATTTTTTTTTATTATTATTCAAACAGAAAGTCACAAAAATTATAATCATCCTCATCAGTTCGCTGAGGCCCATGTAATTAATTTTTTTTCATCTTGATCTTTTGTTAGCACTTTTATGAATTCATCAGTTTTCCACTAGAGTTCTGAAAACGCTTATTCATTCAGTTCAGCAGTATAGTCAGTTACCAGAAACCCGTACTTGTCAGAGTCTTTTCCATGAATTTCTTGAAGATGAAAGCCTTTTATAGGAACATATTTGCAAAAGTATCAGAGTACACCCAGAACTGTCTGTAATTGACAAAAGACTTAAAAATGACCACGGTTAAAGATTTGATGAAAGTTCATAATAATGCAATTGACAAGGAAATTTAGTTATTTCTGAGATATACATTTTAAAGTAATAACTAGAATTATGACTTACAACATTATACCAGAACATATAAGATTTTTAGAAATTTCATGTAATGTCTGAAACATTTATATTAACATATTTCCATACAAATAACCCAAAGAAAGTTTAATATTAGTTGCTTTTTATTGTTTGTTTTTTTGTACTGCAGGTTCTTATCAGTCATCAATTTTATACAAATTGACATATTTTTAAAGTGAGTTTTTAGTTTTGTATATACTTAGGTATTTTTGGAAGTATCATGGGAATGAGAAATAAGAAGTTTGAAAAGCTTGTTCTGAAAATATGAAGGTATTGAGAGAAAAACTTACCTTCTTTTCAATTGTTTTAGAAGGGATTGTGAACTGTTTATGAATAACAGAACACTGAGAACTATTTCTCTGTGTATCTGTGGAGGAGCATAACAAAATAGAGGTTTGTTTACTTAACATGCATCTAGAAGTTCACAAAAAAAGATCCAGAACTAAGGGAATAAGCTTTATGCTTATAAAGTCAAGGCCAATGTTTTCAAGAAACAATGGTGATCAAATAATATGTCATTGAAAATGAAGATTCTTAATGTTGTAGTCTTTATTGCCTCTTGTTAGCAATCTCCCATCTGCTTCTGTTGAAAAGGATGGAAAGAGGTAAAGCAGATGTCTTCAGAAATACTAATGAAGAAATCTGAAAAGAGAAAATAGCCAAGATGTGAAAAATAGCAGGTTATATCAGCAGCAATAGTGGGGGTCATAGGTTTGAACAGATTGAACCATTTGCAGTCATCGTATAAAAAGCTGGTTCAATCTAATATAACTTTATGTTTTTTTTAAAGTTTCTGAAGATCCCATAAAAATAGCATAAGGGGTTTTGGATGTACAAATTTATTTATTTATATATTTGTTTATTGATTTATTCATTTATTTAATTCCAGATTGACCCATATGAAACGGCCATTTTTGAGGTCATGAATGGTCCACCATCAACAATTTCATACAGTTAAATATATAAGGTGTTGGGAACCTTATATTATCAGGAATATAGGAAAATTTAGAGAATACTTCAAATTCATTAATCTAAACAACTCAAATGAAGTAATCAGGCTGGCTATTTTATTAGGAGACAGTATATGTGCAATGTTTTAGAAATGGGACTCTGAAGTTAGGCTGCCTGGGCCCTGGCTCCACTAGTTACTTGCCATATGCTATTGGGCAAGTAATTTAACCCCTATCTTACTCAGTTTCTTTATCCATAAAATGGGGCTATTAATAAATTATCTTATTTACTCTTCCCCCAAACATTTTGAATGTATAGTGTTTGTGCATTATGAATGTTTAATTTGCATTACTTTTATAATTTACAAATTTATATTTATACTTATATATCAATTTTATAATATATATTTGTATAATTTATAAATGTATATATTAATTAATTGCACAAATATTATACATTCATAATGTTTGGGAGAAGATTGAAAAAGGTAATTGATGCAAAGTAATCAACACAGTGCTTGGCACTTAGTAAGTGCTCCGTAAATGTTAGTTATTTTTAAACAGTTTCATTGAGGTATAATTTACATCATAAAATTCATCCATTGTAAGTGGATTCAGTAGTTTTTCATAAATTTAGAGGGTTGTGCAGCAACCACTATAATGTAGTATTAGGACATTTCTCTTTTGTCCATTTGAAGTCAATTTCCACTTCCATTCCCAGCTCAGATAAACACTGACCTGCTTTTTGTGTCTCTAGATATGCATTTTCCTAAATAAGCTATATAAATTGAATCATGCAATATATAGTTGTTTGTGTTCAGCTTATTTTATCTAGCTTAATATTTTTGAAGTTCAACTCTGTTATAGCGTGTAGCAGTAGGTTATTCGTTTTTATTCCCTTGTATCATAGACTGCATTTTTATCTATTTATCACTTGATGGTAGTTTCCAGTTTGGGTATATAATGAATAAGGCTGCTACGAACATACAAGTTTTATGTGGACATATGTGTTCATTTCTCTTGAGAATTGCTAGGTTGAATGGTAAGTTTGTGTTTAATTTTGAAAGAAACTGCCAAATAGTTTTCCAAGGTCCTGCACCATTTTATGTTCCCACCAGCAATGCATGAGGGTTACAATTTTTCCACATCCTTACTACCACTTGCTGTTGTCTTTTATATTACAGCCATTTTGTGTGAAATTGTGTCTCATTGTGGTTTTAACTTACATTTCCCTAAAGGCTAATTACGTTAACAGTTTTTTAAAAAATGTGTTTATTAGCCTTTGGTATATCCTTTTTTTTTTTTTGGTGAAATATCCATTCAAAAATGTCCATTTTTGGGCTTCCCTGGTGGCACAGCGGTTGAGAGTCTGCCTGCCAATGCAGGGGACACGGGTTCGAGCCCTGGTCTGGGAGGATCCCACATGCCGCGGAGCAACTGGACCCGTGAGCCACAACTACTGAGCCTGCGCATCTGGAGCCTGTGCTCCGCAGCAGGAGAGGCCGCGATAGTGAGAGGCCCGCGCACCGCGATGAAGAGTGGCCCCCGCTTGCCACAGCTGGAGGGGGCCCTTGCACAGAAACGAAGACCCAACACAGCCAAAAATAAATAAATATTAAAAAAAAAAAATGTCCATTTTTTAATTGGGCTGTTTGTCCTTTAATTATTGAGTTATGTGTTCTTTTTGTATTCTGAACATAAGTCCTTCATACGATATATGATTTGTAAATATTTTTCCCAGTCTGTGGCTTCCCTTTTCATTTTCTTAATAGTGTCTTTTGAAGAGGAAAAATTTTCACTTACAGTTGAATTTATCAATTTTTAATGGATCTTGTTTTTTGTGTCATATCTAATACATTTTTGTCTAACCCCAAATCACAGAGATTTTTATTTATTCTTTTAGTGAGATATAATTGACATATAACATATTAGTTTCATGGGTAAAACATAATGATTCAATATTTGTATATATTGCAAAATGGTCACCACAATGAGTCTAGATTTTTCTCTTCTAGAAAGTTTCTATTTTTCTAGGAGTTATACAGTTTTAGTTCTTACAGTTAGGTATATGTTCTATTTTGAGTTAATTTTTGTGTATGGTGTGAGGTAAGGATCTAAATGCTTTTTTCTTTTTCTTGTTTTTACACATGTGTGTCTTGTTTTCTCAGCAGCATTTGTTGAAGACACTATCCTTTCTGTCATTGAATTGTGTTGGCATCTTTATTGACAGTAAATTGATCATAACTATAAGAATTTATTTCTGGACTTTCAATTCTGTTCCACTGATCTACATGTCTATCCATATGCCAATACAACACAGCCTATTACTTTAACCTTATAGCAAGATTTGAAATTGGATAATTCCAATTTTCTCCAACTTTTTTTTTCAAACTTGTTTGGACTATTCTGGGTTCTTTTAATTGTCATCTATATTTTAGGATCAGCTTATCAATTTATACAAAAATTCCTGCTAAGATTTTGATCAGGATTTCATTGATCTATAGATTAATTTGGTGAAGAATTGTAAATTTTAACAATATTAAATCTTTCAGTCCACAAACATAAAATATCTTTTTATTTAGATCTCTTAACATTTCTGTCAGTAATATTTTGTAGTTTAGTGTACAATTCCTACACTTTTTAATTAGATTTATTCCTAAGTATTTTGCTCTTTTTGAATCTCATGCCAGTGAAGTTTTTTTCCTAATTTTTCTTTTGATTATTTGTTTCTAGTGTATAAAAATACAATTGATTTGTGTAAGTTGATATTTTAACTTGTGACTTTCTTAAATTTTTTTGTAAGTTCTAGTAGTTTAGGATTTATATATCATATATATTGTATACATATTTCATATAGATCACACAGGAAGGTGTCATCCTCAAATAAAGACAGTTCTACTTATTTATTTTTAATATGTATACCTTTATTTTTTTCTCATTTGACTGTTGTGACTAGAATCCAGTACAATGTTGAATAGACATGAGTTATATTACACATTTTTGTCTTGTTTGCAATTTTAGGCAGAGCATTTATCTTCTACAAGTTAAGTTTGATATTAGCTGTAGGTTTTTTGCAGATGCCTTTTATCAGGTTGAGGAAGACTGTTTCTGCTTCCTTCTCATTTGTTAAGAGTTTTTATCATGAATAGGAATTGGACTTTGTCAAATGCTGCTGGTGTCTGTTGAGAAGAGCATGTGGTTTTGTCCTTTACTATATTAATACAATATGTTACATGAAATGACTTTCAGATTTTAAGCCAACATTGCACACCTGGGATAAATCTCACTGGGTCATGTTGTATGGTTCTTTTTCTTTTTCTTTTCTTATTTTTCTTTAAGATTTAAAAAATTTTTATTTATTTATTTTTGGCTGAGCTGGGTCTTTGTTGCTGTGCGCAGGCTTTCTCTAGTTGTGGTGAGTGGGGGCTACTCTTCATTGCGGTGCGCAGGCTTCTCATTGCAGTAGCTTCTCCTGTTGCAGAGCACGGGGTCTAGGGGCACAGGCTTCAGTAGTTGTGGCACGCAGGCTCAGTAGTTGTGGTGCATGGGCTTAGTTGCTCTGCAGCATGTGGGATCTTCCCCTACCAGGGCTCGAACCCGTGTCCCCTGCATCAGCAGGCAGATTCTTAACCACTACACCACCAGGGAAGCCCCTGTACAGTTCTTTTTATACGTTGCTGCTTATTTCCTTTCTTTGGTATCACAATTGTGCAAAACCCCCTTAAAGTAAGTAGAATACTTGATAGTTGATTCCTATGGATGATTGATTTCTTGTCTCCAATATATTCTAAATCAATCTCATTGGCAGATATATGGGTACCAGGAGTGCCTACTCACTGCTATGACTCCCTGTCTCCCACACAAACCTGAATGTCTTTGTCCTGTGGCTTTGTCCTTTCTTACTCATCTCAGTGAAGATTCTTCTGCATGCTGTGGGAGCAGAAGGGCTTTTTAAGCATTCTTCTCTATAAATGACTTTATATTAGCAGTCTTAACTGAAAATAGTCATTTTCGGACAGTGCCCTGATGTCTTGTGTAATATATTCAAAATGTCTTAACCACTTAACTGACTTCCACTTACATGATTCTGTGGTTTAGCTGCCACTCTATTACCTCTGTAAACAGGCTGACCATTGCTCATGGCTTGCTAAGCATTCATGGGGAACAGGCTACTCTCCGGTAAACCCAACACTTCTGTTCCCACCAGTTGAATTGTATACTAGCAAGAGTCAGTTGTGCAAGTTTCTTAAACTGTTTATTCCAGACGTGTTTGTTATTGTAGTTGGATAACTTAATTAAATATTTAAACCAATGAAATGCAAAAAGAAAGAGATTTTCCATGGAAAGTAGTTTCAGAATATTGAAAAAACACCGCAAAGTAGAGGGATTTAAAAAATTATATTGAATTAAAGTTTGGTGAGATAGTTGCAAAATATTGGGAGAAAAATAAAATTTGTGATTCTGCATTAAGTTTGCTCTTTGCAAGTACTGTTAAGTTCTAGTTTCACTTAGAAGAATTTCAAAAGCAACCCTGAAATTCATAGATAAGTCTTTATGGGAGTTGTGCAGAGAATGGATCCAATGAGCAGATCCAAATTCAAGAATTCCAGAGATGTTGGTTCTAGATCAGAAGACTGGAAAACGAGTGTATAAGAATATTAAGTTAAATACGATGTGTTTGTGTGTACACATATATTTCCTACATTACTTGACTTTTCAGTAAACTATGGTCTATAAATCCTAATTGTGTCATTTAGTCAGAAAAGAGGTCTTGCACTAAACCTCGCAACATCCCCGCGGTTCAGAGGTTGGGGCCATTATTTAATTATTTTATGTCTTGTCTACATAATATGCCTTCAGATTGGAATGAGGCACAATAACAGAGCATGTGGTTTAGAGAAAGCAAACTACATTATTTTACTTTGCTTCTATAATTTGAATGTAAGGAAAAATATGTAGGATAAGTAGCTAACTTCTAACTTAGATGCAACCGTATGCCTCTCAAGGGGCAAGAGTCTTTGAGGACCATGATGAGCTACTGAAGTTTCTTTGCCAATGTCAGTGGTTTTTGGAAATCGAGGTGGAGAATGAAATAAGAAAATAAAGAGATCTGAAAGCATAACAAATGATGAGAGATAGGGTTAATTTTTAATTAGAAACAAGACTCCAAGTAAGCAAATTGCAAACCAAGTGAAAGAGTCAAGCTACTCCATGGTAATAAACTCTGAATGAAAAGGAGAGTTGGCCTGAGAATCCATTCTTGTGTCATTGCCCTATTATGTAGAGAAATATTCATCCAGAGCCAAAGTCCTTTTTTTGTGTGTGTGGCTTTGATTATTCTTTTTCTGGCAGTAATTTGGCCAAAGGCTTTTTGGTAGGTGTACATACTTGAGAAAAAGACCGTTTTGTTAGATGACTTCTTGCCATTTAATTAAGAATCAAGTTTTTAGTCTCATTGCAATCTGATTAGACTATTGTCTTAATATGATAAAGATAGGAAATAAATGTTTTTTAAAAAGACAACTTTCTGAGGACAAGAACAACCCGCCTTTCCCTCCGTTAAATCTCCATTAATAACGTGTGAAGAAGCAATAACAAAGCACTCAGTGTTCCCTTTAGAGTCTCCTTAAGAGCCCAGTCTGTCGGTAAGAAGCTTTCTGTTGCTAATGTGGGCTGAATTACTGACAAAGGTCATTGTTAATGGTCTGCTTCAAGACTTGAATCCCTGGAAGGGAAGCATTTCCTTGGATGGCTTTGTAACGTGCTTGTCAAATATTTTGAACCATTTAACAGAAAGAAGCGTTGTGATGACAAGACACAACATGGCCAGTTCTTTGGATGCATCTGCCAACAGAGTAACGCGATGATCCTTCTGGGCTCCAGTAGCTCAGGCACAAATGCAAACTCACGTGTGGAGTACATCTTGCAACTCGGTTTTAATGTTTTGCCTACTGAATTCTTAGTCTTGACTGGGCTTATTGGTTTCCTTTGTATGTGTTTCCTTGCAGAATATATTATTAATGTTTTATCCTAAATAATATACTTTTTGGTTAATCTTAAACTTCTTTTGGAAGGCTAATAAAGTCATATTATTATAAAAGTATGTCTTTTTACAATCTCGAAAAAACACTGGAACATTGAGAAAGAAAACCAGATGGAATCTCCCTTTTTCTTGCTGATCTAGGATGGCTTCTGCCTGCAGTGGCTTGAAGAAGGGTTTCGGTTCCCAGCCAGTGATTGAGGTTGGGTCATGGCTGTGAGAGCAGCAAATCCTAGCCACTAGACCATTGGTCAGTGACAAGGCCCTGGCCCTACCGCTTTGCAGAAAAAGAATTCCCACAAAGACGGAAAACAGTGAAACAAGTAAAGTATTTATTTAGAGAAAAAAAGAGTTCAGTATGTGTGGATAGACACACGGGCGGGCTCAGAGAGAGAGTCGCGCCCTCATGGCAGCTTGAATCACTTTTATGGTGCATTTCTCCCATGTTTCCTTTGACCAATCATTTTGATTTGCCTGGTTCAGAGTCCATATTTGGTGTATCTCAGGATTTTCCCATGTGTGTGCACGCATCTCTTAGCCAAGATGGATTCTACCGAAGAAGCCTATGGGTAGTTGACATCACTCCCCTTTTGACCTCCAAGGAGCCTTTCTGCGCATGTGTAGTCAGGGAGGTCTCCTGACTTCGAGAATGAGGAATATGTGGTCTCTTGTCTTCTATCTGGGCAGGGCCCAGCCTCCTCCCTCAATTGTCCTGTTATTCCCGTCTTAGAGTATCTGTCCACAAGGAACGAGTTTAAACTGTTTGCCCTGGGGGTCCATCTGTCTCCTGCCTCATTGCCAGTTGAAGACTCATTTTCAGTTTCTTCTCTGAAGCCAAATACAGTAAATATCCTGTTAGCTTGTTTCTCTCTGGGATATTGAATCTAATGCTAATTTATTCAGGGGATTAATGAACCTATTGTTCTGACTTAGCAATACATTTGCTTTATGACTGCCAAACACTGTTCTAAAAAGCCACATTAACCACAATATCCATGATGATTGCTGGGCTCAAAGATATGACTTGCCATATAAAATGGCACTCACTTCTAAGAACCAAAGATGATCAATATTTTTATCCATCTTTTAAATCAATTGAAAAAGAAGGATGAGAGAAAAAGACTTTAGGCTTAACTGAGACCGGGAATTGAGTCCACTTATATATTGAGTACTTGTTTATTCTCACACCATCTGCAAGAACTTGGAGGAAGAAGGCAATATTTATTACTTCTTGCTCTTGGTTAACAAATACAGGGAAGAGGTGGGGGTGAGGGTTAGGGTAGTAAACTCCAGAGCGACCGAGTTCTCAGAAATGCGCTAATATCTTCATCTCTTTCTTTTTTGTCTTTCTTTTTCCTCTCTCTTTTTTTTGTCTCCTCCTTCCTTTTCCCTATTTTTCCTTCTCCTCTCTTCCCCACTCCCCCATGTTGCCCATGAGTAGTGATTATTGCTTAGTCCTTGGGAACACATAAGACTCAACTGGCTACTGACCCTAGGCACTGGACAGATCCTCTCCCTCCTTCCTCTTATTCTAATCATCTGTCAAAATTCCCTTCTGACTTAACAGGTATCATTCTTGGAATTAAGAGCAGGGGAAAAAAGTGTTCTGGAATCTAGTGTTACAAATGAGAGCTTTTGGATATTATTAAATGGTCTATTAATCAAATTATTCCTGGCAGAGTTCCAAATTTGTTGGCATTTAGTTCAGTTACTGTGTTTAAATGAACAAAACAGAAATGCTTTTCTTTAAAACATAATTTATAATTCAGATTGATTTTACAAATTATTCTGTAATAATCATTTTCCAGACAGAATTTTCAGTGAGAAGGTATATCTCTTATTCACATTACTATTCAGAAATTCTGATAAAATAGTTTACAGATCTGTTCCCTAAGAAATCTTAAACTCTGTCTATCCTTTGATTATCCTCATTAACTCCCTCCCAATTCTCCTACCACCAAAAAACAAGTAAAAGCCTCAAAAAGTATGCTTTAATTTAATGGATGTGTACAAATTTTTAAAATTCACTAATTGTTTTATTCAGGGTTATCGTTGTTTACTTGTTTCTCACTTTCATTTCTTTTAACATCATCTTCTACTCATTCTCCATTATTACAACATATGCAGTCTCAATGGGTGAAAATCCACATGGATCCCCTTTAGCCAATGGATAGGCATTAACCAAAACTAGGTCAGTCAGACTCTTTAGCTCTGATATTTCTATCCAGGACACAGTGATGGAAGAATAAGAAGTCATTGGAACTGACTTATCATGGAAGAATGTAACCATTAATTTCTGCCCTCATTCCTGTCCTTTCTAAGTCTTGGATACTAAGTTTTACTCACGATTCTACTTGTATGCTTCCACTAAATTCCCTTTGTGTTTCATTAGCTGGAGTCAGCTGCTTACGACCAATGACCCTAACTGACCCACTACTCATCTACTTCCTTCCTGTTTGGTTTCCCTTCCTTTTTCTTCCTCTTTCAGCCTTCCTCCCCCCACCCCCCTTTCTTTCTAGTCTCACATTATTCTTTCTCTTGCTTGGAGGCTTTCAAGGATGAATGAAAAATGAAAAAAGCTAAGACAAAAATAGAAAAACAAAAATGTTTTGAAGGTGTTTAATCATGACTGCTTTATTTTTCTTTCCAATTTAAAACTGAGAGTTCCTTGACCATATATTGTGTATAATTCCAAGTCTTATCTGAGTACATATGAATACTATTATTAATAGCAAAAAAATAATAAGTGAAGCAATTTAATCTTCCCTTCAAAACTATGCAGTACCTCCAACTATTTTACAATTTTGGCCCATTAAAACACATTTATAGCTTGTCTAAAATAAATAGATGATTTGATTTATTCAGTATTTATTTTCAAGGGATCTGCTGCCAGATCTGTGTCTTACTAAAGCAATTAACAACGTTATTTTTTGAAGTAAGCATTTAACGTCTTCCCTGCAGCAGGCTGAAAGAATTCAAGTTTTGACGTTCAGTCTTTGCCTATAATTAAAGGTAAATTTAAATATTATCACAGTAGTAGAGGAGCCACAGTTTACAATGTTTACTTGAAAATGAAGTGAGTCATTTCACTGAGTCAATTGCTCTCTCTTATGCTTGCATGCATGATCAACAGAAGTTTGTGTTTTTTCCTCAGTTCCTTTCCTCAGATATCCAACAGCTGTTCTTTCCTTCAGACTGTAAACTACATCTTCCTGTTTTACCTTAACTGTTTTGCCCAAACTGCCTTAGATATAATGGCAATTCAAAATCTAAAGATTTTTGGTGTGGCCAAGGCAGCTGAGTAGGAAGACCCTGAGCTCACTCCTGCCACAGGCACATCAAAATCACAAATATTTACAGAGCAACTGTCTATAAGAATGACCTGAACACCAGCAGAATAGGTTTTCCACAACTAAAGATATGAAGAAGGAACCACAATGAAAGAGGTAGCAGGAATGGAGGCTTGGTATAATCAAGACCCACACTCCTGGGTAGGCTACCCACAAATGGGAAGATAATCACAATTGCAGAGGTTCTTCCCAAGGAACAAGGGATCAAAACCCCACATCAGGCTCCCCAGCTTGGAGGTCTGCACCAGGAAGATGACTTCCCCGAATGCTGGGCTTTGAAAACCAGCAGGGCTTATATTTGGGAGAGCTGGAGGGCTACAGGAAATAGAGACTGCCCCTCAAAGGGCGTGTGCAAAATCTCACACTCTCTGTAGTCCTAGTTCAGAGGCAGTAATTTGAAAGGAGACTGGCTCAGACATACTTGCTGATCTTGGAGAGCCTCTTGAAGAGGCAGGAGGCAACTGGGACTCCCCCTGTGAACACAGAGATGGCAGCAGCATTTTTGAGGACTCATTCTACCATGAGGACACTGGTACTCACAAGTGCCATTTTGGAGTCCTTTCTCTAACCTATTAATGCCAGAGGCTTATGGGCTTGCACCAACCCTGGGTCCCCCCCCACCACCGCTAGCTGCCCCAGGTCCTGGTCCCATCCATCAGCAGGCCAACACCAGTCCTGGGACTCATTAAGCCAGCCATCCAGCCTCGCTATCTGTGAACTGGCAACTACCATACAAGGCAGGGCCTGACAGCCAACCTGTCTGCGGGCCAGTCCTGCCTACCAGTGTGCCCACAATAGAAGGCCCCACTACAGTAGAAAGGCCCACACAGTCCACATAGGGGGCACCCCTAGAGCATACAGCTCTGGTGGCCAGAGGGGAGTGCACTGCTGGGTCCCATAGTACATCTACATAAGGCTACTTCTCCAGGACTGAGAAATGTAACTGACCTACCAAATATATAAAAATAAACACAGAGAATTAGGCAAGATGAGGTGACAGAGGAAGATGTTCCAAACGAAGGAACAAGACAAAACCCCAGAAGGACTAAGCAAAGTGGCGATAAGCATAATTACCTGATAAAGAGTCCAAGGTAATCATCATAAAGATGCTTAACAAACTTGGGTGAAGAATGGGTGAACACAGTGAGAAGTTTAACAAAGAATTAGAAAATATAAATAGGAAGAAAACACAGCTGAAGAATACAATAACTGAAATAAAAAATATACCAGAAGGGATCAATAGCAGATTAGGGGACTTCCCTGGTGGCGCAGTGGTTAACAATCTGCCTGCCAATGCAGGAGACACGGGTTTGAGCCCTGGTCCAGGAAGATCTCACATGCTGTGGAGCAACAAAGCCTGTGTGCCACAAGTACTGAGCCTGCGCTCTAGAGCCCACAAGCCACAACTATTGAGCCTGAGTGCCACAACTATGGAAGCCCGCACACCTGGAGCCCATGTTCCACAGCAAGAGAAGCCACCTCAATGAGAAGCCAGCACACTGCAACGAAGAGTAGCCCCCGTTCACCGCAACTAAAGCCCGCGTGCAGCAATGAAGACCCAACACAGCCAAAAAGAAAGAAAGAAGGAAATAAAGAAATTTATATATTAAAAAAATAGCAGATTAGATGATTCAAAGGAACAGATCAAAGAGTTTTACAGACAAGCAAAAGTTAAAACAGTTTAGCACCACTAAACCAGCTTTACAAGAAGTGTTAAAGGGACTTCTCTAAGCAGAAAAGAAAAGACCACAACTAGAAATACAAAAATTACAGAAGGAAAATCTTATTGGTAAAGGCAAACATAAGTAAGGGTAGGGGATATAAATGATTACTTATAAAGTTGGTAGGAAGATTAAAGGACAAAAGTACTAAAATCATCTATATCCACAATAAGTAGTTAAAGGACACATAAAACAAAAAAAATGTCAAATATGATAAAAAATTAAATGTGGTGAGAGGGAGTAAAAATGAAGTAATAAATATATTACTATGAACTTGCTGCTAACCACAGACCAATAGATACACACACAAAAAAGAGAAAGGAATCACATTTCCAGTTGCATCAAAAAGAATAAAATACCTAGCAATACATTTAACCAAGGAGGTAAAAGACTTGGACTTGGAAAACTATAAGACATTGATGAAAGAAATTGAAGATACAAACAAATGAAAAGATAGGCCATTTTTAGGGATTGGAAGAATTAATTTTGTTAAAATGACTATACTCGCCAAGACAATCTACAGATTCAGTGCAATTCCTATCAAAATATCAATGGCATTTTTCACAGAGCTAGAGCAAATAGATCTAAAATTTGTATGGAAACACAAAAGACCCCAAATAGCCAAAACAATTTTGAGAAAAAAGAAGAAATCTGGAAGTATACTATCTGATTTCAAACAATACTACAAAGCTTCAGTAATCAAAACAGTATGGTACTGGCACAAAAACATACGTGTAGATCAATGGGACAGAATAGAGGGCCCAGAAATGAACACACATTTGTATAGGCAATTAATCTAGGACAAAGGAGGCAAGACTATACAGTGGGGAAAAGACAGCCTCTTCAATAAATGGTGTTGGGAAAACCAGACAGCTACATGCAAAAGAATATGACTGGATGTTCTCACACCATACACAAAAATAAACTCAAAACGGATTAAAGACTTAAATGTAAGACCTGAAATTATAAAGCTCCTAGAAGAAAAGATAGGCAGTGTGCTCTTTGACATTAGTCTTAGGTGATTTTTTTTTGGATGTGATCCCTCAGGCAAGGGAAACAAAGCAAAAATAAACAAATGGGACTACATCAAACTACATTGCTTTTGCACAGTGAAGGAAACAATCAACAAAATGAAAAGGCAGCCTAGTGAAAGGGAGAAGATATTTGCAAACAATATATCTGATGAAGGCTTAATATCCAAAATATATAAAGAACTCATACAACCTGACACCAGAAAAACAACGTGTATTTGTCCTCAAGTCCATTCTCTACGTCTGCATCTTTATTCCTATCCAGCCCCTAGGTTCTTCAGAATGACTTTTTTTTTTTTTTTAGATTCCATATATATGTGGTAGCATATGGTATTTGTATTTCTCTTTTTGACTTACATCACTCTGTATGACACTCTCTAGGCCCGTCCACCTCACTACAAATAATTCAATTTCATTTCTTTTTATGGCTGAGTAATATTCCATTGTATATATGTGCCACATCTTCTTTATCCATTCATCTGATGATGGACACTTAGGGTGCTTCCATGTCCTGGCTATTGTAAATAGAGCTGCAATGAACATTGTGGTACATGACTCTTTTTGAATTATGGTCTTCTCAGGGTATATGCCCAGTAGTGGGATTGCTGGGTCATATGGTAATTCTATTTTTAGTTTTTTGAGGAACCTCCATACTGTTCTCCATAGTGGCTGTATCAATTTACATTCCCGCCAACATCGCAAGAGGGTTCCCTTTTCTCACACCCTCTCCAGCATTTACTGTTTGTAGGTTTTTTCTTGATGGCCATTCTGACTGGTGTGAGGTGATACCTCACTGTAGTTTTGATTTGCATTTCTCTAATAATTAGTGTTGTTGAGCATCCTTTCATGTGTTTGTTGGCAATCGGTATATCTTCTTTGGAAAAATGTCTATTTAGGTCTTCTGCCCATTTTTGGATTGGGTTATTTGTTTTTTCGATATTGAGCTGCATGAGCTGCTTGTATATTTTGGAGATTAATCCTTTGTCAGTTGTTTTGTTTGCAACTATTTTCACCGATTCTAAGGGTTGTCTTTTCGCCTTGTTTATGGTTTCCTTTGCTGTGTAAAAGCTTTTAAGTTTCATTAGGTCCCATTTCTTTATTTTTGCTTTTATTTCCATTTCTCTAGGAGGTGGGTCAAAAAGGATCTTGCTGTGATTCATGTCATGGAGTGTTCTGCCTATGTTTTCCTCTAAGAGTTTTATAGTGTCTGGCCTTACATTTAAGTCTTTAATCCATTTTGAGTTTATTTTTGTGTACGGTGTTAGGGAGTGTTCTAATTTCATTCTTTTACAAGCAGATGTCCCGTTTTCCCAGCATCACTTATTGAAGAGGCTGTCTTTTCTCCATTGCATATTCTTGCCTCCTTTATCAAAAATAAGGTGACCATATGTGCATGGGTTTATCTCTGGGCTTTCTATCCTGTTCCATTGATCTGTTTCTGTTTTTGTGCCAATAACATACAGTCTTGATTACTGTAGCTTTGTAGTATAGTCTGAAGTTAGGGAGCCTGATTCCTCCAACTCCGTTTTTCTTTCTCAAGATTGGTTTGGCTATTCGGGGGTCTTTTGCATTTCCACACAAATTGTGAAATGTTTTGTTTTAGTTCTGTGAAAAATGCCATTGGTAGTTTGATAAGGATTGCACTGAATCAGTAGATTGCTTTGGGTAGTATACTCATTTTCACAATGTTGATTCTTCCAATCCAAGAACATGGTATATCTCTCCATCTGTTTGTATCATCTTTTTTTAAATAAATTTATTTATTTATTTATTTTTGCTGTGTTGGGTCTTCGTTCCTGTGCGAGGGCTTTCTCTAGTTGCAGCAAGCGGGGGCCACTCTTCATCGCGGTGCACAGGCCTCTCACTATCGCGGCCTCTGTTGTTGCAGAGAACAGGCTCCAGACGCGCAGGCTCAGTAGTTGTGGCTCAGGGGCTTAGTTGCTCTGCGGCATGTGGGATCTTCCCAGACCAGGGCTCGAACCCATGTCCCCTGCATTGGCAGGCAGAATCTCAACCACTGCACCACCAAGGAAACCCTGTATCATCTTTAATTTCCTTCATCAGTGTCTTACAGTTTTCTGCATACAGGTCTTTTGTCTCCTTACGCAGGTTTATTCCTAGGTATTTTATTCTTTTTGTTGCAATGGTAAATGGGAGCATTTCTTTAAGTTCTCTTTCAGATAATTCATCATTGGTATAGGAATGCAAGAGATTTCTGCGCATTAATTTTGTATCCTGCTACTTTACTAAATTCATTGATTAGCTCTAGTAGTTTTCTGGTAACATCTTTAGGATTCTCTATGTATAGTATCATGTCATCTGCAAACAGTGACGGTTTTACTTCTTCTTTTCCAATTTGGATTCCTTTTATTTCTTTTTCTTCTCTGACTGCTGTGGCTAAAACTTCCAAAACTATGTTGAATAATAGTGGTGAGAGTGGGGAACCTTGTCTTGCTCCTGATCTTAGTGGAAATGGGTTCAGTTTTTCAGCATTGAGAACGATGTTGGCTGTGGGTTTGTCATATATGGCTTTTATTATGTTGAGGTAATTTCCCTCTATGCCTACTTTCTGGAGGGTTTTTATCATAAATGGGTGTTGATTTTGTCAAAAGCTTTTTCTGCATCTATTGAGATGATCATATGGTTTTTCTCCTTCAATTTGTTAATATAGTTTATCACATTGATTGATTTCCGGATATTGAAGAATCCTTGCATTCCTGGGATAAACCCCACTTGATCATGGTGTATTATCCTTTTAATGTGTTGTTGAATTCTGTTTGCTAGTAATCTGTTGAGGATTTTTGCATCTATGTTCATCAGTGATATTGGCCTGTAGTTTTCTTTTTTTGTGACATCTTCATCTGGTTTTGGTATCAGGGTGATGGTGGCCTCGCAGAATGAGTTTGGGAGTGTTCCTCCCTCTGCCATAGTTTGGAAGAGTTTGAGAAGGATAGGTGTTAGCTCTTTTCTAAATGTTTGATAGAATTCGCCTATGAAGCCATCTGGTCCTGGGCTTTTGTTTGTTGGAAGATTTTTAATCACAGTTTCAATTTCATTGCTTGTGACTGGTCTGTTTATATTTTCTATTTCTTCCCGATTCAGTCTCGGAAGGTTGTGTTTTCTAAGAAGTTGTCCATTTCTTCCAGGTTGTCCATTTTATTGGCATATAGTTGCTCATAGTAGTCTCTCATGATCCTTTGTATTTCTGCAGTGTAAGTTGTTATTTCTCCTTTTTCATTTCTCATTCTATTGGTTTGAGTCTTCTCCCTTTTTTTCTTGAAGAGTCTGGTTAATGGTTTATCAATTTTGTTTATCTTCTCAAAGAACCAGCTTTTAGTTTTATTGCTCTTTGCTATCATTTCCTTCATCGCTTTTTCATTTATTTCTAATCTGATCTTTAGGATTTCTTTCCTTCTGCTAACTTTGGGTTTTTTTGTTGTTGTTCTTCTTCTTTGTGTAATTGCTTTAGGTGTAAAGTTAGGTTGTTTTTTTGAGAGGTTTCTTGTTTTTTGAGGTGGGATTGTATTGCTATAAACTTCCCTCTTAGAACTGCTTTTGCTGCATCCCATAGGTTTTGGGTCATCGTGGTTTCACTATCGTTTGTTTCTAGGTATTTTTTAAATTTCCTCTTTGATTTCTTCAGTGAGCCCTTGGTTATTTAGTAGTGTATTGTTTAGCCTCCATGTGTTTGTATTTTTTACAGATTTTTTTCCTGTAATTGATATCTAGTGTCATAGCGTTGTGGTTGGAAAAGACACTTGATACAATTTCAGTTTTCTTAAATTACCAAGACTTGATTTGTGACCCAAGATATAATCTATCCTGGAGAATGTTCCATGAGCACTTGAGAAGAAAGTATAATCTTCTGTTTTTGGATGGAATGTCCTATAACTATCAATAAATCCATCTTGTTTAATGTATCATTTACAGCATGTGTTTCATTATTTATTTTCATTTTGGATGATCTGTCCGTTGGTGAAAGTGGGGTGTTAAAGTCTCCTACTATGATTGTGTTACTGTCAATTTCCCCTTTTATGGCTGTTAGCATTTGCCTTATGTATTGAGGTGATCCTATGTTGGGTGCATAAATATTTATAATTGTTATATCTTCTTCTTAGATTGATCCCTTGATCATTATTTGGTGTCCTTCTTTGTCTCTTGTAATAGTCTTTATTTTAGTTTATTTTGTCTGGTATGAGAAATGCTACTCCAGCTTTCTTTTGATTTCCGTTTGCATGGAATATCTTTTTCCATCCCCTCACTTTCAGTCTGTATGTGTCCCTAGGTCTGAAGTGGGTCTCTTGTAGGCAGCATATATACAGGTCTTCTTTTTGTATCCATTCAGCCAGTCTATGTCTTTTGGTTTGAGCATTTAATCCATTTACATTTAAGGTAGTTATTGATATTTATGTTCCTATTACCATTTTCTTAATTGTTTTGGGTTTGTTATTGTAAGTCATTTCCTCCTCTTGTGTTTCCTTCCTAGAGAAGTTCCTTTAGCATTTGTTGTAGAGCTGTTTTGGTCATGCTGAATTCTCTTAGCTTTTGCCTGTCTGTAAAGCTTTTGATTTCTCTGTCGAATCTGAATGAGGTCCTCGCTGGGTAGAGTAATCTTGGTTGTAGGTTTTTCCCTTTCATCACTTTCAATAGGTCCTGCCACTCCCTTCTGGCTTGCAGAGCTTCTGCTGAAAGATCAGGTGTTAACCTTAAGGGCATTCCCTTTTATGTTAATTGTTGCTTTTCCCTTGCTGCTTTTAATATTTTTTCTTTGTATTTAATTTTTGAGAACTTGATTAATATGTGTGTTGGTGTGTTTCTCCTTGGATTTATCCTATATGGAACTCTCTGCACTTCCTGGACTTGATTGACTATTTCCTTACCTATATTAGGGAAGTTTTCAACTATAATCTCTTCAAATATTTTCTCAGTCCCTTTTTCTTTCTCTTCTTCTTCTGGGACCCCTATATTTGAATTTTGGTGCATTTAATGTTGTCCCAGAGGTCTCTGATACTGTCCTCAATTCTTTTCATTCTTTTTTCTTTATTCTGCTCTGCAGTAGTTATTTCCACTATTTTATCTTCCAGGTCACTTATCTGTTCTTCTGCCTCAATTATTCTGCTATTGATTCCGTTACAGCATTTTAAATTTCATTTATTGTATTGTTCATCATTGTTTGTTTGCTCTTTAGTTCTTCTAGGTCTTTATTAAACGTTTCTTGTATTTTCTCCATTCTATTTCCAAAAGTTTGGGTCATCTTTACTATCATTACTCTGAATTCTTTTTCAGGTAGACTGCCTATTTCCTCTTCATTTGTTTGGTCTGGTGGGTTTTTACCTTGCTCCTTCATCTGCTGTGTGTTTCTGTGTCTTCTCATTTTGCTTAACTTACTGTGTTTGGGGTCTCCATTTCACAGGCTGCAGGTTCATATTTCCTGTTGTTTTTGGTGTCTGTTCCCAGTGCGTAAGATTGGCTCAGTGGGTTTTTTAGTCTTCCTGGTGGAGGGGACTGGTGCCTGTGTTCTGGTGGATGAGGCTTGGTCTTGTCTTTCTGGTGGGTGGGACCACGTCCGGTGGTGTATTTTGGGGTGTCTTTGGACTTATCATGATTTTAGGCAGCCTCTCTGCTAATGGGTGTGATTGTGTTCCTGTCTTGCTAGTTGTTTGGCATAGGGTTTCCAGCACTATAGCTTGCTGGTCGTTGAGTGGAGCTGGGTCTTAGTGTTGAGATGGAGATCTCTGGGAGAGCATTTGCTGATTGATATTACGTGGGGCCAGGAGGTGTCTGGTGGACCAATGTCCTGAACTTGGCTCTCCCACCACAGAGGCTCAGATCTGACACCTGGCCAGAGCACCAAAACCCTGTCAGCCACACGGCTAACTGGATGTGTTTTCTTGTTGTGAAGTGCTCCAGAGCTTGGTTTTCAGAACTCTCCTCATTATCTTCATTCACCCTCCATAGAAGCACTCTCATCCATTTCTACAACTAAAGATACAAAGGAAGCAGTGAAAAGGAAGCAGTGATCCAAGTCAGAGTATGAATTTAGTTGTGACTTCTCCAAAAGCCTCTAAATTTCTCCTCTACCTATAACAACTGGAGTCTTCTTTAAGTGTTTGTTTTCAATAAATCCTGAAATGACTTTCATCCGAAATAATCTGAAGACAAGAGGCTTCATTTAACAGCCTTGAGGAATTGATGCACAGCCTGATACTAATCCTGGTGGCAAGGAAAAGTCCACAGTTCAGCAGTGAGAGAACTTTGTTCTTGTTAGTCTTGGATGGTCTCCTGCAGAGGCAGCATGTGGCTGTGGCTCACCACAGGGATAAGGACACTGGCAGCAGAAGTTCTGGGCTATTTTATTTTATGTTTTGACCAAAATCAACTCTCTATTTTTATAACTATATAAATGTGATCCAAATGTGTCTACCACTAATTTTTCAAAAAGAAACATGCAATAAATAAGCAAAATACATCTACTCACTGATGTGTATATGGGCTCCATATATGTCTTGTTGGGTTTAATTACAGACCATTCACAGCAATACATTTTAGTAGAAAGTGTAGCATGATGTTAAGCCATTTTAGATTTTGCATGTACATGGTGCACTTCTGGCTGATGATGAGAAAAGATTCTCAGCATTACACTGTGAAGATGGGCATGATTTTACCTTTTAAAAATTACCTTTTAACTTATATTTTCTAGTGAACAGGAAATTTCTGGAGCTATATTAACTTACTTTAAATCTATATGTGATGATGTAGGTCTTAGGCATCTCCCACAAACACCAGGAGAAATAGTTTGTGGAACAATATGTAGTAATTACCCATTATCACTTCTCCAATCATACTATCTAGGTATTAAGTGCTTAGGGACATACTCCGTTCCCTTGACTTCATATTTGCATAGGAAGGTTTTCCACTGGGAATAAACTCTTCTGTCTTTTCCACCCATTTACTCAGGCAGGCCTCACTAAGGGAAGTGGCATGACTTATCTGACTGGGGAGACTGGAAGAAAAAATGGACAAAGTTTATAAGGAACATAACTCAATTCCTTTTTCCTGGTGCTCTTCAGGATCAGCTGCTTTCATCTTAGAGACTTTATAGGAGTAAGCGCTAAAAAACGAAAGGGCTCCCATTTATCTGCATTGCCAATGAAGTCCACTGAACTAATAGATCTAGAGCTCCATTTCCCAAGAGCTTTGTCAGTAATAAAGCTGATATTTTGAGTTCCATTGCTTACATCTGTCTCTCAAATGGTTTAGAACATGGATGAGGAAAAGGAGAGTTCTTTATTAGTCTCTCAAACTCTAGACCCAAGAAAAGGAACTGCTCTATGAGTCTTTCATATATAAATACATACATTGTTTTTGGTTTGCTTTACAACACATTACTAGATATATTCCTGGAATGCCTTAATAGAAATTGAAGTGATTTCAGAATAAATTTATATGACAGAGCTACATGGTGGAATAGAAATATCTATTTTAATATCTAGTTAAGTCTTAACTATTCAATTTTAGAAGATAAAGCTCTGTTCTATTTATATTACATCAGAAGATTTCTAAGAGTTTTTTCTGGGCTGTGATTTATGTTATGGGGTGTGCCCAATGCCCTGTATACCTTCTGTAAGGGACTTTTTTGCTCACTGTGGTAAGTAAATTAAGTTAGGGAAGTTTCAGATTTCTTAATATAGTTACAGACGTTAGAAGAATCCTAGACAAAACAAGGCTGACACCATCAAGATCCTCCAATGGTTTTGTGGCATACTTTATATCCTATAAAAAAAATTATATGATATTTTTCATGTAGTATTTTTTTAAGCTTCTATGTTAGATTTGTCTACTTAGTCCAATAAAACATTTACTAGGGAATTGTTACAGTTTTACATGGAGTACATAAATGAGAATAATGGACATTAATATCACAGATTTTGTAACATAAAGTATGGTTATTTAAAATGTGCAGTGCCAGTTACTGATTCCATGAATCCCTGAAGAGACTACCAAAATAACCTGTTGATAAAGCAAAGCCAAGTTAAGTATTACCTCAGTAAGCGAGACTTCTACCTTGGCAGTCTTTGTAGCTTTTCAGAAGAGGAGAAGTTGATGGGACATTTATAAGATTTTGAGGGTTCTGGTTTAAGGAACATCTTTCAATGTAGGGTAGGGGGACTGACTGGGATGGAAGCAAGTTTGTAACAAAATAGTTTAGGATTGGTAGATGCAGTTAGGTGAGGGTTTTAAAATGAATCTTGAAGAGTAAATGGTCGATTGGGGAGCCTAACACAGCAATCCAGTGTCCTGAGAAGGGGTATTTACTCTGAAAAGGACTAGTTGAGTAGTCTATTATTGGAACAAATGGAATTTTGGAAAGTTTCTCCAAAAAGCAATTAAGTTATTTGCAACTTCATCTTCCTGGGCAAGAGTTTATTGGGATAGTAAAGTCTTGTTAGAGCAAGCATTTGAATTGTAAAGCCATTTTGATGTAAACAGTATGCTATGCGGTGACTAATAATGTAGGTTCTCCACAGCAAGTTTTTGTAATGTAATTTTCAGTGACATTTAATTTTTTTGTCATTTGTTGATTGTCTCAGGATATAAATAAAATTTATCAGAAAGGGCAATTTAGAAACTATTGTTAAGTATTTTAGAGCTAAAAGAAATGGAAGCAATAAAAAATTTGGACTTTTTAAATGGCAGAATAGAAAAATGAAGACAGTTTTTTTTTAGATAGAATTGTTTTGTTGGTTATTTTCCTTAGGAGTAATTTGTAGTCTGTCTGTGATTTGTAGTGCTTCCAAAATAATGTCACTTTTATCGTACCTTCCTCATAGCAGAAATCTTTATAGACAGTAAGCTTATTTATATATTTTTAAATTCATGTTTCCTGGTTAGGAGTTAACATTAACAGGTGACATTAGTAATGCCTCTGTAAATTTAGAATTGGTATTTTGGCAAGTCATTTGTTTTTGAATATGCCTCATCTAGTTCTATCAAACCCATCAATGAATTTGACTGAAATTATTAACTGACTATTTCAGCATAATGTACATAGCTTTGGTATGAGTAGAAGTCAAAGCAAAATTAAATATCTCAGAGAAGTGAAACAGGATTCGTGATCCTTAGAGAAAGAGGTGCCATTGGAATAATTTTATGCATTATTTTGAACATCATAAGAATTCCACAGCAGGTGTGTCTGGCTTGTGGTTTTTGTCTCTTCTTTCCCTTTAAAAAATTTAACTTGATAGTTTTCATTCCTTTCCTCTCATTTTATTAAGTAGGTAGCACAAGAACCCAGATCTTCACTTTCTTTCTTTAAGTGGGGAAAATAAACATTTTTAAAGGTGAACAAATTTAATAATAAAAATATATAACACATGTTATGTTGCTTGTTTAATATTTTAATATTCATTATTTTCATTTATAGTTTCCAATTCCTACCTTTCAGATGCTAAGAAATATAACTACATAAAAATAACCCTGGGGACAATGTATATTGCTTCTGGTGTATATATATATATATATATATCATGAGCTTTCTGGGGACTTCAGCTAAGTCTCAGTATAGAGAAAGTAGTGGAAAAAGTCCTAAACAAAAGTCCATATTACATTCTAAGAAGACCAAGTATAATTGTGAAACATAAGCTCAGTGTTCATACCTTTGTGTGTCAACCCCCCTCAGAAGGACTGTTTGTTCCCAAATCAATCAGGTTGAATAAAAACTGAGTAAGTGGCTCTGAAGAGGAACCACATGTAGCTTTCAGGTACAGCCAATCTTGTAATAATGATCTCAGTCTTGGAACTACAGATTAATTCAAAGCTCAGGGTCCTAAGATGTGGATCAGGAAGGGAACTCATGGTGGAAAGAAATCGATTCACCTAGAAGATGGTTTAAAAATAGCTGAGTCTGTCTAATGCATGGTCAATCTATAAGACCCATATTGTCACCAAGGCAAATGGATGAGTTTTTCCTTTTCTTCCCAGACTTCAGTTACAGAACATTGTTTTCCTTTTCAGGACTCATTTTGATTTTTTTTTGGGGGGGGGGGCATGTTGTGTTGGAATTCATCACATGAAAACATTAATCTTAGATGAAAATTCTCTCAAAATAATCCATATGAGTTTATCCTTAGTAACTTTTTATTTGAAGACATAGTTTACTCTTTTATTTAATTGAGCTATATGTGTACATCTGTTTATTGTATGGTTCACATGTGACTATATGGCCATCATCAAAAAATCTACAAACAATAAATGCTGGAGAGGGTGTGGAAAAAAGGGAACCCTCATGCATTGTTGGTGGGAATGTAAATTGATACAACCACTATGGAGAACAGTATGGAGATTCCTCAAAAAACTAAAAATAGAACTACCATATGATCCAGCAATCCCACTACTGGACATATACCCAGAGAAAACCATAATTCAAAAAGACACATGCACTCCAATGTTCATTGCAGCACTATTTACAATAACCAGGACATGGAAGCAACCTAAATGTCCATCAACAGATGAATGGATAAAGAAGGTGTGGTACATATATACAATGGAATATTACTCAGCCATAAAAAGGAACAAAACTGGGTCATTTGTAAAGGTGTGAATGGACATAGAAACTGTCATACAGAGTGAAGTAAGTCAGAAAGAGAAAAACAAATATTGTATATTAACTCATATATGTGGAATCTGAAAAAATTGGTATAGACAATCTTATTTACAAAGCAGAAATAGAGACACAGATGTAGAGAACAAACGTATGGATACCAAGGGGGAAGGAGGGGTGGGATGAATTGGGAGATTGGGATTGACATATATACACTATTGAGACTATGTATAAAATAGATAACTAATGAGAACCTACTGTATAGCACAGGGAACTCTACTCGATGCTCTGTGGTGACCTAAATGAGAAAGAAATCCAAAAAAGAGGGGATATATGTATATGTATAGCTGATTCACTTTGCTGCGCAGTATAAACTAACACAGTATTGTAAAGCAACTATACTCCAATAAAATAAATAAATAAAAAGAAAAGAAAAAAAAACATTTAACTTACCAAACTCTAAATAAATTAGGCCAGATATGCATGTTATCTTGTCCCACAACACTATAGAAGATCATTACTTAATTTTCCATTTTTATTTTAAATTAAGAGGAACAAATGAAAGATAAATACACAGCTTGTGAATAATGTGGAACCTCTAACTTAATCAGCCATGCAAGGAATTTTTGGACTTCATGTGTAAGTTCCAACAGGTATAATGACATATCCACTCAGAATCAGGAAGCAGATTTAACTAAACAATTAGTATTTTTTAATCTCAGTTTCCATTTTGATTGCCTTTCCTATTTTATTCTGAATTTCAACAGATCTCATGTATACTGTGCAAACCTTGAGTTAAAATCCTTTCCCTATGCCACAAACTAAACTTACTTGTAGGGAGTTTAAACTAAATACCTGATTCTGCTAAAACAAGCTTATACTTTACTGCATTTTTCTAATATCTTTAAATTTGTTTTCCACATGTGACAAAATATAGTCACGATAATTTGACAATAAAAGCTGAAGGTATAGGAAATATTTGAGTATGTAACAGAGAGGGAAATATAGAAAACACTTATAAATATGAGATCAAATCCTTTAAAAATAATTTCAAATAAATAAAGAAAAAATACTTTAAATCAAGAGTCTGCATTTTATTTTTATTCTATTTTTTTCCAGTTTTATGGATATATAACTGACATAGTATATAAATTTAGGGTGTACAACATAATGATATATGTCTATATTACAAAATGCTTACCACAATAAATTTAGTTAACATCTATTACCTCGTAGAGCTACAAAATAACTTTGATATCAGTTGTAGTCTGATATCACTTGGAGGGGAGAGGGGAGGGAGGGGTAAGTCATAGGCCTAGACTGACATTCTGAACCCCAAACCAGGCCTATGTTGTCTTGGGAAGGCTAGCTCTGGGCCCAGCGTAGTTGATGCTGGCAATCCTTCTGAATTAGCTACCGTTGGATGGGGAAATGGCTCACTTCCTTGAGTAAATGAAAATGAAAGGGAGAGCTGAATGATACATCAGAGGGGGGAAGGGCAGTGCTTTTGTGACCCCATTTAGGACAGAGAAAATATGTGCCATTTCCTTGACACAGAATGGAGCATTTCATGTGTAGAGAATAAAGGGGAAGAGAGACCCAAGAGAGGCTGGGGGTAAGCTGGTATTAGTCTATGCAGAGATTTTTAAACCATGGGACTGATTTTTTTAAGCTTTTCATTTTGAGACAATTAGAGACTTGCATGCATTTGTGAAAAATAATACAGGGAGAATCAGTGTACCCTTTACCCCATTTCCCTCAATGGTAACATCTTGCAAAACTACAATACATCCAGATATTGACATTGGTACAGTCTAGATCCAGAACATTTCCATCACCAAAACGACCCCTCATGTTGCCCTTTTAGAGCCACTTCCACTTTCCCCTTGCTCCCACCTTCTTCTTTTGCTGGTGCAAACACTACTCCGTGCTTGATTTCTATAAGGGCAAATGCAAGTCTCTGCATAGTGAGTCTGAAGAGCAATTAATCCTTCAAGGTAGATGTTTTGCAGCAGTTAGAAATCTCAAAGAAAAGTTATGCAATTGGTCAATACTAGTTTTGGAATGTCAAAACATATTGAAAATTCTTAACATGAATTTGATATTCAGCTCTAAAGAAATCAGAAAATGAGTAAACAATTGATAAAGAAATCAATAGATGAATTAATAGCAAGACTGGTCAGCCACTTAAAGCCTAGGTAGCTAGAAGAGATGTCCAAGAACCTCTCCCAGAAGGTATTAAGAGGGATTACAAATGTGGAAAAAGAAAATGGAAAAGAGGAAGATGGAGTGAATCATTTGTATTTATTAGAACAAACAGTGTTTCTTTGTATGTGGGTATCCTTGCACTTAGCTAGTCACCTTCATAAACTGAAAGAATGCAGTTTCTATGGGTCTGGAACACTGTGAGAGGGGAGGAGATACAGGATGAGGGGGGCAAGTGCCCTGGGGCAGATTTGAAGTGTCACAAAACATGACACAGATGCTAGAGAGCCAGGGGAAAAGAAAGGTCACAAAAAGCTTAGGTTGGACTTCTTTAATAATTTTGGCCATGAATGTGTTTTAAGATATGGATAAGTGGGCTTCCCTAGTGGTGCAGTGGTTGAGAATCTGCCTGCCAATGCAGGGGACACGGGTTCGAGCCCTGGTCTGGGAAGATCCCACATGCCGCGGAGCAACTAGGCCCGTGAGCCACAACTACTGAGCCTGTGCGTCTGGAGCCTGTGCTCCACAACAAGAGAGGCCGCGATAGTGAGAGGCCCGTGCACCACGATGAAGAGCGGCCCCCGCTCGCCGCAGCTAGAGAAAGCCCTCGCACAGAAACGAAGACCCAACACAGCCAAAAATAAATTAAAAAAAAAAAAAAGATATGGATAAGGGAGAAGAGAGAGTATGGGTCTGTTATTTCAGCCTTGGTGCACAGTGGAATCACCTGTGGAGCTTTAAAAATGATCAGTGCCTCAACATCATCCTCAGAGATTATGATTTAATTGATCTTGGGGATGGTCTGGGCATCAGGATTTTTAGCAGCTCTCCAGGTGATACTGATGGACAGCCAAGATAGAGAAAGACTGGTTAGATGTAGACCTGTTCAATATTGTGAGATTGATGGTTTATATATTTATGTATGATGATTCTTTTATTGTGAAAGAAATTGAGTTAGGGTAAACAAGTTAGTTTACAAATAAGACCATTGGAATCAAAATAAAACAAACAAATGAAAAAACCAACAAATTTAGAGCATCCACAGAAATGACTCTGAACTCCCCCTATATATTTGAATCATCCCAGAGAGCACTTAAAATATTCCAGTACCTGGCCCCAACCCTTAGATCTGGGCTAACTCTGCACCAGACATCCAGTATTGTTGAAACAGAAGATTGTAAGGAGCAGCTGGGCTTGAGAGCTGCTGAAGCAAATTGCAGTATTCAAATAGACGCTACCAAGCACCTGAAATAAACATATTACCTCATTCAGACATTAAATGGAGTGGTTCCTGGCAACAAATTCAAAGGGAAAACATGTTACATGGCTTCCATTTTCTGGATGAAGTATACTAAACGCTCCTTTAGAAATGACATATTTCTGGAGTAAAATTTAAGGTTGAATTTTCCAGGATTGACCTTTGTGTAAGGTCTTGAGTAGTGACTTATGGCTTCAACCAAAGCCTTTCAATTGACACTGCCATGCTGCTCAAATGAATACTTCTTATAGAGACCTGTTATGGATGCAGAGGATATATCCTTAAAATGGGTCTGTGAACGAAATTTTGGCTAGGTAAAGAAACAAGGAGACCTGAGAGAGGAAGGTCTTTTATTATTAAACTAATTTAGCTATAACCCAGTTACCCCATTAGAATTAGTTTGCATCTCTTGCTTGGGGAATCATTGAGTAGCCAGGAATATTCCTGAAACCTGATTTGCATGGGTACCCCAGATTTCCATGAAAAGGTAATATAAACATTTATCTCAGCTTTGGCCAAGTTCCTTAGTTACTTGAAGTTACTTGCCTGGGAGACATCCTGATGAAAGTTGGGCAAGCAACTTTCAGGTAAAAGGTTACCTCTAAGACTTGAAAGGTAAGGACCTGACTTCTGCCTTAAGACCTAAATAAAAGGGAGCTGAGTTGTCATCCAGAAGTGTGACACTAAATCTTTCTGCAGCACATGTGCCCCAGAGCATGTGGCTCTTGTAGCTAATATAGAGTATCTGCTCTAGGTACCAGAAAGAGAATTCAGTCATGAAAGAGCTTCCAATCAGCACTTGATAAATGTGCAAAATATCTGAGTTGAGGAAGAATCTAACAGACATTTTTAAGTTCCTCAAGTTCTGTCCCTAAGCAGCCCTCTTGGTAACCTCCTGGTTGTCTAGTTACTGTTGGCTCATCTCTGTTAATTGGTTCGAGTCCTTCTTGAATTTATGGGCGCCTAGCCCCACTGGGATTAATGGTAGGAAACTGTTAATGAAGAATAAGAAAAATAAATTAATAATTTCCACCACTGTGGGGAGTCATATTCTGAGTCCTCATCTTTCTAGATTAAAGATTGGAAGGGGTGAGTTATTTAACTCCTTTATGCCTCACTTAACTCATCTGTAAAATGAAGATAATAATTGTACTAACTGGTAAGGTTGTTGTAAGAATTAAATGAGATAATGCTTACCAGGGGCATTACACAGTTCCTGACACACAGAAATCATTCGATAAAAACTGTGTTTGGGCCTTCCCTGGTGGCGCAGTGGTTGAGAATCTGCCTGCCAATGCAAGGGATGCGGGTTCGAGCCCTGGTCTGGGAAGATCCCACATCCCGCGGAGCAACTAGGCCCGTTAGCCACAACTACTGAGCCTGCGCGTCTGGAGCCTGTGCTCTGCAACAAGAGAGGCTGCGATAGTGAGAGGCCCGCGCACCACGATGAAGAGTGGCTCCCCACTCCACAACTAGAGAAAGCCCTCGCACAGAAACGAAGACCCAACACAGCCAAAAATAAATAAATTAATTAATTAATTAATTTAAAAAAATGCAACTGCGGAAAAAAAAGCAAAAACAAAAACTGTGTTTGTGGTTATCACTGATGTCTTCATTGTCACTATCATCATCATAATCTCTGGAGTGAAATGCAAAGGTTTCCCAGGTGGGCAAGACAATAAGATAGACATCTATTTCTGGAGTGTCAATTTTACTAAAATATTGAAGACTTGGATTGGAGAGAGAAACATTTTTTATTAAAACAAATATAAATATATTTTGAAATAAATTTCAAAAATCCCATGGATATTTAGGCTAAACTATGAGTAATTGGTGCTTGCAAAATGTCATAAATCTGTGCAACTTCATGTTAAGTCTCAAGACCTCAGAGGTCACATATCCTCTCTCTTCTGCCATCCGTGGAGCAGAACTCTAGGATCAATTGCATCTTTTTTAAAAAAAAAATTTGTTTCTATTTCTTTATTTTATTTTTGGCTGTGTTGGGTCTACGTTGCTGCACGCGGGCTTCCCCTAGTTGCGGCGAGCGGGGACTACTCTTCATTGTGGTGAGCGGGCTTCTCATTGCGGTGGCTTCTTTTGTGGAGCACGGGCTCTAGGCACGCATGCTTCAGTAGTTGCAGCACGCAGGCTCAGTAGTTGTGGCTTACAGACTCTAGAGCGCAGGCTCAATAGTTGTGATGCACGGGCTTAGTTGCTCCACCACATGTGGGATCTTCCCGAACCAGGGCATGAACCCTTGTCCCTTGCCTTGGCAGGCAGATTCTTAACCACTGCGCCACCAGGGAAGCCCAGTTGCATCTTAAATAGTTCCTTTCTCTAGAAGAGTTGAGCATCACTGTAATTCCCACTGGAATCTATAGTGCACTGTGAGTTCCCAGTGAATGGTGGGGTTGATGTGGTACTTGAGGAGTCAACTCAAGAGACAGATGAACAAACTGGGTGTGCACGCGCACACACACACACACACACACACAAAGCCCTGTATACTGGCAAGATCTGCTGTAGGGAGACAGCTGTGGAAGCTCTGTCTTCCTAAGAACAGCTGGGAGAAGGAAGAAACCACCAAGCCCTGGTGGTAACTGCAAGGGCAGCCACTGATGACCTGCTGCCCAGAGCTGCTACGAGAAGCAGCAGGTGGGGCTAATCCCAAGAGATGGTCCTTCCAGGATTCTCCACACCTCTCCATTACCTCAGCATGAATTACTTGAAGGAAGAAGCGTGTGTGTGCGTGTATGTGTGCACGCATATCTCATGCCCAGGGGAGAGAACCAGGAAAAAGTTAAAATTAGATTGGGATTTGTGGGAAGTGATGTTTTTTCTTAATCATCATCAAGGAGAGGGACTGTGTCTGTAGTGCATTCCAGTGGGACTGGATGCCTGGGAATTCAGAGGGGAACTTTGAACCAAATAAAAGCGAGTCAATAGGAAGTAGGCAGCCAATGTTGGTGTCCAAGGGAAGAGGGCTTACGGAAGGACTTGAAGGAGCAAGTGATGCCACCATTAGCCATCTCTGAGATTCTCTCTCAACTCTCATATATTTGGAACCCTTATCAGATACTTGATGGAATCGAATTTTACTTCTTAATTTGGTAGAGTAGGTATCCTGTATAGACTGAAGGAGAGCCATATTGAATGGATGCCAAGTTTAATCCTTTAGTTGTGACCTACAGGAATTTCTCACTCCTTCTGTGTTTGGACAGAAGTGGAGCTTACAGGTGGAACCAGAATTTTCATCAGAGAATTGCACTTCTCAAGCACGTGAACTCATGCATGATATAGTCTTTTAAAAACATTGATATAGCAGGAGCCTGCCCACAGGTCTCATGTGCATCTTTTGAGCCCTGCTATTCAAACCAGTTTACATTTTTAGTTGCCTACAGCATCAAAATATGAATTATGTAAATATTTCTTATAAGTACATAATATACATATATAATACATATATATGTATACACATTGAAGATATATATAAGGATTCAAGTTGCATTTTCCTACTTATATTTGTAATAGAATCTAGTAATAAAGAGATTAAAACCTTTTTTAATTAGTTACATAAAATGGATTAAAGTTTTATAAATTTTCTAAAATTGAATGGAAAGAAAATTAGAGTCCACAAAATATCATGGAGACAAATTCTGATTTTCATTAAGTTTTTCTGTTTTGACTCAAAAGAATCTGAACAATATCCTGTTATAACAGGGGATTGCAATGAATGTCTGAAATGAAACAGGTAAACAATTTTGGCTCAAGTATACTTAAGGTGGCTAGACAAAATATGAACTCCTATAGCCTAAAGCTTAAAGTGTGGGTCTCCTAATATGAAACATATAACTAATAATTTCATCCAAAATCAGAATACACTGAAACTTGATAGGAAAATGATAAAAATCTTTTTACAGTGAAGGGCATATTGCAAGGAAACTTCTAGTTTACTTCATTTTCAGCAACATTGCTTACTGAGTCACTGCCACGAAAGCTTGCGGCCGGCTTCCTCTGATATCATTCTTCTTTTTAAATTTTATATTTGTTGCAGACTAGTCAAACAGATTACAACTTTATTTCTTTGAATCAGGCTGCCATGACAGATTAATTATGCTGAGTAATAGAGTATGAATTCTTAAACCAATGACACTGATGCTTATCATTGCATATGACAAATTGACATATTTCCATTAATTACTGAATGAAGGGTGGACTTAAAGCCATGATGCTGTAAAAGTGGGCTCATGTGGAATTTGTAGTTAATCAAAATAATTTAAAATGGTTTACTTTTTAAAAATATAATTGAAAAAATTTCCATGTCAGTTGACACACATCTTTTGGGGGGTAGGGGATATACGTGGATAGTTAGCCTTTTGTCTCTTTTCATTCAGAATGTTGGTAGATCTTTGTGGGAATTGTTCTTTTACAGATGTTGGAGAGTCATAGTCTTAAAGATCTGTACATGAAATCATCATATGACCCCATATTCTGCACTTGCTTTTAGATTGTTTGTTTAGGATTTGTCCCCTGTGTTAGTCAGTGTCTCCTAAATATGTTCCTTGTAAAATTTTCCTATAATTTAGGACGCATGAAAACTTTTTCTTGATAAAATCTTTTGTGTTCTGATTTTGAAAAACGATATTTTGGCATGTCAGCCTGCATATAAGCAATTATTATACCCATTCATAGAAAAGATATAGATCTGGATTTATTTTTTATTTGTCTTTTTCAGATATCTGATATATTCTTACTTCTAAATTATCAACTTCTTTAACTTGCATTCTTTGTCGTGGACTGCCTCAAATCTCATGTGGAAATCCAGTTGCTGTAAGTAGAATATCCATGACTTTTTCAAAGTCCATGCAAAAGTGTGACTGGGTTATACCAAATTTTTGACCCCAGTTGATCAAGTCATAGTAAAGCTGTAGTGTTTGTGCAAATAAGTGAGTATATACAGGAATATGGCCTTTTAACGTTTGCTGTCCTTGAAGAAGTTTTTAGGATAACAAGGCTGGGCGGGGCCACATTCTTACAAGACCAGCTCTCTGTCACAAGGAGGTTCATAGCAATGCAAATGTTTCTTGCTTATGGCAACGCAAATGAATTTTGTCTGTTAGGGGAAACAAATCTCTGTAAATCTGATTCTCATTTGAATGGGTTTTAATATCTTCTGTAACTTCTAACTGGGCCCTCTTGGTTATTTGAGAGGTCTTATATCTAACCTCAACCCATATCTCCTGGAGTCAATGTGAATGTTGGAAAAGCTAGTCTGAGAATGGTTAAGAACAGCTCCAAGTCAACTAGTGGAGACTGGAAGGAATGATGGGTGGAGAAAGAGGCCACCTTCTGATAGGCATCTGACTGCCTATATGCTGTGTCTGTGTAATCTCCTGCACTTGGAAGAGCCAGCCTTCTGAAAAGGGGAGTGATATTATCTCCCAGGGAAACATGAAAAGAGAATAAACAATGCATTCCTCTTCATTAAAGTACGTCACACAGTTGATTTTTTGCATGTAAGAGTTTACCAAAGAAAATCTGGAACCACTAAATGCTACTTGCTCAACCAGGACCCTGTAACCATAACACTTAGCTCTTTGGAAGAAAGAAGGAAGCAAGATGAGGAATAATTTAAATTAGCCAAAGTCCCTCTAGATAGCAGATGCACACCTTTCAGTCCTGAAGTCAGTGATGTTTGTCAGTTTTTAACTCTATAACTCTAAGTTTTATAAACATGAAAATGCTATATTTTCCCAGTTGTGTGGGAGAAGAGATAAGCTGAACTGTCTCAATATCAGGGGTTTCTCATTCTCTTAAAGGTCTCCTAGGAAAATCCTGGGAAAGTAGTGACTATACTGGAGAAAAAAAAGCAATACGTTATTAGGCTCTTTGTCAAAATCATTTCTGTGATTATTTGTCCTTCTGTTTGAGAGTAGACAAATAATCAAATACTTTACACAGAACTGTTAGATACATTAACCTTGGATATTTCCAGGGAAAATCAAGGGCAGATACTCCCAGATCAGTTAGACTGACTTCATGAAATGCTTAGCAAATGAGAAGTTTTTGGAAAAGTGTATTTGAAAGTCCGGTTGATACATAGCTCCTTGTTGATCTCTCCTTCTCTGGTGAACCATCAAGCATCTGCTCTGTTGTTTTATAAGATTTAACAGTTCTTTTGATGGAAGCAGACAACACATTGACACTTGAAAGGATGAAAGGCAGAGCTCTTTGTTACCTACAACACCAAAGGAGAGAAGACAGCTGGGCAGTGCTATCCAAGGGTTTGTAGCTGGGGACAGGGTAACAGCTGGCTGGAGCTGTAGGGGATAGTTTATTAGGGCAGGGGGGTGGGATTATCTAGGTTTCTGGGCTCCCTGTGGATTGGCTAATTTGAATAGTTTCAGGTCCAGGATAGAGGTGCTGTTTCTGGTTGCTGGCTACCTGGCCCTGGTGATTAGGGGTGTCTTCTTATAGTAGCGTCAAGTGTGAGATCCTGAAGGGGAAGGGGTTGGGGACTTAATCAACTGTTTAAGAAAGAGAACTGATTGGCCTCTAACTAGTCAGGACCTCAAAACCAGGTCAAGGTAGCATTTAAAAAAAACCAACTATATTCCATCCATGCCCACAATTGTGCTTGGGCTTGACAGGGCTTAGGGTGTATAGCAGGTGTATGAGAAGATGTGCTACTATTAAAGAAGCTCCAGAATAGGAGGATGATTCCTGAGATCAAATTCCCATTTGTACACGACTGTTCTGCAAGGTGCATAATGAGGAGAAAGTAAGGTATCGTGATTACTTCAGATTCTGGTTTGGAAAAATTCTGCGTGAGTTTCTGTAGTCTGTATTCCTCTTTACTAATTCCATGTGAATGTCTGCTTCTCTTTTTAAAAAAAAAAAAACACCTCATTGAGATATAATTTAAATACCATAAGATTTATCTGATTGAAGTATGAAATTTAATAATTTTTAGTAAATTTACAGAATTTTGTAACCATTGCCACAATCCATTTTTAGAACATTCGCATTACCCCAAAAGGAGTCCTGCATCTATTTGCCATCAGTCACCGTTCCCGCTCCAGCCCCAGACAACCACTAATCTGCTTTTTGCCTGTGTAGAGTTGCCTTTTCTGGACATTTCATATAGTAAGTGGAATTGTACAATAAGCGGTCTTTAGATCTGGGTTTTGTATCTAGCTTTGAGTTAGCATAATGTTTTTGAGGTTCATCCATGGTATAGCACATATCAGCACTTTATGTTCCCTTTTATTGATGAATAGAATTCCATTGTATGGACATACCACATTTTGTTTATTCATTCACCAGTTGACGGACATTTGGGTTGTTTCCAATGTGAGGATATAGTGAACAAGGCTGCCAGGAATGTTGCATACAAGTTTCTATGTGGACCCATGTGTTCATTTCTCTTGGGTAGATACCTAGGAGTAGAATTAGTTGGTCATATGATACATTTATGTACAAATTTTCCAAAGTGGCTGCATCATTTTATGTTCCCACCAGCAATGTATGAGAGTTCTAATTTCTCCACATCTTCACCAACACTTGTTATTGTTTGTCCTTTTGATTATAGACATTCTATTGGATGTGTGTGAACATTTACTTCTTAGTCTTGGTGTCGGAGGATGGAGGGAGCAAAAAGTACCAACTGAACTGAGAAGGTATCTTGAGACTGAAACATGAGGCAAGCAGTTCCATATAAGCAATGGATCAGTTTATTATAGGGTGATTTACTCACGGGGTGGGATCCAGTGGATGATGATCTGGAAGCATT
Organism: Balaenoptera acutorostrata; assembly: GCF_949987535.1. Lineage (NCBI taxonomy): Eukaryota > Metazoa > Chordata > Mammalia > Artiodactyla > Balaenopteridae > Balaenoptera > Balaenoptera acutorostrata. The sequence continues at coordinate 28,887,460 of NC_080081.1, read as the reverse complement.
CGCAGCTGTGCTCCACCCGCTGAGGAGCCATTGGGACAATTTTATAGTTAACCTAGGGTATGGGGGTACGTGCTTGGAAACAGGAAATACATTCTTAAGTAAAGATTTATGAATGGATGACTAGTCTCGTGGGTGCTGGGAATACATCAGCAAAGGTCTTCATCATTGTTTGGAGACTAACAGAGCATAGAGGCCACCTGGACCTAACGATTATTAAACAATACTAACTACAAAGCCCTTGACGACAGAGAAGAGATTTACTACACAGTACAGCCCTAGATAGGGTTAGTGAAAGGACAGGAGGAGTTGAATGGGCCCAAGATGGCATCAGTTATGCTAACAGCCATACAATTGGCTTGATAGTGTGTTTGCAATATATCTTTACTCCAAAAGTCTCTTCTATTCTGTGAGATGAGGATATTACCTCTGTCTCGGAGCTTGTTTCCCAACCTTAAGGGGAAAGGATTCAGTTCCCTTTTATTAGGACTCAAGGATCCAGGAAATGGGATTGTACTGTGTTCTTTCCTTTTATGGTCCCAGAACATATGAGGGACATTTCCATATTGATTCCCTGACCAGAAAGTCATGAAAAGGTCATATGATAGATAAAAAGTGAGTGCTTATTTCAAGCTTCATCTGTGGTAAGTGATTCTATGGTGATAAATACCTCAGAATTAATTGCTTTTGCCCTGTTTTCCTTGGTTAATTGGCAGCACATAGCTAAAATACTTTGGAGTGAGAGATGGCAGACTTAGCCCAGATTATCTGTGTTTCAAAGTAGATTAGTTTATGGGGGAGGAAGTTGGTCTAATGAAGTGAAGTTTGGATGATACTGGACCTTGACCAGGTTCTGGGACATAGTTACCTTATTCATAGCATAGGAATGGTAAACAATCAGAGGATTTCAAAACTGTTTTTTTAGTTGAAGAACTCTTTCATCTAGAAGACTAATATATTAATCAGAAATAAGAGCATTTACTCCGTTTGGAATGGGGTGAGAAGCCAAGTTCCTAAAGTTTTGCTTTCTTTGGGTGGCTATTCCTCTCTCGGGTAGCACAGTTACAGAACCCTGGGAATCTGCAGTAAGGAAAGTACTGACTATATCATCTGTGAAATTCCCACTCAGCAACTAGGAATCTATAAGTATATCGCTTTTCAATTCTAGGAAAAGTTTTCTTCTGATGCGTTGTATAGATTTTATCTCTGTGAATAAACAATTGGCCTTAAAGAAGCTCAAACAACTTATTCATAATATTTTACATAAAATTCAAAGCATATAATGCTACTAATAGTCCAGAACATTTTGTAAGGGAGAAATTGTGCCATAAAAGCTTGAGAGATTTTCTACCCAACTGCACTCAAAGAGTTAGGATAGAAATGCCTGTAGTTTTTGTAATAAAATCTCTTGGAAGGAGTCATTCTTAACACATGATTCTCATAATGAGTGAACTTCTTTCATATATTCACCAAACTATTTTTTAAATTTTTATTTATTTATTTAGTTTTTGCCTGTGTTGGGTCTTCGTTTCTGTGCGAGGGCTTCCTCTAGTTGCGGCAAGCCGGGGCCACTCTTCATCGCGGTGCGCGGGCCTCTCACTATCGCGGCCTCTCTTGTTGCGGAGCACAGGCTCCAGACGCGCAGGCTCAGTAGTTGCGGCTCACGGGCCCAGTTGCTCCGCGGCATGTGGGATCTTCCCAGACCAGGGCTCGAACCTGTGTCCCCTGCATTGGCAGGCGGATTCTCAACCACTGCGCCATCAGGGAAGCCCACACCAAACTATTTTTGACAACTAGTACACACCCATCGCTGAACCAGGTACTGTGGAGTCTATTTAATATATGTGCAATTTCTTTGATGTAGAGAGTATTGTCTCAGTAGAATACGCTAGTGGGATTTATTGGAAGAGGACTAGACTTTGTTAACAATTAAGGTCAGATTTTTAGAACTCTGATAATTGTCCTTCGTTTCTGCTTGAAATCAGCTCTATCTGTTGACACTCAGCTACCCTGGGAACACCCTTTGGAGAACCCAGAGCACCTGATAATATCATAATTAAAATAAGAATAAGAGGTGATCTGTGCTTCCTTATGGGGAAATGGGTACAATTAAGATGTTGAGATTAGGAAAAAAGGTGAATAAACAAAGGATTTTATGTGTGCTGGGAAATTGGTCCAGAAATTATTTTAAGTAAATTTTGTAGTCTCAAAAGTTAGAATTTAACCTTTCTTGCCATTAGTTCAGTTTGATTATCCGTGGAACATTGGTTAAATTACAATAAAGAGTAGAATGGCATTTTTACCCTAAACTTCTAAAGTTTCTATTTTCTTTTTTTTTCCATTTATTTATTTAATTAATTTATTTTTGGCTGCGTTGGGTCTTCATTGCTGCGTGTAGGCTTTCTCTAATTGCGATGAGTAGGGGCTACTCTTCGCTGCATTGCGTGGGCTTCTCATTGCAGTGGCTTCTCTTGTTGCAGAGCACAGGGTCTAGGGGTGCAGGCTTCAGTAGTTGTGGCTCGTGGACTCTAGAGCGCAGGCTCAGTAGTTGTGGCGCACGGGCTTAGTTGCTCCGTGGCATGTGGGATCTTCCTGGACCAGGGCTCGAACACTTGTCCCCTGCATTGGCAGGTGGATTCTTAACTACTGCATCACCAGGCAAGCCCCTCTATTTTCTTTTTAAGGGAAAGGGAGACTTAGCTAAATTCTGAAGCAGGGATCCAAATATTTTTACTGTCTCTTATAATCCCACTCTCATCTCCTGAGTCTTGGACTTTGTCAGGTATCTAGAAGGAGCAGGGAATTCAAATGGCATTTTGTGGATTTAATAAAATGTATATTTTGTTTAATAAAATGTATATAAAATGTGTATCACTGTTTCTACCTTTATAAAATTGGAATAATAAACTTTTCTTAGTTATTTGAATTACAGAAAAGACTGATTAAAGTAGAGCTTGTTATTATTGTTTCTAAACTGCGTTGTTCATTACTGAAAAAACACACTTATTGTACCCGAAGTTATCCAGTGGCTTAGAATAGCAATAAAAGGATGCACATTTGTTTTCAGTAGGCAGTTTTAAAGTTGGTATTATGCAATGTTCAGGAGGTAGATATACTCATGTTTACTTGTTCAATTGCAAAACATTGCCAGGAAAAAAAATGACTTGCTTCCTGTTCCTGAGTTGTTGCTATCTTATTCCTTTCAAACAGACCAGGTCAATTATCCATAATCTAATGTCTAAAATGCAAAGAAATAGGAAAGTTCACTTTCATCATTTCACCCTTATTTGATGCACTTTAAAATGCAGAATGTTTTTTTAAGTATATAGTTGTTGTCTTTTTGATTTTTAATTTAAAGAATCTAGAAGAATATAACATACCACGTGGGCATCACCTCATGTCTTTTTAGATACACACGTTGTAGAAAATCTGTCCATTTGTCTAAGCAGTTATTGGACACAGTAGTTCCTAAGTAGAAGACAGTATGATCTACTGGCAAGAGCACAGGACAGGGAGTCAGGAGACCTGAGCACTTATTCTGGCTCTGTGTCCAACCAGCTATGTGATCCTGGCAACAACAGTCAACAATAACTGGCCTGGAACCAAACAGGTTCATCATAAACACTTGGTGAATGAATGGATTAACTCAGCCAATATTTGTTGTGTGTCTATCATGTTCCACGCACTGCTGTATGTGCTAGGCTTAGAATAGTAAACCAAATTCCCTGCCCTTGTGGAGCTGTGATTCTATCTGAGAAAGATAGACAGCAAAACAAGTAAATGTATAAGGTGGCAGATCTGATAAGCATTGCTTTGGGGACAAATAAAGCAGAGAAAAAGGGTGCTGTAGATTGAATGTTTGTGTCCCCTCAAAATTCATATATTGAAACTTAATCATCAATGTGATATTATTTGGAGGTGGGGTCTTTGCGAGGTGATTAGGTCATGAGAATGGAGCTCTCATGAATGGGGTAATATCCTTCTAAAAGAGCCCCAGAGAGCTTCCCTGGTGGTGCAGTGGTTAAAAATCTGCCTGTCAATTCAGGGGACACGGGTTCGAACCCTGGTCCAGGAAGATTCCACATGCCGCGGAGCAACAAAGCCTGTGAGCCACAACTACTGAAGCCCGCGTGCCACAACTACTGAAGCCACGTGCCTAGAGCCCATGCTCTGCAACAAGAGAGGCCACTGCAATGAGAAGCCTGTGCACCGCAACGAAGAGTAGCCCCCGCTCACCACAAATAGAGAAAGCCCACGCGCAGCAATGAAGACCCAATGCAGCCAAAAATAAATAAATTTTTTAAAAAAGCCCCAGAGAGCTCCCTCGCCCTTTCTGTCATGTGAGGACACAGGGAGAAGACAGCCATCTGTGAACCAGGAAGAGGGCTCTCACCAGATATCAAATCTGCTGGCCCTGATCTAGGACTTCCTGGCCTCCAGAACTGATAAAGGAGGCTGCTACTGAGGAAAGGAAAGGGTTTTATTTTCTCATCCAGGGCTGGGTTTTAAAAATGCTTTGTGGAGTTGGAGGTGGGGAGTCTCTCTGTGAATGCTCGTGTGTGTGTGTGTGTGTGTGTGTGTGTGTTTGTGCGCGCGCGCGCATGTGTGCGTATGGGGTGAGGTAAAAGCAGGGTGAGGTAAGTGGTTAGGAAGATTGCTCTCTGGCTCAACTTGCAAGTACTAAAATTTAAAGGCATGAATATGTGCAGATCCTGGCTGTAAGTGATAGTTAATAGCTGCATGAGGCCAGCTATCACATGCTCATAAGATGGAAGGGACATGTCTCTTCATATCCACTATTTATCAGCTCCCTTTGCATATCACGTATTTATTACCAATCCCTGAACAAGAAAAACAACATGCAGCATCCTGATTTTGTATTTTCCTTTTGGTTTCATACTACATGTGGTCTTACTCCTTACCTTTTCTTTTGACACAATTGGTTTCTTAGGAACCACAATATTTGGAAAAGGATACACTAGAAATCCTTTTGAGTGATTCATAACACTTCTCCTAAGTAATAGAGCTGAAGGTTGAAGCCAGGTAAGTGTGTGGAAGTGCTTTTAAAGAGATTTTACCATTTGGGATGATCATTAGAGACAAGAAAAGTAGGACATTCCTCTCATTGTCCCTAAGTGGTGGATTGTATTACAGGGAACTCATCATGACACACAATGGTGGGTTTTTTGGATTGACACTAGCCTCACTTACTGGTTCCCAATTGCTGTTGTGAGCTGAATAGCCTATAGTTTTTTTGGATGTATTGGGGTTTATCTGAATTTATTATTCTATTTGTTGTGTCTTGATCTATTGACATTGGTTTACAACAGATTGAAAACTTAAAGGTGACCTTCAAAAAATAATTTCTCAAGCAATAGTCCTGGAAACAAATGATGTGCTGCTTTTCTCTAAGGTGATTTCTTAGTTCGTATTTTCTTGGTAAAGGCAAACTTAAAATGGTTTGTTAGACAGAGTACATGTTTGTTAAGATGTCTGGCTGGGTAAGTGGAAAAATAATTGTTTTACAGAAGAAAATTGAAAAATCAATCTAACTTCACTATACTATCAATCTCCTTTTCCATGAAAGAAAGGAAGTTTGTCTGTGCAGGTGGTCTGTTAGAGTCGAGTCGCTCTACTGATGACAGGTAAGATGTGGTGTTTCCCCAGAACACTGGGGTCAGAATAGGCTCCTGGCTTGAGGAAAGATGAAAAAAGTACTCTACTGGGATAGCTCTTCTTATCGCTCTCTCCCGACCAGAGTAAATGAACAGAAGAAAAGAATTAACTCAATTCAGGAAAGAATTATAAAACCAAGCAATTTATTAGAGGACAAAAAATCTTTGAAAGATTTCATGTAGTTGAATTATTTGTCCAGAACAAGAGAAAGTTTAAGGCTGAGTAAACAATTATCTTAAAATTATTTCAGAGAGTATTTTTTATAGAGGATGTTTTACTCATTTAATAAATAGTTCTTGGGCACTTGTGCCAAGTGTACAATGGTGAGTAAGGTAAGACCCTTACTCACCAATGAGGGTAAGACCCTGCCCTTAAGGAGTTTTGCCTGGGAGAGAGCCCCTCCCACAAATCAAGTAAATGAACAAAAGATAAAGGAATCACAAATTGTGATAAGGGCTATGAAGGAAGCATGCAAAGGGCTCAGACAAAAAATTAAAAAAGAATCTACTTTAGATAGGAAAGTCTTTTCTTTCCTGTCTCAGCTTAAATATTCCCTTTAGAGGAGGCATCACATTTAGGAGAGATGGCATTTAAGCTGAGATCTGAAAGAAAAAAAGGAGCTAGCCATGCATGGTAAACAGTGGGGAGGAGGAAGAGTGTTCTAACGATTTTGTACGTGCTAAGGCCCTGAGGCAGAAAAGTGGTTGGCTTTGAGGATCTCCTGGAAAACCATTATGCTTAGGTGATGGGAAGAAAAAGAGAGTGACTCAAGATGTGGTTGGAGAGATAGGAGAAGTCAACATCATGTAGGCTTCATAGGTCATGTTAAAGACTTTGGATTTTATTCCAAGCACCAGGTGAGTTTATTGAGGGGTTAAACTGAGGTAGTGACATGATCCAATAAACATTTTAAAATATTATAATTTTACAAATATGGAAGTGGAGAGACCAATCAGTAGGCAGTTATAATACCCAGGTGATGATAGCTTTACCTGCCTTGCAGAGGCAGAGAAAGAGGAAAGTGCATGGATTTGAGAGACATCTTGGAATAGAACCCAGAGGCAGAACTTTCTATTGCATTGGACATGACAAGTACGGAAAAGGAAGGAATCAACATTTCTATTTTTTGGGGGGTGGGGTGGTGGCTGGTAGTACACTTGGCTTAACAGAGGCATACTGAGAGTGGTGAGGTGGAAAAGAGATTTGTTGAGAAAATCAAGAATTTTGTTTTAGATATGTCATGTTTCCTATGTTCATGGGACTCCCAAGTGGAGAAGCCAAAAGGATTTTTTTTTTTTTGGCCGCGTTGGGTCTTCATTGCTGCACGCAGGCTTTCTCCAGTTGGGGAGAGCGGGGGCCACTCTTTGCTGAGGTGCACAGGCTTCTCACTGCGATGGCCTCTCCCATTGCGGAGCATTGGCTCCAGGTGTACGGGCTTCAGTAGTTGTGGCTCGCAGGCTTTAGAGCACAGGCTCAGTAGTTTTGGCGCACAGGCCCAGCTGCTCCGCGGCATGTGGGATCCTCCCGGACCAGGGCCCGAACCCGTGTCCCCCGCATTGGCAGGCGGACTCCCAACCACTGCGCCACCAGGGAAGCCCCCAAAAGGATGTTTTAAAGAGAAGTATGGAGCATCAGAAGAGGCCTGGGTTAATGATACCAATGTGGAAGTCAACAGCTAATTCAAGGCTGTGGGAATGGATGCAATCAGCTATGAAGAGAATGGAGGGAGAGAAAAGAACAGGCGAGGAACCCAGCCTCCATGAGCATGATAGAGGCTGGGTCAGGAGACAGAGGAATCTAAGGAGAGACGGTCGATGAAGCAGAAAGAAAACCAGCACATGGGGCATGGGAGTCATGAAGAGAGTGTTTAAAGGAGGGGATAGCAGTCAGTTGTGCCAATTGCTTCTTAGAGGTCTGAGGACAGAGTAACTAATGCCTACTGAGTTTGACAACATGAAGTTTTGGGTGATCTTGACCCAGGCGTTTCCTTGGATGGTAAGGCTGGAAGACCATATGCATTAGGTTGAAGAACTAAAATGGGAAAGAAGGACATGAAAGGTAACCTTCTGTCCTACGTGCTTAAGACTCAACCATGCATCCAACACTGGTGATTTAGGAATAATTTTATGACAGTCAAAATTGATTTCCTTTTTAAAAGAAATGTAGACTCTCTCCTTCTTTGAAAGCATTTTAAAGCTCCACAGTTCTTGATATATCCAGAATGCTCAATGGTAGTCTAGCTACCAATATTTATTGTGTTATCTGAAATAGAATTTAAAATTTGTCATCAATCACTGTTTTTTGAGTTTTCCTGCTTACCCAAGTCATCTAATAAACAAAAATTTAAATCTGTACTTAAATGACTATAAGCTGGTGGTCAGCATTTCTGAATATCCACAGTGAACAAAGTATCATGTAAAGCACCTGGGGAGTTACAAAAGAGGCAGAGGCATAATCACAAAGTTCCAAGGAATTTACAATTTCAACTCAAGCTGTGGCCCAATATTTATAGAAAACAATTAAGCAACTTTCTCTCATAATAATCTCAACAAAGTCCTGTTGTCCCCACCATGGTTTATTATGAATAAGGAAGATTTTCTGTACAATTAACGAATTAAATATCATCTATTTCAGTATTCCAGAATGTATTTTGTAGATATATGGTTATGTGTGTCTCAATAACAACTTTTTAGAAGCGGAGGAGAAAACAGAGACTCGAACCAAGATTAATCAGAAGAGTTGTTTCTAGTATAATGTTATATGCCAATTACATCTCAATTTTTTTAAAAAAAGTTGTTTTTCTCTCTCTCTTCCAGTCTAAACCCAATCTGTCCTTGTAGAACTCCAATCCCATCTCCTCACACTTTCTCAGGGTTTTCTTCTTTACACTATCCCCCAAATCTTCTGTATCTTTTACCTCTCCCTCTCTAGCAGTTTACCCCCATCATTATGTAAACTCTCAAGATTCTCACATATAAAAAAAGACAAATGAGTTACAAGCTCCTCAAGTTTAAGAGATGCCAACTCAAATACATGTTCTCCCCTCACTCCTGGCATGCACACACACACACACACATACACACACACACCCTTCAAAATAATTTCAGGCTTCCTTTCCCTTGTGATTTCCCCCTCTCCGTGAACGACATCACCCAAGCCAGACACCTGGGATGTGTCGTTGACTCTTTAATTACCTGACCCTCACTTTTCATTCATCACTAGGTGAGGTCCTGTTGACATATCTTCTAAATATCTCTTTAGTCCAGCTACATCTTTCCAGGACTATTATCCTAGTCTAGGGCACCATATCTGTCACCTAAATCACCTATGACCTTTTAACTGGTTTCTGGAATTCCAGTTTTGCTCTCTTTAACTGTCTACAGTGCATCCATGGTGATCTTTCTAAGTACACATCCCTGGATTAAAAGTATTTAGTGTCTCCCCATCACTACCCAGGTCAAATCTGAACCTCTTATCTTTGAAGAGCCTTTCTGAACTAGATTTGTTCACCTGACTGTCACTGTTCTCTTGCCCTGATGCTACACACACATACACAAACACACGTACACACAGAGACATACACACAGTTCAGATACACACGCACGTACACATGCACAGAGACATACACACCCATGCACATGCATGTGCGTACATAGAGACACACACACACATCTTCAGAGATAATGTTCTCGCTCATCTCTAGGCTATGCGGTGCTGTCTTCTCTCCTGGGGGGAATTTCTTTGTTTATGACCTCTGTCTAGCTAACTCCCACTCATGCTCAGACTTCAGCCTAAATGTCACCTGCCCTAGGAAGCCTTCCCTAAGTGCCATAGAGTCTGGGTTCCTCTGCGCTTTTCCTGTCAGAGTTCTTACTGAGCTCCATGTTGTGTGATTGATTTTGGGGCTGCTGATAGGAATAAAGAAACAGTGTTGCTTATCTCAGATTTATAACTTGGCTTTCTCCACAATCTTTTTAAAACGTACTGAACAGCGAGTTTCCAAATGACTACAATGTCAATTTAAACAACTGAAATAATAAAAACTTTCCTAGTCTAAAAGTGACTAAGATAATGCTTATTCATGTCTTGTTGATTATACTATGTTTCAACCTCTTGGCAAAGATCATTTTTCTAGCACCACCTACAACATATTAAAATGAACTTCACTTTCAGCCATTGTTTTCCTTTTCCCCTGTTTCCTTTGATTTGCCAAAAAGCTTATACTTTCAAGAATTAATTTAGTAAGGCATTCGAATTTACCTGCTTATTATATTGAATGTATTATAGTTTTAAAATCCCCTTTGGAATTTATTCACTTAATCTTTAGTCAACATTACAAAATGCTTCTATAGTATCTGTTTAGTAAAATAACCTTGTCATACTTCTGCCAACTCCAAGGAATACAGACACTCTGCAAATAATAAACACCACTGTGATTAATAAGCAGCATAAAAAAATCTAGCCAGAATGATTATAGAGCGTATGACCCAGGAAATACATTCACATGCCTCACTCTACCACTATTCCATTTTTCAAAATTAATTTTTATATTTATTAAACTAACATATGCACCTAGTTTACTGTAAGAAGGTTTATAATGAGTAATAGCTGCTTCCTGCCCCTTCCCCATATCCTTTGCTTTTGTGAATTCTGTACCCTTAAATAATAACTTTCTTTTTTTCCTAGCCTTTTCAGGCTTTTCCTTTCATATTCCTAAATAACATACTTTTACTGCTATTCTTGGTTTTTCAATTAGGTGTTATCTATATTTTTCCTGTTTGTTTTACTTCTTAAATTATAAACTATAACACAACTATAGAAAAGGGCATAAGGCATGTATACTTAAAGAAATAATTATACAAATTTAGTAGTATATAAAGTGCATCATATTTTATGTCATATGTATATAATAATATATGCATAAAAATGTAATTTTATATAGTACTTATATAATATAATGTATAACACATGTGTAATATAAATAGTGCTGAGGTTGAGAAAACTGTAGTAGAGTATTTCATTGTATGGCTATACCAAAAACTCTAGCCACAGAAAATTATCATAGAAATTATCATAGATGGAGTTAGAGTTTTTCCATTTTAGGCCTAAACAGACAATACTTCTATGAACATTCTGATATTTGTATCCTGGTCACATAAGCAGTTTCTCTACAAGTAGAAATTTTGGTCATAGGATAAGCATATCTTCAACTTTTCTAGATAGTCTGCAAATTGTTTTCCCAAGTTGGGTGTTAGGTTTTTGCCATAGAAAATTAAGATTTACCTTTGTTGCACCATAACCATCATATACACTTTTCTTCCCCTTTTCTTCCAATTTATTTAGATCACAATTTTATTTGTGTCACAAGACTATTTAAAACAGTCTTCGGTGTTCATATTGACAACATAAATTAACTTATATCCATGTCATGTACCTATTATGATTATTTTTCCCTGCAAGAAAAAATTTTGGAGATGAATAATTGTATAATTATTCTTTTTTGTTTGCTTACATTCTATGTAACTGTTATCCATTTATCCTTAGATGCTTTCATAGACTTATAAACTCCTGTAAATATGGTCAAACATAAAAAGCAATCTCTCTGTTCTACTTTTTCTTGGAGAGATACTTCCTCTGGTCTTCAGCTCCTAACTAGATTAACTGCATTGTAGACAGGTTAAACAGTATTTTTTCCCCCTCAATCATCCTGGGAATAGTTTTTGAGTCTTTCCTGTGCTGGATTCACCTGTTTCCTGGATTCCTTAATTTCCTTCCTCAGTTTAGCTTAAGCACATTTTGGGAGAATAGCTTTACATTCTACTTTCCCTCAACTTCATCTCTGAAATCCTTTAATTTGATTTGATTTTATTTCTCCCATCATATTTTCATTTTCCGGGAGCATTTTTTCCATCTTTGAATGTCCCTTTTATTTATACAGCATCCAGTTTTTGCTGTTTGTTGTTTATTGCTCTGGGAAAATCAATTACAATTTTGTTGTATTTTTTTCTTGTGCTCTCCGCACTTTTGTTTCCTCAGTCTCCCCACTTTTTTCTCTTTGTTTCAGGTTCTTTCACTTCAGACATTTTCCTAAAATGTCTACTGGTCTTTGCCTGCTTGTTCAGATTTCAACCTGTGGCACCAAGGGGCAGATTGGAAATTCTATGTGTGTGGTGGGGCAGAAAACCCATTTCAGTGAGAACCTTGCTCACCCTCAATATTGATCCCTGTAGGTATTCTTTTCCTTGAGTTGAGCTGGTTATTTCCCCAGAACAGAATCTTCAGTCTCTTGCCAGGATGTAGAAGGCTGCCGTCACTCTTCTGGTGTGTCTAGTGGGGGATGAGGGCTGAAGCTCTCACTGTCTATAAGGCAGGTCTTTGCTTAATCCTTCTGATTCCAGTAAGGGGCCTCCGTCCCTTCCCACCTTCAGCTGTCCTCATTGTGTGACCAAGTCCACGGATATCAGGCACAACCTCTCTGGAAGATAAGCTACATGTCTTCAGCTGACTCGGAGCAATCACTGGTTGTACAGGCTGGAGATGGATGCTTGAGTCTGATCTCTTAGAATTTTAATAGAATCTTTTGTTTCTCGCTTCACTTCCGTCCCTTGTCTTCAAAGACACATGCTCCTCCAACTCCTGAGCCTCTTCTGGGCTGTGAAACAGGTCGGCTTGCCTCCCTGGCAGACACTGTGTAGGGAAAGCCCAAATCTGACTCTGTGGTCCCTCATCTCTCTGGTTTTCATCTTACACAATATCGTTAACATTTCTAGTCAGCTGCTATCTCCTCTTTCATCTCTGTCTTTGTGGGTTTATACCTTTAAACATTTTTTTCCTGTCATTTTAGAGGAGTTTTGGAAGGAGCATGAGGAAAAAAGCATATATTTTTAATATGCTATCTTTAACCAAATGCTTAATCCTTCTCTGTTGCTAAGGTGACATGCTATATGACATATATATAAAATGTGTATTAATGAGTTAATAGGAGATGAGAAAATAGAGATATGTTATCATCATCATCTCTCTCTCTCTCTCTCTCTCTCACACACACACACACACACACACGCACACAAACTGCTCCAGATGAGTTCTCTGATGTTTCTCAAATTGCCAATTTCAAAGGTTCCTTTGAACATTCTCATTTTACTCTGATTGACAGCCTACTTCTTTGTTTTTGCAGTACCTTCCCATGACTCTGGGGACACCAGCCTTCCTTGTTTCTTACAGTGTCTTCTGAATTTCTCTTCTCTGTTCACTCCTCATGCATTTGTGACTCCCGTTATTTTATTCTTTTTTTCTACTTTTTCGGATTCTCCTTGAACATTTCCTCCCTTTAATTAGCATCTCTAAACCACGATAAACACATTTTCGTCTTGCATTCCGATAGAGCTCCTAAGTTTCTCCGCTGTTGCTCCATGGTACCGTAAGCTCATTCTACCCCAAACAGATTTCTTTTTTTCTCCTCCAATTCAATTGCTACCTCTCTTTTCCCTTAATGCTGTTTATCTAAGTTAGGGGCTGGCAAATGTTTTCTGCAAAGGCCAGATAGTAAATACTTTAGGCTTTGTGGGCCGTGCAGTTTCTGTCACAATTGTGCTGTTGTAGTGAAGGGCAGCTATAGTCAACATGTAAACAAATGAATGTGGTTGTCTTCCCAAGACTTTATTTACGAAAGTTGGCCAGTAGTCTGGCTTTGGCTTGGCCTATAGTACGCTGATCCCTGATCCAGATTAATGGCCATCCAGCCAGAAACCTCTTAAGAACTTCACCTTACACATCTATCTGCTTCGTGGGTTACAATGACCCTGTCTTTCCAGATCTGGTTTCCACCATCTTCACACACTTTCCTCCCTCAGACCCGCATCTCTCTCGCCTGTCAATTGCAGTAGCTGTTTAACCCACCCCCTTGCTTTCCATCTCGCAATCCTGCTCCACATTGCTTCCAAAGCAGTGTCTCATGAGAACAGAATTTACTCTGTTATTTCTTGTTTAAAATACCCAGTGTTCTTCAAATCTCTACACTGCAGGGCTTCCCCAATTTTAGATGTATAAGAGCTACTTGAAGTCTTTGTTAAAGACTTCTGGGTCCCACCCCAGAGGTTCTGATGATATGAATCAGAGTTGAAGGTCAGGAATCTGCATTTTAAACAAGCATCCAGATGAGTCTGCAGCAGGCGGTCCTCAGATATTTGAGAGACACTGGCCATGGAAAAGGGCAAACCCTTCTGTGTGGAACACAGGCCCTGTGATCTCTCCAACCCCACCTCTCACAACCCCTCCTTTAACGTGTTGCAGGTCAGCCCTTTTCCTGAACTGGCTGTGCTGGTTCACCCCTTCAGTTTCCCTATTAGATGGTCATTTTGCCGGTAATGTCAGTAACTCCTGGTCTGCTGGGAAAACTTCCTTTAAAGCTCAATTCAAAACTTCCTTTAAGGCCCAACCCCTCTGATGAGTTTCCCTGAACTCTCGATTCTTACTGCATATGTATCTATATTCTAGTATCTATAACTAATTGCTTTAATTTGTTTAATTTGTCTATTGTGATTGTGAGTTGCTGGAGGGCAGGAACTATGTCTTCTGCATTTGAGTATACCTACGTTCTAGAGGCGATAATAAAATTATGTAGTAAGTACGCTAAAAATTTGTTGATTCCATGTAAGAATTAGGTTGGGAATATTAACATCTACATTTTATAGATAATTCGACTGGAACTCTAAGATATTAACTGACTTGTTTGAGGTCAACCATAATGATGAAACAATCAAGGATATCATATTTTTTTTTGACTTTTGATGCTTTTTCCATTACACGTGCTGCCTTCCTACCGTGATGGAGTTATTCCCTGTGCTTAAGCGAGCCTTGAATCCTGAAGGTGTTCAGTGAGATTTTCTGATTTGGGTATGCACATTCGATCTGTTGGTTATTTAACGTTGTCACTTCTGAGGCTGACTAACGACTGAAAGCAAGTAGGTCCAGCCAGATACATTGTTCTTCACAAGCTTGGCCTCTGCACTCTTTGGATTTCGGGATATTTCCATCTTAGAGCTGCCACATCTTTTGGTTTTCTTCCAAGAATCTAAATTGTATTTATTCTGCCTACATTTACTATAATGAATTATGTGGGCATGATTATTATTTTTGTAACTTGACAACTAACAGTTCAAGAGAAGGTAGGCTCTTTTTGGTGACTCCTGAGGGAGGATTCTGCCTGGGTTTTGCTCTCTTGTACTTCTCATATAGCTCCTGAATTCAGAACACCTATATCTCAAAATACCCAGCTCAGATTAGGCAGCTGAAATCCAGCAAAGGTGAGGGATAACTCATAGAAACCTCTGAAACACTAGGCTGAGTTTAAGATAATGATATGGGAAAAGAGTAAATGCTAATTCTAGATTATTTTTGTCAGGGAAAGAAAGGGATTATGTGCTAAGAGATACAGACACGTGAACCTCAAGAGCAGTCAGTACACAGTTATTTAGTGGTCACTTCATTTTGCCTTGTATTAAATTTTGTTATCATTTCTATCTCCTGTCAAGTAGGAACTTCTCATCTTATCAATTTCATCCCATCTTGCACTCAAAAGGAGCTTATGAACTGAAATGAGTGATTCCAAAATCTCATTTCAGCCTTTCAACTTTCACCTATGGTACAATAATGATTAAACAATGAAATTGCTCCAAAGGCAGGAAACCAGAGATGGGAAGACACAAGGTGCCATTGGAAACAATCAATCAGATAATCAACCTCTGCAAACTGAATGTATATATCTCTGGTTACTCACCACAATAAAACATAATAGAAACTTGGCATTTGAACGTAACAGCTTTCATATTTCCTTGCTAATTGTGTGTTTCACATAAATCATGTCCATTTGTAACATTTATATTTCCTTTAAACACTAAATAATAAATTAGTATTAGTTATTGCCTGCACAGTGAAAAACAAGCTGGTCTTTCTTTAAAGCAATTTAAATTTTTATTGATTTTGTTTACATAACATAGAATTAGCAACTACAGTAGTTGCCACTTTAAGTGACCCCAGAAAAACAAAATATATAATTACTTTACATGGTTATATTACAATTTTATAAAGTTAGCTACAGCATACCCATGCTTTGTTATAAACTGTATTCCTTTGGCCATATGTTGTAAGCTGTCAATACTAACACGCACCCCTATTAGCAAATATAAAGGAGAAAACAGTCTAAAATCGCTTATAAATCTTTTAAGTTTTACATCCATGTTAACATTATTTTTGTCCATTGTTATATTATACAGTCCTTAATACTAGAAAGTATGTTTTAAAGTTAAACAGTAGCACCTTTTCCCATATTGATTTTATTTATGCTAAGAAATCATGCTTGTTTCTTACCAGCCTTTGTCAGTATGTTAAAATTTTGAATCAAACATTTTTAGAAAAGCTACTGAACACAATTTCATTATAAATAATGCATGTATATACTATTTGTGTGCAGTTTAAAATTTGGCAAGATGATTACAGACCACAACTCTGACAGGGAGAAGGAAAGGGTATTATGATGCAGATGAGAAACAAAATGAATGGTAGTAAAATGAGCTCAAATTTAAATAGGAATAAAAAATATATTAACGAACTGAAAACAGTAGTAACCCAAAGTTAATTTAAAATCCGGTTTGAAATGTCTTTCGTGATGACAAGCATCTGAAAAAGTGATTGGGAAGAAATTAATAAATAAGCCTGGGATTTGTAAATAGATTCCATGTGGCACGAGAATTAATTACTGTCCTTTCCTTCTGGCCCCATTATTGGGGTTTTGGTAGCATCACGTTAGATGCTGGCAGAAAACAACATTGCTCGCTTATTCTCAACATGTGGCTGTGGCCCTGGGTTACCAAAAAAAACCCAAAAAACCACACAAAAAAAACAAAAAACAAGGGTAGAAACTCTGTTATATTTTAAGACAGAGTTAAAGCTCTTGGGCCCAATTTGTTCCTGAAGCCACTGTGAGAACATTGCACTGTTTTGCTGGAACAGAATCAGGACCTTTTGCATTGATGTGACGGGCAGTGACGAACATCAGGCTAAGGAAGGGAATCTGTCCCCATGGGTTTCCTCCCACCCCATCTCATTTCCTCTGTCTTCCGTTTTCTCTTGTACATACTTTCACACACATCTCATCCAAGTTAACCTGAGGCACTTTGCTGGGGAGATGAAAGAATTAGGCAAGAATGCACAAAGTAAGAGGTTCTTAACAGTCTCAAAAAGCAGTTTTGCCTGTAAGTGACAGGAAAGCACCACATCCAGAATTCTTTTCTATTAGTTATTTACACAAATAATATAAAAATTAGTAATAAGCTTTACAGGTAACTGTTACATTGACTCTAATATCTATGATCTTAAAAATAGTATTTTAACTATCGTATGATACATTGCCAGAGACCATCTTAACTGCAGCAGGGGTGAGAAAAGATGCTGCTTTCTCCTTTGCCATGTGGACACTGCTCCAGGCAACTCACATTCTGTCCATTATGGGGTTCCTGGCATCTCTCCATTGTAAAGGTATGAACACTGGGGCCTGCCCTTCATTTAATCATCTACACGTTGTGTATTGTAGGTAAGTATTTACAGATGACAAAACTAAACAAATAGCATTTAAACTACAATAGTGAAAGAAGAAGAATGTTTTAATAATCCTCAAAAAAATTGTAGGTAGTATTTTCTTTGCAGAGTACACGAATAGGAGATTTCAAAGCAGTGTTTTGGGACGGCATTCCAAACCTTCTCTCTCTATCCCTTTGTGACATTTGATCTTATCTGAATGTAAAGTTGAATATTTTCAAAAACTTCAATCTCGCTGATACTCCCTCCTGATCATTTAAATATGTCTCTAACATCAAATAAATACACCGGCTGAACTGCTTTCATATTTTGTCTCCAATTAGAGTCCAACCAATGGTGTGAGGCTATTAATAGAAAAGTTCCTTTAAAAGATTTTTAAAATTTTAAATTGAGTAATTTAAATTTCATTTAAAAATTCTGTTTCGCAGCAACACATTTTTCCTTTGCATCAGATTCACCTTAATTTAAAAAATAAACATCTTTAATAGGAATTCTGAGTGAGCTCAATTTAAA
The DNA here is from genome assembly GCF_949987535.1 of Balaenoptera acutorostrata. Lineage (NCBI taxonomy): Eukaryota > Metazoa > Chordata > Mammalia > Artiodactyla > Balaenopteridae > Balaenoptera > Balaenoptera acutorostrata. The sequence goes on along the minus strand of NC_080081.1, from coordinate 28,869,679 downwards.
CTTTAAGTGGTGTATGAATATACCAGAAGTTCTGAAGAGCCACATTGAAGTGCTGACTGTAAAGGATTAAGTGCTTTCACAATGAGGCTTTCTTAATTCTCATCGCTTTTCTTCTCAGGCTGTAAACAGCTCATAAAATGTCATGAGTAACTCTGAGTGTTAAGAAAACTAATCACTCTTACATTTTTACATTGTTTTGTGCAAACACACAGTTGTTTTGTTTTGTTTGGCGGATGCCTCATTGTTTTAATGATTTCTGTCCAAAGTAAAGAAAATGAATATTCCTTCTTTCAAGATGAGCTGTATTTATTACTGGAACGGAAGTTGTCATATCCGTGATCATTAGCTTTGAACTTTAAGCACGACTGCTTTTCCTCCAAGGACTGCTTTTCTTCAAATGACTGGCACCAACAGCATAAGCATGACTGTACAAAACAAAGTAACTCGTTATAAGTTTACATCAGTTACACTATCACAGCCCTTCCTACTCTCCAGAATTCTGGCTTTCTTTGCATGATATGCAATTCTGCCAGTTTCTTTCCATGCCCTCTTATTTCCCCCTTAAAAACATATAATGACATAAGTAGCATATGATAATGTTTTTAAACTAGAAAATACAGAGAAGAAAAAAATGTACATAATTAAACTTCCTCATCTTTTAATTAAAATTGAAAGAGAAAGCCACTCTTAATTCTTGATACTTACTCTTGATTACTTGAGAAATACTTTTAATATTTGATAAATACATAACTCAAGACTTTTTCCTATGCAAATGGAAATATTACCACACACATATATACACATGACTGTATATGTGCGTGTTTGTGGACGTGTGTGTATAATTATGTTAATAAAACTGGACTATACATACTATCCCATGGCCTTGACAGTGACATAAACATCTTTCCATGTCAATAAACTTAATATTACATCACCATTTTTTTCAGCCACGTGTTTAATCTCATGTGACTTTTCAATACTGTTACACAATAAGGTTATAAAGTCTATGTGTCTCAGTTTTTAGTCATCCAAATTTTTTCTTGGATTTTTAAAAATCCTGTTCATTCTGTTTGTTTTCTGAGAATTTATATGTATAAGAAAATGTGAGTTCCATTGCTTTCTGTTCTGTAAAATGAGGGACCTGATCTGGTGACATTCTCTGCTAGCTCTAAAATCTATGAGTTTATGAGTAAGCAAAGAATTTTATAGACTGCCTTTGATTTTACAAGGAAGCTAAGTTCTCGGTTTTCCAATAATGAACTGCCAGTGGAGCCAAGCAGAACCAAGGCACCACGCCCTCCAGTACAAAACCGAGCAGTTAATAATTAGGACAATAGAGCCACAGACTCAGTGTCTGATGCACATTCCCGAGTTGTTTTACAGGTACGGTAACTGCCACCAGAGGGAAAAAGCTAACTCCACGATGACCAGACTGTAACCATGACATAAACTGCGCCAGCCTGAGCAGTACTGAATCTATGGCTAGCACAAGTCCAAGAGCGAGCCTCAAGAGAATGGGATTAACATTACTGCTCATAATAATCTGTATCTTGGTGGGCAGCAAAATAATTGTAGCTTGCTCTGCCCGTATATGTAAGCACGCAACTACAATAAAATTGTCAGCAAAGAGATGTTACAGACCCATGCTGACATCTTCCACTCTGAGAATATGGCGTCCCATATCAGCATGAAGAAGTTACAGAAGATAGACCTTTGCCCCTAATCCCATAGAAATGGAATGGTGTTTGACAGTGGGGAACTGAAAGCAGCTCTTTTGCCCCTTTCTTGTTTGCCCATTTCTGTTCCCCTCTAACCCTGAAAGAACTTAATTATAGGAATGAGATCACTAAGCAATTGAAACTAATTCCTGACTTATGCTCTCCTGAATGCACACCATGCCTTGTCTAACCTGTTGATTCTCTTCCTAGATAAAAAGAAGTAAGACTAGCTCTCTACCCACAGTAGCCCCCGCTAAGCAAGCCTGCATGCAGACCGCTGGGGCAAGATAACATCTGAAGAGAGAGCCAGCCAGTCTGTCCTCAGGGGAGAGGCAGAACCCAACCTCCGGCCTTGATGATTCATTGAGATTCTTCCCCTTCCATGTTTCCCTTTAAAAACTGTCATGGCTGAGCAGAATCTTTGGTGTTGGTCTCTGGACACGAGTCCACCATATCCCCAGACTGCTGGCTTTTCTGATTAAAGCACCTTTCTTTTCTACTGACACTTGCCTCTCGAATTATTGGCATAGGAGTGGTGAGCAGCTGAATCTGGGCTCTGTTACACCAGGGACAAGTGAGTCATTCCCACATAAGGGAAGGGAATATTTCATGTACGCTAGATTGCTGAAGGAGTGAATGAATGGATGGATGGATGTTACACACAAATGCAAGCAGGCAAATGAGGAATAATTTCACATATTCCACATCATTCTCTGCTATAGAATGAAGGCAGAAAAGTGGAGGTAAAACCTGAATTAAACTGCTTTGTTTGACTCGTTATGGTCACCTCTGTATGAAAAAGAAACTAACTTAGTTATAATCTACAGTGTGCTGCATAGTCCAAAATCTTCCAAAAATGGGAACAGTGCCTTTAATCATGTGTAGCTCTTATTTTATCATGTGATATTTGTCAGACATCAATGCATGCAATTTTTATTCATTTTCTGCGTAACTCTATGAGTAGAATTGATTGGTTGAGGCAGCAGGGAATGGTTGACTGGGATTTGTAGGCAGAAATCAATTATAGTGATTTATGAGCAAAATTCACATCTAAAAAGAAATGTCTAGGGCTTCCCTGGTGGCACAGTGGTTAAGAATCCACCTGTCAAGGCAGGGGACACGGGTTCGAGCCCTGGCCCAGGAAGATCCCACATGCTGCGGAGCAACTAAGCCCGTGTGCCACAACTCCTGAGCCTGCCCTCTAGAGCCCCCGAGCCACAACTACTGAGCCCACGTGCCACAACTACTGAAGCCCATGTGCCTAGCGCCGGTGCTCCACAACAAGAGAAGCCACTGCAATGAGAAGCTCGCGCACCGCAACGAAGAGCAGTCCCCGCTCGCCGCAACTAGAGAAAGCCCGTGCGCAGCAACAAAGACCCAACGCAGCCAAAAATTAAATAAATAAATAAATAAATAAATAAATAAGAAAGAAATGTCGATCATGTAATACTAGGGGAAACTGCAAAACAATTGACTAGATCTCTTTGGATAGAAATATTAATAGTTTGGAAGGGTTATATTTGATGCCAGATTAAAAAGGGCTTTTGATTTTCGAATACTCTCTTACCTTAAAGCAGTTTTTGAATCTTTTGCTCACCAAATACAGAGCTATTGGGTTAATACAGGAATTCAGGGAGGCCATGTTGATGCCAATGTAGTCCAATACCAACAAAAAGCTGCAAAAAATAATACAAGACATGTCTGTAAAAAAATATGCTGCTATGAACATATATTCTTTACAGAATTTTGTGTTTTTGTGAACAAAATAATTAGCCATTTAAAATGGTTTTGACTTTATCACTAGTCTTTGCCTATTATGATCTCTCTCTCTGCCTCTCTCTCTCTCGTTCTCTGTCCCTGTCATCGCCCCACTGCCCATGCCCAATTCTCTCGTTTAAAATGAAATCTCGGGACTTCCCTGGTGGCGCAGTGCTTAAGAATCCGCCTGCCAATGCAGGGGACACGGGTTCGAGTCCTGGTCCGGGAAGATCCCGTATGCCACAGAGCAGCTAAGCCCGTGCACCACAACTACTGAGCCTGTGCACCTAGAGCCTGTGCTCTGCAACAAGAGAAGCCACTGCAATGAGAAGCCCACGCACCGCAACAAAGAGTAGCCCCTGCTCGCCGCAACTAGAGAAAGCCCGTGTGCAGCAACGAAGATCCAACGCAGCCAAAAATAAATAAATTAATAAATTAATAATTTAAAAAAATGAAATCTCTTTTGGAAGCGCTGAGGCTGGATGAAAAGAAAGGATTTATGGGTTTCCTTGGTGGCGCAGTGGTTGAGAATCTGCCTGCCAATGCAGGGGACACGGGTTCGAGCCCTGGTCTGGGAAGATCCCACATGCCATGGAGCAACTGGGCCAGTGAGCCACAGCTACTGAGCCTGGCATCTGGAGCCTGTGCTCCGCAACAGGAGAGGCCGCGATGGTAAGAGGACTGCGTACCGCGATGAAGAGTGGCCCCCGCTTGCCGCAAATGGAGAAAGCCCTCGCACAGAAACGAAGACCCAACACAGCCAAACATAAAAATAAATTAATTAATTAATTTAAAAAAAATGAGTAGAGGCTTCTTCCTTCAACTCTACCAAAAAAAAAAAAAGAAAGAAAGAAAGAAAGGATTTACAAAGTGCAAAGGAGGATCAGACCTAATGTTTTCAATTGTGCTACTCACTCATTTGGACAACCCTGGCTCTCCATTCCCAGTGTTCTCCTAAGTCCCTTTACTTCTCCCTTGGAAATAGGAGTAAAGGTAAAAAAATGGCCATCTTAATTGCTCCCTAAGGATTAGAAAAATGGTACTCTCTCTTCTTGCCAATGAAAGGAATCAATGGAAAAACTTCTGAATGGCATTTATTTACACAACTATTTCTATTTTACCTTTCTTACCTCAAAAGTTCACATCTATTGGGATCGTTCCGATCATAAAGAGTGAGCTTCAAAATCCTGCTGAGGTGAAGAGGAAGCCAACACAGGGCAAAGACAAGGACCAGGCAAAATACTGTTTTGGCCACTTCCCGTCTCTGAAATAAAACCACAGTCAGACACTGAATAGATGCCTCATTATAATCACAGCGTTCTCGCTTTCCAAACAAAATATTTAATATCGTTTACAAAAAATCAGTGGCATTTGTAAAAATTCAGGACACTGAGCTTTAAACTGAATAGCTAATGTGAATTAGACAGAAAATGATGAAAGATTCATCTTTAAAAAGTAATGGCTCTTTTCACATCTTTTTAGACTATGTAGAATATCTCCAGATAGATAATATAAAAAATATTCTTTGTATATTAAAAAATACCAGCACAAGAAAAAGGAAGTATGCTGTGGTGTATGATAATTTTAGTTTCTTATCACCATGATAATTTTCATATTCATAATCAGGATTGTAATCATGAGTCAGCAAATATTTCTATTTCCTTACCTGCTTTAAGTGATCGTTTAAAGCAATTTGCATGCCACTCTTCTTTCTCAACATTTCACAGGTCATCAGGGTATAAAACAATGCAGTGATGGCCAATGGCAAGCAGAAATAGAAACTAAATAGCCACCAATCTTTAGCTGTCTTGTAAAACTATGGGGAAGAGAGAATGTTATACTTAATATTCCTCTGTAAGAAAATCTTACATATCAAATGTTGAATTAAAAAATACTCATCAAGGAGAAATTATCTTCTAAAGTCGATCCATTTTGTAAATACTATGTAGAATCTTTCAGGCCACGTCTGCTGAACAAATAATTAAATTAAATGAAACAAACTTTTCCTAAAAAGCATTTCAAGTCTCTAAGGATGTGTGCTATCATTACATATAAAAATGTAAGCAATTGGGCAAAATTTTAAATATTTGGTAATTCAAATATTTTTGTCTTCACATATGCAAGTTATCCTTAAGGAATTCTTTGTGTGAAATACCACATCTGAATGGGTAAAGATATCCTAGTGTTTATGGGAGTTTTTCACTTTTTAACAAGCTTGTTTATGGGAAAAGCAGGTAGGAAGAGGTCTATATTAATCATTTACCTAAGGGATGTATACATCTAACCTATCAACTAAAATTCAAAGCTGCTTGTAACATGCCTTTTCTCTTATTCTTTTTCTGCTCTTTTTTTCTTTTCCTTCTTAAAATTGTTGTTCCAGGTATGTCTGTGTTGGAGCAGAATTTATGTAATCTATGCAGTACTTTTCCCATTTTAACTAATAAGAAACAAGAAAACAGCAGTCTCATTCTCAATTTCTTTATTCTTTTGTTTACCGTGATCTATACATATATTCATAAAGCTTTATCTCGTCTTAATGCGTAAAATAGAAAATAATCATTGATGACATCTGGACCAGCCCCCTTTGTATTAACTCCTCTTAACCCATTCTGTTGGGAAGAGCCTTTTACACTTAGGATCTATCTTCTGATGACCAGTATTACCATTCTTTTCCTATTTTCTGATTAAAAGTTCTTGAATAAATGGCCAAGATGAAGTTCTTTGCAACGGCAGCTTTCCCTTTAGAGAGAGGACAAGCTTGTTATTCATACTGAGCTTCACGGATTCACAGGGATTCCGATCAAACCAGCCATACCAGGGCGACTCCTACTTGATCATTCCCTGGACCACACACTCCCTCTGATGACCGCTGTGCTGCTTCATACAGAATATGTAGTAGCTGCCAGTCCTTATGGGAATTTGAGTAGAAAAGCTATAAATTCAAATCGATTCTCTCATGTAAACTTGGTTTATCTGTATTCCTGAGCACCAGGGGATTCTTGGAGAAGTAGTGACCCAGCTTCTTGCAGCCTGGGTCATTAGTCACCGTTAACCCCACAGCCCTAGGACTTACACTCTTTTTTTTTTTTTAATTAATTAATTAATTAATTAATTTTTGGCTGTGTTGGGTCTTTCTGTGCGAGGGCTTTCTCCAGTTGCGGCGAGCGGGGGCCACTCTTTATCGTGGTGCGCGGGCCTCTCACTATCGCGGCCTCTCCTGTTGCGGAGCACAGGCTCCAGACGCGCAGGCTCAGTAGTTGTGGCTCACGGGCCTAGTTGCTCTGCGGCATGTGGGATCTTCCCAGACCAGGGCTCAAACCCGTGTCCCCTGCATTGGCAGGCGGATTCTCAACCACTGCGCCACCAGGGAAGCCCCGGACCTACACTCTTAATTCATGCCAAGGACAGTCATAAATCAGTAGCTTCCCAAGAAGAGGAGATCAGGGGAAAAATAGCTAAATATTTATAAGGCAACAACAGAAAGGGGGACAAAAAGTAAAATTTACCTGCATGAAGGCTGTTTTCTGAGTGGGATGGAGCAAACAGATTCTCAGATAACTTCCTTTGTAGTCAGTGGTAATCATATCAAAACCCACAGCTTCAGGGACAGCCAGGACCACGGAGACCACCCAAATTAAAACAATTTCTACTGCTGTCCATTTTGGAACCCCGATTCCTTTAATTCGACTCCAAGAAGCAACAGCTCGATATCTGAAGAGTAAAACATAATCATTTGCCAAGCTGGCAGAGACTAGTTTTATTGAATTACACAGTTTATTTTCTAAGTAGCATAGCAATCGCTAGGATAGCGGTCAGGATATACCTGGCTTAGATATATGCTCTTACCTGTCAATACTTAGAGCGCATAGACTCAGCACAGTGATTCCCACAGAGGCCTTCTGTATGAAAGGCACCAGCTTACACATCTCAACTCCAAAGGGCCAGTCCTCGGCAAGTAGCTGCATTGAGAAGACATGAAGCTCTGTTAGGGAGATTTTCACAGGGCGCCCTCTGAACTGTATGTATCACTTAGTGGAGACAAATGAACACTTAGAGTTAAAATAACAAACTCTAGTTCTTATTCTTTTTCTCATAGACTACTCCTTTGAAAAGCACTTGCGTTTGATATCTGGAACAAGAGAGTGGATCGGGAATAATGAAAGGGCAGCCGGTTCAGGAGAACTAGCTATACACAGACAGTAGCTTAGGGTCAAGGTCTCCTCCACTGCAGGGCCAGCTGGGGCCAGTTGCTTAAGTTCTCCTTACAAGATTGGGCCTGCAGTGCTGAAAATGCCTCTCATACTGTTATAGAGTCTCAAATACTCAGCTGGTGGCCAAATCAAAATAAGGTTAACTAAAAATAGGTGACGTGGGACTTCCCTGGTGGTCCAGTGGTTACGAGTCCACACTTCCAATGCAGGGTTCCATCCCTGGTGGGGGAACTAAGATCTCACATGCCATGTGGCACGGCCAAAAAAAAAAAAAAAAAAGAAAGACAAATGTCTCCTAGCCAGAGAGACTAGACGACTCCTATGGAGAACAGTGTGCGTGTTCGTGTACTTATTCTTCACTCTAGTCAACCTGACTGCTCTGTAACTCAGCACACAGCTCCTTGAACCCAGCAGGCACACTCATTCCTTAGGGCTTCACTTGAGGTTCTTCCTTATCCTGGAAGGCTTTTCCCCCAAAGATCCACTTGGCTAACTCCTTGACCTCCTTCAGGTCTTACTCAAATCTCATCTTTTCAACATAACCTACCCTCACCACACTATTAAGTATAGGAACTGGTCAGGCCTCCCCTTCTCCCTCATCCTACTCCACTTCCCGTTTCAGCAACAGCACTTATCAGCTCCTATTGTATATATTATAACATACTTGTTTGTTTGGTTAAGTTTTTGCTGTCTGGAACCCCTAGCCCATCAAACAGAAAAGAACTTCTGCAATTGCCTAGTACAGTTCCTGACACACAGCAGATGCTTAAATATTCAGGCCCCTAAAATATATAGGCAGTGGCTATCCAGTGAGCAAAAGACTTGTTTCTATACATATATTTCCGTTTATCTGACTTCAGACTATGCAACCATCTATTGTTAAACTCAGTGATTTTCTTTTTTAGGGCAACTGGGTGTGCCCCACCCTGGTAAATGAATCACTTTAGGTAAACAACTGGGTCGAATGTTCATGAGGTTTTGAAAATAAAGTATTTCAAATCTACGTGTCTGTGTGTGCATTTTAATGTTTTAAAAAATAACCTTCCAAAAGTGAAAACTATTTTGAAACACAATTGAGTCTTTCCGTTCTTTCACTCGTGAAGGTTCTTTGTGGAGTTTGTCATGCTGGGTGATTGTTCTGTAACTAGAGCAGCACCCAAAGCTGAAATGTGTGTTTCAGTACGAATATGACTTGGAGCTCCAACATGGAACCAATTTCATTTCTAAGGTAGACATGAAAAGTTACACCGACATGTAGAACAAATGTTGGCATACTTACAGCAAATACGCTTTTTCTAGGGTCTGAAAGCCTGCAAGGCCAGGCAGGCAACAGAAGAGTGGAGGAAGCCAGGTGTAAGAAAGTCATTGGTGTCAGCAAATAAAAGGGAACAGAGGGGTCTGGGGTAAATCCTGTCTAAAAGGAGCTGCTGCTAATAAACTTGATGTGATTTTTGCCAAGAGATCCCCAATACAAAAGTATCTTGATTTTTAGCCCCAAATTGGAATTTTTATATAAAATCTCACAATTTATAAAAATTGTCAACTAATTCATATTTTAAAAAAAAAAACTATCAGATAACATTGTATTAACAAAATATTTTTATGTGTCAGACCAGCCTCTAACTTGTGACCTCTGGATTAATGAGCTGACTTATAACTCTGCTTGTTCATTCATTCATTCAGCGAACATTTATTGAGTACCCACTATGTGCCGTACACCATTCGGAGTACAGAGTGCCTATCAGTGAACAAGGCAAACTCCCTGCTCTCATGGAGCTTACAGTCTAGTGAGGGAGGCAAACACAAAACACATGAATACTTAATATGGTGTCACACAGGGGGTGTCACCATATTGAAAGATTATGGTGGAATTTAGGGAGCTTTCTTGATAGGCTTCTCAGCAAGGTCTCTCTGAAGAGGCAACCTGCAGTAGGGACCTGACTAAAAAAAGTAAGCCATGCAAAGAGCATTCTAGGCAGAAGAAAGAGCAAATGCAAAGGCCCTGAGGTCAAAAGAAGCTTAGTGAGAGGAAGGGACAGCAAGAAGGCTCTCAAGTCTGGGGTCGAGCGGTCCAGGCCAAGTGTCTAGGAGATGTAATTGCACAGGGAGGAGTCTGAATGGTTTTTTCTTTTTTTTTTGTTGAGGAAATCCATTGCAAGATTTTGAACAGGGAAATGGAAAATGGCATCATCTTATTTATGTTTTTTAAAAGATCACTCTGGGGACTTCCCTGGTGGTCCAGGGAATCAGCCTTCCAATGCAGAGGACGCAGGTTCAATCCCCGGTCGGGGGACTAAGATCCCACGTGCCGTGGGGCAACTAAGCCCGGCACGCCCCATCTACAGAGCCCACGTGCTTTGGAGCCTGCACACCACAACTAGAGAAGCCAGCGTGCCACAACTAAGACCTGCACAGCCAAATTAATTAATTAATTAATTAAAAAATATAAAAAGATCACTCTGGAAGCTCAATGTAGACTAGAATGTAGAGTCAGGAAAGGAAGCTTTGATGAGAGATTGTGGGCTGAAACTTGTGGTGCCCTGGGACTGAAAAAAATGGGTTATAGACTGGATATGTATTGAAAGCAGAGGTAGCAGGACTTGTTGATGGGTTGGATATAAGATATGAGGAGTCAGGAAACTCAAAGGGGTTGATCATGTGAATGGTGGAGACATTGGCTGAAATGGGGAAGACCCAGTGTCCTGCAAGTCTGAACCAGCTATGAACTCAAGGTGCTTTAAAAGACTTGCCAATTACCCTTGGAAACATAATAAAAAGATTCCAAACAGTTAAAACTGCCAGACCCAGTTTGGTACAAACTATCCAGGTAATATTCTGTCTAATCATTCTGATTGCCTTTATATGCATTGGGGCAGGGGGTGGGAAGCAAAACTAACACACATATGGTACTTACAAGGGACTAGGCACTATTCTAAGCCCTTTACACATGGTATATCATTGAATTCCCAAAGCAATCCTATGAGGTAGTATTACTATTACCCCCATTTTATAGGTAAAAAAACTTAGGGGCACTTAGAACTTTATTAACTTGCTGTGTTGATTTTAAATATGCCCACAAAATCTTTGATAATCCTCCCTTCAAAAGATGAAGCCTCATTTTCCTCCCCTTGAACACGGGTTGGACCTAATGATTTGCTTTTAGTGAATAGAATGTGGTGGGTGTGATGGTGCGTGACATCTGAGACTAGTTCATAGAAGGCGTTATGGCTTCCTCGTTGCTCTCTCTTGGATCACTCATTCTGGGGGAGTTGCCGTGTCAGGAGAAGACTCAAGCACCCCTATGAAGACTCCAACAGGTGACAAGGAACTTAGGCCACCTAAAAACAGCTGGCACTAATTTGCCAAGTGTGTGAATGAAAAGATCCTCCAGCCTCAGGCAAACCTTCTGATGACTGCTGCCCTGCCAACATCTTGACCCTCATGAGAGACCCTGAGCCAGAACCACCAGCTAAGCAGCTCCTGAATTCCTGACCCACAGACAGAGTGTCAGGTAATAAATGCTATTCTTCAAGTTGCTAAGTTTGGGGGTAATTTGCTACTCGGCATTAGATAACTAACATATTTGTCCTTGGTCACTCACTTAAGTAAGTAATAGATTCACATTTGAACCCACGTGGTCTGATTCTAGAATCTATAATGTTTTGAAGAAGCTGATCTTAGATGAAAAGTGTTTAGAATTAAATCAATAACAGTATTTAAAAACCCACAACTATGTGTCAAACAATGGTAAAGTATGTAGATGTAGAGTAAAAATTTCTTCTAACCCCCCAGCTATTTTATTCATCTACTGTCCAAAAATTCAGATAGTGTCAAGTGTTTTCTTGTCTTCAACGATTTCCAAATATGCAAATATTAGTATCACGTAGGTACAGCCATCAGATGAATCAAGATGAATGAGTGTCCGGTCACTGAAGGGAGAGAAGTCTGGCCAATGAAAATGAGCTCTGCACTGAATCCAGGCCCTGTTTTGAGGTTACTATTGTTTTTGGCTCAGCCTAGAAATTGGATGATTGCTCTTCATACCAGTGGGAGGCCTGCAGCCCAACCTCTGACCCAAGTTATCACAGAGGACAGGGAAACACAAACTGAAAATTGTAGCAATTCTCTTCAAGTTCAACACAGAGATAGTCAGAAACCTAATCACAGCTGAGAGATTACAGTTTTCTAATCTACCCTTCCAAAGGGAAAGAGACTGAAAAAAAACTCTTCGCCATTTCAACTCAGACCTGAATGCTGCCAGTCCTGAGAGGCCACAGAAGGTGGGGGGACGGAGTGCCCACTTCTATTATTTTGCAGTCAGTCAGAAGGATGACTTTGGCAACCTCTGCTTCTCTGATCAGAAGGCTTTGTGGAGACACCAAGAAGCCTGATACCCTGTGACAGAGACCACGCCTACTGCCGAGGCTCAAGTCTGTCTGAATGGCCTCCAGCCTCAAGGCCTTGGCAATTTAGGGCTTGGAGCTTATTTAAAATGCAAAAGATGTCAACCTCTTGTTTAATGATAAACAAAGCCCTGGGTAGGGAAAAAGCTGTGAACTTAAAAAAAAAAAAAAAATCACTCTCAACCAAGATGTCATCTTTAAAATTTGGTGAAAGTGTTCTTAGAGATTTTTATAATTCCTGGAAATTAACTATTTCACTATTTCTTGACAAAAATAATGACATCCAACATCTATAATTTGAAGTCCAACAATACAGCTTTCTTCTAGGTAGAGGAAATTGATTCTCCTTTATTGCAAGAGGAAGCAGCTCTAACTTTAAACCCAGCAATAATATATTCTTATTCCTTATTTGCAGTTTTCCCCATTCAGTTAGATAATTTAAGGGCACGATCTAAATACTGAAGACAAATCATGCATGTAATCAAATCTCTCTGATCCCAAAAAGAATGTTAGAGTTCCATATTGTCTCTAGGTCCCTGCCACGTGAATTAAATTTTAAGGTCCTGTTTAAAACTAAGTTTGAATATATACTACCTACCATTTATCAAATGTGAGCCAGTCAGAAAATACTCCCATAACTGACACTGGTTTTCACATGGTGATGGCTCATCCAAGGAAGAGCTTTTGTTAGTGTTGGTCCTAGGAGCAATGTGGTGACCATTTGACAAACGATAGCCTGTCCTCATGCTGGCCCCTTTCGCCTAAGGCTTCTACTGCTTCCCTAGCACATTTCTTTTGTATGAGTAAAGTAAACACAAATAAATAAATAGACACTAGATTGAAAAAAGACTTGGTCATACTGACTACAAGGTTTCTACACAAGGATGGCCATGATTTCATAACTTTATGTTGAAACAGCTGTTTGAGAAAGAAAAAAGTCAACAGAATCTGAAAAAGTATTTTATATCATATTTAAAAATTACTTTTATATTAAATATATATTATATAATTTTTTAAAAACTTCTAAAAGGATAAATAACATGAACAGAAAATAAATATCCTTTCTGTAAAAGTATGATTAAGTGAGTGCTACAAAATCTCTCCAACTGGGGGATTTATATTTTTCAATTCTTTTTGTAATTAAAAATTACATTCTCGAGAAATTAAATGGAGAAAATCCTATTAATACACGCCACTCTTAATGCCCAAAGGCATCTAGCCCTGTAGAGTCAGGAAATGCCAAAGTTAACCATCTTGCACTAACAAGTGCTAACTGCCTCATTAACCATATATACCATTTTCCTTTCCTATTTTTTTTTTTTTAAATTAACAGTATACACTGAGCTTTAACTGTTTCTTTGTTTCAGAATATTCTACAACATTTTTAGTGCCTAGCACACAGTGACCGCTCGTTAAATGTTGTTGAATAACAGTGAATGAATGAGTTCATGGACAAATAAATGAATTTGATCATAAGGCAAAAATCTTGTGATAAAACTTCTGTCATGAACTTTTCAGTTCTCATATTTGAAACAAATTCTTTAGAGAATTGGGATGATTGTGCATTTTATATATTGATTGATTTTTGTATTGTCTAGTCCTTGCCCTCCTCCCTTCCAGATGATCAGGTCTTCTTGACACATAGAGCCAGGGCCTCTGGGATTGAGGCGTTGGCTCTTCTCTTGGACTTCTGTCTTCCAAGCAGGCCGGAAAAGGTGGAAAGCAAAATTCCTCCCCTCCCCTCTCTCCCCTACTCAAACCTATCAGGGAAATGACTTTTAAAAAACAGAACCTACTGTTTCTCACTATCTGATGGGATTCAGTGAGGTGCTTTTGTTGTAAATTTGGTGGAGATGGACTCAGGAAGCATAGAGACGCTGTAAGAGACGGTCATTTAAGAAGGTAGGTGAGCAACACATTAAAAATGACAACTAGGGCTGCTTTGCCGGATTGCTGTCTGTTCCATCTCGTGATGAACTGTGAACATTTCTTTCAAATGACTGGCATTATAGAAATGTTTTTACAGTCAGAGTCAAAAGAAGGAAATAATGGAGTGGTTGTGTTTCACAGGTTTGGGGAAGGGTGTATTCTTCTGCTTTTATCTCTGTTTCCTGTAGCAGATAAGAGTTTTTCTGCAATTGAACTGGCGTCTTAATAAGATAGTACACCCTCATTCAAGGATTTCCCATGTCGGATCTCCCTTTCTTTTTTTTTATTCAAACATACAGTGAGAATTTAAGCTGCTGGTCAATTGCATAGAAAATATTTTCTTGACATACGTTGCACCCTTGCCCTTGGGGACGAATATCAGTTACCAGTTCCTTCCTGGGTCCAGTAGAATGCACTTAATCACTTAAAGATTAGGCCATGTGGGTTAGAATATGTGGATGAGGAATAATGTCAGCTTACCCCCCAGGGGTACCATTTAAATACCACAATATGAACAGTGCCCCCTGGAGCTGTGCAAGGCAGAGGCCCTGTCCTAGGAATCTGTTGTGTGCACACTGGCAAAGAGAGGGCTTTCCACTGCTCTGGAAAGATTCCTATCACTTGCTGAAATAGAAGAATGACTCCATTAAAATGAATTAAATTTCTGGAAACAAAATCTTTAAGGGAAGCAAAGAGATAGAAAAAAAGATAAAAAATAAATATGTCTTAGAGAAACTTAAGTTCACCTTAAATATATATCCCTACTTTTGTTACGGTGAAATTTATTTCCAAGTCTGTAGCAGGCCAATAAATAAATGGATTGCTACTCTCCTATTACCTGAACTTAAAAACTTATCCACAGTTTGTGCTTAAAACCTTTCATTGACATGTCACATATTTTGAAAAGATTCAACTAAGAGCATTAAGACATGCTATTCACAAACCTAGCTTTATGGTCAGATTCACTTAGCTGAACTGGATCTTCTAAGATCACTGTGACACCTGAAGGAACTAAAGAATTATAACCTGATGGCCTCATGGCTCAGAAAGTGACTCTCAAACTTAAAGAATTCAACAAATCTTATTAAGTATTTTCATGTCTTACTTAAACCTAATTCTATCCAGAGAATGGCTTATGGGATAAGCTATGGTGAGAAAGCGTTTGATTACCACGGAATTCAAAAGCCTGTTAATATAATTTGAAAACACTGTTTTGGGGGGGAAGAAGATATGTACAAAGTAAACGTCCAGAGAATAGGCTTCCTTCTTTCTGGAAACCATGATGAAGCTAAGGAGGAGAGAAAGAGAGGGGACACGAGTTAGGAGGTGTGAATATGGCTGGGGGACTCAGGGACAGAACACTGCTTGATAAATGCTTCTGTCAACTTTGCTAATACACTTCTGACTCAAGAACAATCCTCTTTCTCTCTCTCTTCTACCATCCCAGTTTGGCCGTTTTCTTGTTCCTTTACATTTTCCCCAGAGGATCTATAGGGAAAGAGAAATAATAACTCTCTAAAGTAAAAGCACTGGAAAGGAAAAAAGTCTGAAATTAGAGAAATTGCTGACTAAGGTATATCCATACACCATGCTCAGCTACCTCCCAAACATAACCAACCTCTTCTTAACTTTGCAAAGTCCTGAAAGAGAATGTTTCACATCATAAATTACCTCTAGAATCTTATTTCAGCTCAGGCTTTATCTGTCAACACCCTTGAGAGCACTTAATCATTGATTAGCATTTGGCATGTTTCTCTAAAAATCATCAACTATAGCGTATTAGCCATACCTTATATGGTTTTCTTTGGAAAATGAAGACCCTGTCTCCCTGGCCTTGAAACAACATGGTCTTGGCTGTGTCATCCTCTTGTACAACTATGGAAATGCCTTCGATCTTGAACGATTCATTTAAAATGAGCAAAGAAAAAAATGTGAAGCCTTTGATAGATAAGCCTTACCACATTGAAAGAAACATTGCCTTGACATTTTAAGAGCCTTGGATTTATGGAGTGACCAAGTGGCAGATCAAAGGCAAACACAGGAAGTACTCTAGAGTTAACCTGGGGAATATTTCATTGCCCAAGGCCAAGAGTTTGCCCACCATTTTGTCGCAGCCAACATGTGAAGCAGTGAATCAGAAATAGGAAGTCTTGAGTTTCTGGGCTATTTGACATCTGCTGCTATTGACCTATTATTCTGTTATGGCCAATATCCTCATACATACAGAAAAAAGAACAAAATTTCCCCCCCTTTTTTTGGACAGTTATAAAAATATAACATCTTTTGTTAACAAGCATTTGTCTGGAATTGATCGTTGCAGGCACTATGCTACGTGGGTGTTGGGGGGTTAACTTTATTTATTAATTGACTCAAGGTCATTCAATGCTAACAGTCTTACTCTTTATTAACACTTTTAAAATGTTGATACTTCAAATGTGCTTAATTAACACTCCTTAAAAATTTTGTTGCTTTAAATAAATGAAACTCAAAGTTATCTAGGTTCTGTTTTGGGTACAAAATGCTTCTGCTACGAAGATGTCTTTAGACATCACAAAAATGTCACTAAAATATCTCAGTTACTTAACTGGAAATATGCACAGTGTTATTATCTTGGGCAAAATTAGACTCCTCTACCCAATGATACCTTTACTTCTTGTATTGCTCTATATGCATAAACTGCATTTACTAATCAGAAAAGTATAACTTCGAAAGTTAAATTTGCTGGTCCTTCATTCACTTTTACTTCTAAGTATGAAATTAGTTAATTATATGCAGACTTGTTAAGTACTAGAAGTAGTCTAAGACTGGGTAGTGAGAAAGGTGATTTTGTTCAGAAAGACAGCTTTGATTGTGTTACAAGCAGGAATGTCTGACTACGTGACAAGGTCACTTCGCTCCAAACTCATTTGAGGGTTCAGTGAAGCAATTCCCATTTTGACATACCAGCATTTTAATGTTACACGTACCCCACCTTAAGTAGTTAAACGTTAAAGGTCAGTAGTTTTGCTTCTCAGAGCTATGAAGGCAGCCTCTTTGACTCTAATAGTAGCTTACGAAGTCTTAACAAGAAAACTATCTAGAGGCACTCCAACGGGTCACCAGCTCAATTTTTAGAAAGCTCTCCATCACCACTAGACATCTGATTATACTTGGATCCTTATCAAAGTCTGCCCATGTAGCTATCTGTCATCAGTTTCCAAGGAGATTTGTTTTCAAACTCAATTTGCTTACACATAAAGGAAGCTATATTTATGTTATTTATTATATTTATATTACATTATATTTATGTTAACTATATATCTATTGAGTCAGTTATTCCATGCAAATACAGTACAAAGAGAGTGAACTTGTTATAATTTAAAAACTCATTGTTTGCTCAAGCATTTTTAACTTCTTAAGATGTTAAGAGAAGTTAAAGGAACTTTAACTTCAACCTGCAATCAAGGCTTGTTAAAAATCACTGCTAAACTAAAGCAAGCCATACCAACTAACCAACCAACCACCAACAACATAAAAAACTTCACAGCATCTACAAGTATACCCAGCTCTTCCTATACAGCTTTGACATTGGTGCTACTCCAACTTACTCTAGGCTCCTATAGGCAACAAATGTCTAGATTATTCCATTCACTTTAGTCTACACAGGAATGGCACAATAAGTAGCTTGTGAATAAGGAGATACTCATCCTCACATCAGATGCTTAAACACTGGTTTTGGGGTCAGGTACATACATGGACCATGTAAATACTGGCATAGTGACCCATGTATGTATTAAAGATAGACATTGATACATATATATGTATATGGAGATGTTACATAAAATAGTGATTCAAACTAAGAGTACAACAATAATTTTGGGGTACAGTACGGCAATATCTATCAAAGTTACAAATGCACATATCCTTTGAGTCAATCATTCTAATTCTAGAAATTTACCCTTCAGATATAGTCACACATGTGTGCAAAGCCATATGGACAAAGATGTTATTTGTAGTCATGTTTATAACGGCAAAAGCTGAAAAAAAACCCCCAAGTTTCCATTCTTATTCACACACACACACTCACACACATTCTAATAACATTTATTACTGGCTTACTTTGTGCCAGGCACTGCGACCAATGATATTCACCTATGTACTTATGCATCTATACATTCTTATAACATTTAATATATTTATATATGCATATGTATACATATATATTTTTAAACATCCTCTTTGGACGCTTGCTTTTTCATTTTTCATCTGGATGCTCTTATGTAATGCAGTGACAGCCCTAGTGTGCGCTGCTGAGAAGGAGAAACGAGGCTTTTATTTCCAGCAGGTTCTCATGATTATCTGAAGCTCTTTTAGAGCTTCGATTTGCTGAGTCTCCCACAACACCGATCTATCAGGATTGCCTCCTTGACACAGGAGCCCTGGTGAAAAGACTCTGTCTAGAAGTTTCCAGAGAAACAGTTCCCTGAGGGAGTCAAAGCAGAGTAGACACATTCTCTGGGGTTTGTCAGCCCTCACAGCAGCCTCTCCCTGTGAAGTCCCATCCCGTTCTACAGCCGCATCAAGGAACATGGCTTCCAGCCAGATCTATGACATTTTGTGGTTTGTCAACTTTACTGAACTCTCGATTTACTGAAGTCCAGATTAATGTAATAGATTCACGTTGATGTTTCTGGGCCTGTGGGTAAACCAACAGAGGAGCTGTGGGATTCTATGAACCCTCAGAAATTGTGAATGTACATTATAGTATCTATTAATTATAATGTATATATAAATTATCTATTTATATATTAATTATATATAACATATAAGATGGATAATTAACTGGATTCTCAAGAGAATAATAACACCCCACAAAAACAAAATTAGAAATCGCTAGTTTAGAGATTCAAGTCCCCCACCTTAGGATAAATTTAAATGGCACTCATAATTCACTTCAATTGCTTTGTATGAAGTATAATACTTGACTACTCTGTAATTATAAATGCATTTTTTTAAACTTATATGGTGTCACAATTATTTAAGGGAAAATGGCTTTTAACTAGCCCTGGATTAGGTGTTTTTGTAAATAAAGCCTTTAGAATAACAAACAGTGACACTATCAATATCATACATTATGGATCATCTGAAGGGGATTTCAGGAGATAGAAATCTTCAGATGGCTCAAATTAAAACTGAAAATGCTTACCAAGTATCCTACTATGTAGTAGTGTGTCCCATAATTGCAGGGCTGCACTCAAATGAGGTCCTAACAATACTCCAGGTTGGAGAAGGGCAATCTATGCTCAGCTCACTCTGCAGGGGGCCAGAAGGACCACAGGTTCTAGGGCCAGAAGGCCTGGGTTCAAGCCCTAGTTTCATCACTTTCTAGTGGTGTGACATCGACCTTCTAGTGGTGTGACATCGAGCAATTTACTTCTTTACCTCTCCAAAATGTAGTTTCCGCATAAACCAGGGGTGATAACAATACTTCTTCCATAGGGTTTGTTGCAGTGATTTAATGAACTAAACCAAGTACTGAGTACATAATAAATGGTAGCCATTATTGTTATATTATATCTCAAGTGACACATATTTATGCACAATATAAAAATAAACCAAAAGCCACTATGTAGGGTTCACTGATGGCAAACCTAGTGATGGGACCTAATTCTATGTGATGGATTTGTTCATGACCAAAAAGGATGATTACATGGCCAGATTTGTAATGACTCAGTTTGTTTATTTCAGAAATAGAAACGCAGCTTTAACAGACTGAATGGTTTCAGGCAAAACGTTGTAACTTCCTAGGGAAATCATAAAGGAATTTGAAAGGAAAGGAAAAGCTGTGTGTCCTTTGGGAGTAGGATATTCTCTGGCTTATCGAATGTAATAATTTAGCCAGACAGAGAAAGTAAGATGGTCCTGGAAGAGCTGATTTACATCTGATCTGGAGGCAAAATGCCCTCAGTCCAACCTTCCATACAGCACGTCATCTGCTGGCTGACTTAGGAGGGTTTCTAAATGGGCTGACCATGTGGGGTTTCCTGGGACCTTCCTAAACAATCTTTCACAAAACTCTGTGCAAGCCGAGCAAAACTAGATGTAATCTCCCTTTTCAGAAGGATCTTATCACTCATTTAAAATTTCTCACAACACCTTGTACTCTAAAATTTCTCAAGTCAGTTTTGAGGAATTGAATTGAAATTCTCCTGCCACATTGGAATGGTAAGACTTCGTCTGCAGGACTCCTAAAATGGGTTCCTTCTGGCCTAATGGAGCTGTGGCTGCACTTAAAGGACCCATTTCAGCCTGTGCTTCTCCCAGGAAACCCTCAGAGTTCACAAGGGCTGGTAGCCATGCAGGAATTTAGGATTTCATCTATTTATCCCTCATTTCTGGGAGTGTTGCCTTCTAGGACCTGGATCCTAATCCAAATCCTGTCTCTAAACCTCAGAAATCTCTAGAATTCCTTAATGTATGCCTTGTTGGATTAGGATTTCCAGAGACTCATAAAAGGCAATTTAAAGGCTTGCCATCTGGTGACTTCTCCTGCCACAAAGATCAAAGTATCTCCCACAATCCTTTCCTAAACCAACATGCCTTTTCCTGCCCTTGTACTGAGCCCAGGACTAGCTTTAGGCAAATCCCCAAAGTACATTCCCGGTCCCTTACACTTTTGATTCTGTTTTTATGCATGATTTCCTATTGCTGGTTATGATGGGGAAGCAGAGTTTTACAAATTTGCATCATCCTTTAAAATTTTCCAGCTCTTTCACTTAGGCTATTTTTCTTAACACCACAAAACCCCAGTCGATGGGCACTAGAAACTTTATTGTAGAGTTGAGGACACTGAGGCCCAGAGATGTTGGGAAGTGTCCAGAGTTTCAAAGCGGGAGTCAAAGAGTGTAGGGGTTTGCGTCCTGCCCTAGCTCTTCAAGCCCGTTCCCTCTGATGCCTGCGGTAATCACATAATGATGTTAGCTACTGAAACTGTTAGAGACTTTATGTTCAGTGTCCTTGGTTTTGTCCACAGTCATTGATGGGGTGCAGTTTGCACTTTGGAACCTGACAGATTGAGCCTGATTCTCCTCACCTCCATCACTTACTCACTGTGAGACCTTGAACATCCTATCATCTGTTAAATGGAGTAATGTCTACTCATGGGTTGTCAGAAGGAGTAAATGAAAGTAACACATCTATCCCAGCGCTTGGCCCATCGTAGGCATTCAGTAAAGGGTAGGTACAGTATGGTCATTCGCAGCAGGTGAACTGTGTTTTCCTACTCTCCTGTCTGGGTCTCTTTCTTCTAGGCCGTTTGTCTCCTAAAAACCTATTCGAGCCCCTCTACTGTTAGGGTCCTCTAAGAAAATGCTTCCCAAGGTTCGTATGCATTTGAATCACCTAGGTATTTTAAGATGCAGATTCTGATTTAATAAGTCTGGGTTGGACTTGCAGTTCTAACAAGTTCTCAGGTGATAACAATCCTTCCAGTACATGCACCATCAGTTTCTCAGTAGAGAGAATGTACCTTGTGAGCTGGATTTAGGGACAAGGTCCTTCAGGACCAGTGGTTCTCAAACCTTACGTGCAGGGCTTGTTAAAATACAAACTACTGTGCTTCACCCAGAGTTTCTGGATTAGTAGGTTTGAGGTAGGGCTATAAGATGTCATTTCTAACAAGTTTCCAAATTATGTTTATGCTGCTGGCCTGGCGACTATGCTTTTTCCCGGCTTAGCAGTGGGCTACTGAAACCAGAAGGAAACTTGGTTCCAATGATTACTGACTTCTAGGAAGGGAGGGATCTTCGTGACTAAGCTTCCTGCAAAGGCTCTGGCATCTCCCCCTTCCTAACGGTATGCCCTCCCATCACGATATTAGCAGGCACCCTTTACCTTGTAGACATTGATGGGGATGTCAATGACGATGTGCAGCAGGTCTCCCAGGGCCAGGCTGGCTATCAAGATATTAGGGCCGTTTCGCATGCACTTGTTCTTGTAAATGATTCTCAGCAGTGTGGAGTTTCCGATGATGCCCAGCACGAACACTAGGCAGGACACCACCGTGTTGATGTACTTGAAAGTCTCCTTGATCTCGATGGGTCTTTCGCACGGGGGCGGGGGGAGGGTGCGCGGTGGGGTTCCCACCATTCTCCCTCCTTTCGGCATCTGCGGAGATGCGGACGACCGCTGCACGCTGGCGTTGGACCCCCTGGGCCAGGAGGTCTTAGTTGGGTGCGCCATTATCTCTCCGGCCCCCAGAAGTGGCGGAGTGGCCCCGGCCGGCGGGAATCCCCTCTCTTCAGCCTGGACCCCCACCACGCCGCAGGCAAGGATCAGCGCCAGCAGGGCGCGTCCGCACAGGCTGGGCAGCGGCTGCATGCTGCTGCCTGCTCCGGGGGGAGTCGGGTGGCCACTCTTCAGCTTTCAGTCTGGAGATCAGCAAGGGAAGGAAGACGGGACACCCGGGTCAGCTACCCCAGCCACGCCCCTGCAAGCGGCTAGCGCAGAGCGCAGCCGCGCCCGCACTATCCGCGCGCAAAAGTAACTCAAGTTTGCGCGCCAGTTGGGGGGGGGGCACTCTGGCGCGTGTGACCCGCCCGAGCCCGTCTCCTGCCCTTCCAGAACCAGCTTTCGCTGGTTTTTCTCCCGTGCGTCTCCCGAGGGGTAAATGACTCGCAGTGGGGCGGGGTATTCTGGAAGGGGTGTGACAGGGAGGAAAGGATGGGTGTCTAGAGCAAAGCTTTGAGCTCCTGTGTTCGTTCTGGCTAAGGGCGCGTGGGGACGGGGGGAAATCAAGGCACCTAGAGGCCAAGGGATGCGCCAGTCTCTGCATGTGACTCCTCGGGAACCCGGGATACCCTGTGTCTGGACGCCCAGACTCCTTCCTCCCCGCGGGTGAAAGCAGCTACTTCCCGGCTGCCTGCGCTCCGGCTCCCCCGGACCCCCCGCGAGTGTGCCGGCTGACTCGGAAAATCTCTGGGACATCTCAGTTCTGATTGGGAGAGTATCTGCATTAACGCGGAAGCTTCTGTGCCCTCCAAGTGGCTTCAAACACTCACGCGCTCTCCTTCGCTCCAACTCCATTGTAATTCGCTGTATCCATACATAAAAAACAAAACAAAACAAAAAAATCCCCGAACAAGTAATCCAAGCTGAAGCCCCAGGATAAGGTTCCATCACTGATTTTAATGCAACACCAAGCCAGAACTTTTACCTCGCGGACCGGACGCACCAGGCGCAGGGGACCTCCTTCCCGGGACGCACTTGGCTCGCAGCTGGGCTCCAGGCTACCCTGGAGCGGAGCGCGCCTCCCTTCAGCTGCGGGCGGATCTGGCTCTGACGAAACGCTGAGGGAATGCCTGACCGTGTAGCCTCCGCAGCTTGCTCGGGATCGTTGCTGTCCCTAGACAAGTACCTTTATTCATTCGTCCCTTCCCCATCAATCACCGCCAGACTCCTCCCGCCCCTTGCGACCGCGCGGCAACCTTTCCCCTTGAGCGACGCCTGGACTGCATCAGCAGGACCTGCCCGCTGCCCCAGGGGGCAGTGCTCGGCCCGCGACGCGTCCTGAGAGGCTGCGGAGTTGTCATGCTCCTCAGGTCTTCAGATGATGAGCCCAAACCAAGGGCAAGTTTTCACACACCCCGCGACGCTCGAGGCTTCAGACTAGACCCGGGCTCTGAATTAAACGTGTTTCAAGCCCGCTAGGACTTTTCAAAGAAAAGTTAAGTATCCCGCCGTGATACCTAAACCTTGATTAGTTGTTGGGAGGGCGGGGGAGAGGCTGCTTTTGGTTTTGCCCTTCAGTTTCAAGTTCGCATCGGCCCCCACCCACACGGAAGAGCACGATCCTTTCTTCTCAAGCCCTGTCACTGCCCTAGGAGAGAACTAAAATTCCTCCTTCCTTTTCTCTAGCAGAGGCTCTTCTCTCTTCCTGCGATCTCTTGAAGTGTTATTGTCAGCCTATCTCCGG
Organism: Balaenoptera acutorostrata; assembly: GCF_949987535.1. Taxonomy (NCBI): domain Eukaryota; kingdom Metazoa; phylum Chordata; class Mammalia; order Artiodactyla; family Balaenopteridae; genus Balaenoptera; species Balaenoptera acutorostrata. The sequence goes on along the minus strand of NC_080081.1, from coordinate 28,845,708 downwards.
ATTTTATTACTGTCGAAGGACCCGACACCTATAGGGGGCATGAAAATCATCAGAGAGCTGCCATGCAAATTTAGAATATTTATTTATGAGGCAGAGCCATAAAGTAAACTCCTCCTATCCATACTTGAACTCAATTTTTAAGGGGTAGAAAGAATAATAGTGCCTGACAGTTTTGGCCAGAGATTGTATAAAAGAGAAGTCAGAAATCCAGGCTGCCCCATGTACACTGGAAATTACTCTGCTGTCCTCCAGTCAGCTAAGTCCCTGTTGGATCTGTGAAATTTCAGAGCCAGAAGGAGCCACTCATTGTAGCAAATTCACGGTAGAGTCCAGGTGGGTCATTCTTGGCTTCACAGCTGGTTAATGGCATAGGTGGGACAAGCATCTTGGATTTTTTGTGTTCTATGCAATGCTTTCTGGGAAAGTCGAAGTAGAAAATCAATTTCTATTTTAAAAAGGTGAACTTTAAGTTTGAAATGTGGTCTAAAGAATATGATTAAGGACTAATGCTAAAGGAATGAGAAATATGGTTTAGGGTTATGAGTGCTAATTCCAGCGCTAATTCCAGTGCTGGCTATTTTGATCTCAGTACTCATCCTTCTTGTCTTGGTAAAAACAAGGTCAACATTCAGTCGCTTCAAAGCTGAGCCGAGTAACAATATAGAGTGTGATGTGAATGAGGAATTACATGGATGCATTTGGAGTATGAATATTCTGCCCTGTTTTGAACCTGCCCTTCTTCCCATCGTACCTAGAGCCCTACAGATGGGGCCATCACTGAGATCTCACTCTCCTCTTTTCTCTTAGCACTTTAAGACTGTTAAATACAACTGAGCACTTGATCCCACTGAGGCTTTTTTTGGCTCAATATTGATTTCATGTGTATTCACTTCTTTTTCAGGACAGGGACAGAATGATAGGTTCTTTCTGGACCATCACAATGTACCTGCCACAAGGGGAGCTCAAGAAATAATTTTTATAGATGTGATAATTACATTTAGGTTACTCAATTGAATTATATTTTGGTAACTCTAGTCATAAGTCTCAGGGTCAAAGCTAAATAATTTTAAGGTAAACATACACATTCCTCATCTGGAATTTAAAATACAGTACTGGCTACCTATTACAGGACCTACTAGGCACCTCATCCACAGGATCTCATTTACTCTTTCACAGTAGTCTTTAGGTTAGGAATTGTTTTTCATGACTTTATAGATAGTGAAATGGAGCTTTAGAAGTGCATGTAAGGTCACATAGCTGGTTAGTTGTGAGACTGTGATTTGGAGCTAGGATTTGAATCCGAACCTATCTGGTTACATAGACTGTGCTTTCGATTAATTACATAGAGTCTAAACAGATTTTATTTTTCCTAATTTGAGGAGGCAGTATTTTAGACATCAGAATATTTAATTGAAGTTTAACCTTAAATTGAGTGAAAATGTAAAAGTAACCATGTGAAAGATTTATTATTTGATCCTCATGAATGACCTTAATCAAGTCACAAGAAATGTCTCAATTTCCCCTCTTGTAAAGTGGAGGGAAAGGATTAGATGATCTTTAAAGCTGTCTCACTCTAACACATCAGTTTAACTGATAAGCTAACTGATCCTATAAAAGTGGCCTGAAAAGCAAAGAAGCAAGGCGAGATCATATGCCAGACCTTAGTTTTCTTCTTTGTACTTTCTCTACTCATGCTTTGAGTACTACTACTACAGATACAAGAGGTTTTTTTCACCTGATGACTTAAAAGCCCTTATTAATAAACTTTATTTGTAAATTTGCCAGTAGTTAAAGTGCTGTGTAAACGGCATTTGTAAATAGGAGTAAAAAGTTGGATCAAGTTTTAATAACCCTTTCCTGAAAACTTTTGGGTTTGAACTAATTTTGCTGTTAGCACTGATGAAGGATATTTTTTTGACTTCGTAAATGTGGAAACTTTTACAAAGTTGCTTTTACGAAGACACTTTTTGAAGTGTCCTAGGGAGTATGTCAAAATCCTAGATTGGCTAAGATCACCCGTCAAAGACAGAAAGCATGGTGAAGAACAATGTCCCACAATCCTTTGAAATGCTTTAACTAGAAGGTCTTGAGGGCATGCACATTCAACAATGCACTTCAGAATTCATTCCTCAGAGACGTTTGCCATGGGGAGCTTGCCCAAAGCAAACCTTTTCCCTGGTAAGAGAACAAAGAAAAGCCCTTTTAGTCATAAAAAAAACCCTAATACTTTCATGTGATCCCCTTGATATGAATGTACCTTACGAAATCTACCTGGCAGTCTCTAAATCATGAATGCTGGGGAACACGGTGTGTGAAAAACAGAAAGTGTTGGTTCAATTGCTTCTCCACACATGATGATCAAATAGTGGTTGAAGGAAAAGCAGATAGAGGATTTAAAGTGACTGTACAAATCAATAGCAAACAGCCTGAGACTTTCTATTTTGGGATTTTTCTCATATATTAAGTGACTGTAGCTATTTGGGCCTTCTGGCTAAGGATGCTTTTTTAAGTCTTTTAAAGTTAAGGTATAATTCATATATAGCTAAATGGACAGGGCTTAAATGCACAGTTTGCACTTTTGGAAGAGTTTTGACAAATGAATGCCTCCCTATGACCCACACTTAACAGGGATTTTTGAAAATGCATTTATTCTTCTAAAGTAGCAACATTTGAATATTTTGGATTTGGATACTATTCTATTAAAATTTTTATTTAGATATTATTTCTGCTCTATTAACTTATTTTATACATATTATCAGTTTCTGTAACTGAAACATGATTCATAAATCAGAGGTGTGCTTGTAATTGAAAGAATCTAAGATTTGAAACTTTATTGATGATTGCTTAATAATGCCCCTAAAGTAATAAAAATTTGATAGGCTTATAGTAACTAGAAATAAGACATAATTAGTTCTTTTCTGCTTATAGAAAATATGAGAAATAGCAAGGCCACACTTCCTTTTTTTTTCTGTTTGAGAAAAGCAGTGTAGTTCAGCTACCTTAGGCTACAGTCTACTTTAATTAAAGGATTTAATTAAAGGATTTGCTCTCTTGCTTGTGGCTTAAGTAATTTTTATATTCCTTTCTTTGATGTATTTTTTTTCAACACCAGTGTCAGTAAAAGAAAAAATGAGTATAACCTGGTCTACAAAATCCTTAAAACTGTTCACAAGAACTATTTAGCACAACTTAAAAATGTATTAGAAATTCCTTTTAAGCCAGCAGTCCAACCTGGCTCACTTAGTTTGCCACTGCACACTTGACATTTATGGAAATTATTCTTAGGCCATTCAGTCATGGACAAAACACTCCCATTCTCTGATATTAGAATAATCCCATCATGTGTCAGGAACTCCTTTGGGGGCTGTTATTTCAATGATATAAAATTTATGATGAATTTATGGATCTTTTCCTCTATTCTCTTTAATTTTCACCTTTCCTTATTTCCATTCTTTTAATATCCTAATGGTGTGTCCAAAAGGATGTGAAATAGTCAAAGGAAGTTAGAAAGAAAGGAGAGAGAGAAACTTGGGGATTTAACAATACCCTGTTGAATAAAGGAGAATTGCTATTTTCTTAAAGAAAGGAAAAGTTCTTTGCAGTACAGAATAGAGTGTGCTAGGAGATGAGAAAAAATTTCTACAGCAGGCTTTTTAAAAAAATTGTATTTCATCAATGAGATACTTTTATTTCACTTCTGCTAATAATTAAGGTCTGGATTTTAATGAAAATCTTTTCAGTCAAATTCTGTTGACATCTTTAAAAAGTTTCCTATCCGTTGAGATCTAGTAGTAGAAGAATAGAACTGCCTGAACTAAAATGTAAAGGGAAACAGTGAATTTCCTGAAAGTTCACTTACCTTACAAAAGATGAATAATTTTATCTCCAGTCCAAACTAAAATAAATAACTCAGAATTATGGCATCTTTGTTAAGGTGAGGGATCATCAGGGGCTTTCAAAGCGGTGCCCGATTTCATAAGGCTGTTTTTGGTCATCTCCCTTAGAGACGGATGTGCAGAGAGTTGCCTCTTCTCTTTCAGGCCTTCGAGGAAGAACAGTTATTTCTACCTGTGGAAACAGGGATTCTGAAATGGTTTTATCAGCTGTGGATTATTGAAATTGCTCACATGCTTTCATAGGAAATGCACAAAAGACGTATCCCTTCAGGGGCTGCTGGTCCAGATGCAAGGCTGGCATTCGAGGGGCCACTGCAGAGGCAGTGGATATCAAGTAATAAGCAGGGAGGCAGGCAGGATAGAGCAATAAGGAATCCAAAGAGTGGTTCATCCTTTGAAAATCTACATAGTTAATTTTTTTATTGTGATAAAAAACACATAACATAAAATTTACCATCTTAATCATTTGTAAGTGTACAGTTCACTGGTGTTAGGCCTTGTTACAGATCTCCAGTTTTCATCTTGCAAAATTGAAACTCTGTACCTTTTCCCTCTCCTCCCAGGCCCTGGTAGCCACCATTCTAATGTTTCTATGAATTTGACTACTTTAGATGCCATACAGTAATTGCTTTTTTGTGACTGACTCATTTCACTTAGCATAATGTCCTCAAGGTTCATCCATGTTGTAGCAGGTGACAAGATTTCCTCTCCTTTTTAGGCTGAATAATAATAATAATAATGTTCCATTGTATACATATAGGCAGGGAGGCATATATATATACCACATTTTGCATATCCCTTCTTCTGTCCATGGACATTGGGTTGCTTCTACCTCTTGGCTATTGTGAATAACGTTGCAATGAATATGTGCTGTGGACTGAATGTGTGCCTCCAAAATTCATATGTAGAAACCTAATCCTCAGTGTGATGGCAAGTAGGAAAACACAGGCTGGGACTGATGAGCAGAAAGCCTTGGGCCAAAACTGGCGAGCAGGAACCATATGCTGGGGTTTTAGCAAAACTTTCCTGAGGGTGGGAGCCCCGGGTGTTCTGCACACACGCTGCTGGGCACACAACTTGAAGCTGAGTTTCAGTCCATGTGAAAGCTTCCACCTTTATCCTTGTGAGGCAATACCTGTGGGCTTCCCTGGTGGTGCAGTGGTTAAGAATCCACCTGCCAATGCAGGGGACACGGGTTCAAGCCCTGGTCCCAGAAGATACCACATGCTGTGGAGCAACTAAGCCCGTGTGCCACAACAACTGAGCCTGCGCTCTAGAGCCCGTGAGCCACAACTACTTGCTCCTGATCTTAGAGGAAATGCTTTCAGTTTTTGACCATTGAGAATGATGTTTGCTATGGGTTTGTTGTATATGGCGTTTATTATGTTGAGGTAGGTCCCCTATATGCTCATTTTCTGGAGAGTTTTTATCATAAATGGGTGTGGAATTTTGTCAAAAGCTTTTTCTGCATCTATTGAGATGATCATATGGTTTTTATTCATTAATTTGTTAATGTGGTGTATCGCATTGATTGATTTGCGTATATTGAAGAATCCTTGCATCCCTGGGATAAATCTCACTTGATCATGGTGTATGATCCTTTTAATGTGTTGTTGGATTCTGTTTGCTAGTATTTTGTTGAGGATTTTTGCATATATATTCATCAGTGATATTGGTGTGTAATTTTCTTTTTTTGTAGTATCTTTGGTTTTGGTAACAGGGTGATGGTGGCCTCATAGAATGAGTTTGGGAGTGTTCCTTCCTCTGCAATTTTTTGGAAGAGTTTGAGAAGAATGCGTGTTAGCTCTTCTCTAAATGTTTGATAGAATTCACCTGTGAAGCCATCTGGTCCTGGACTTTTGTTTGCTGGAAGATTTTTAATCACAGTTTCAATGTCATTACTTGTGCTTGGTCTGTTCATATATTCTATTTCTTCTTGGTTCAGTCTTGGAAGGTTGTACTTTTCTAAGAATTTGTCCATTTCTTCCAGGTTGTCCATTTTATTGGCATAGAGTTGCTTGTAGTAGTCTCTTATGATGCTTTGTATTTCTGTGGTGTCTGTTGTAGCTTCTCCTTTTTCATTTCTAATTTTATTGATTTGTCCTCTCCCTCTTTTTCTTGATGAGTCTGGCTAAAGGTTTACCAATTTTATCTTCTCAAAGAACCAGCTTTTAGTTTTACTGATCTTTGCTATTATTTTGTTTCTATTTCATTTATTTCTGCTCTGATCTTTATGATTTCTTTCCTTCTACTAACTTTGGGTTTTGTTTGTTCTCCTTTCTCTAGTTCCTTTAGGTGTAAGGTTAGATTGTTTATTTGAGATTTTTCTTGTTTCTTGAGGTAGGCTTGTATTGCTCTAAACTTCCCTCTTAGAACTGCTTTTGCTGCATCCTTCTGCTGTTTGCCCTCTGGTGGATGAGGCTATCTAAGAGGCTTTTGCAAGTTTCCTGATGGGAGGGACTTTTAGTGGGTAGAGCTTGGTGTTGCTCTGGTGGGCAGAGCTCAGTAAAACTTCAGTCCACCTGTCTGCTGATGGGTGTGGCTTTGTTCCCTCCCTGTTGGTTGTTTGGCCTGAGGCGACTCAGCACTGGAGGCTACAGGCTCTTTGGAGGGGCTAATGGTGGACTCCAGGAGGGCTCATGCCAAGGAGTACTTCCCAGAACTTCTGCTGCCAGTGTCCTTGTCCCTGCAGTGAGCCATAGACACCCCCCGCCTCTGCAGGAGACCCTCCAACACTAGCAGGTAGGTCTGCTTCAGTCTCCTATGGGGTCACTGCTCCTTATCCCTGGGTCCTGATGAACACACCAGTTTGTGTGTGCCTTCCAAGAGTGGAGTCTCTGTTTCCCCCAGTCCTGTCGAAGTCCTGCAATCAAATCCCGCTGGCCTTCAAAGTCTGATTCTCTGGGAATTCCTCCTCCCGTTGCCAGACCCCAAGGTTAGGAAGGCTGACATGGGGCTCAGAACCTTCACTCCAGTGGGTGGACTTCTGTGGTATAAGTGTTCGCCAGTTTGTGAGTCACCCACCCAGTGGTTATGGGATTTGATTTTATTGTGATTGCGCTCCTCCTACCATCTCATAGGGGTTTCTCCTTTGTCTTTGGATGTGGCATATCTTTTTTGGTGAGTTCTAGTGTCTTTCTGTCAATGATTGTTCAGCAGGTAGTTGTGATTCCTGTGCTCTCGCAGGAGGGAGCGAGCACGCGTCCCTCTACTCTGCCATCTTGAACCAATCCTCCATTATGGTTTATCACAAGATATTGAATATAGTTCCCTGTGCTATACAGTAGGACCTTGTTATTTATCCATCCTATATGTAATAGTTTGCATCTTCTAATCCCAAACTCCCAGTCCTTCCCTCCCCCACACCCTCTCCCCCTTGGCAACCACAAGTCTGTTCTCTAAATCTTTAAGTCTGTTTTTGTTTTGTAGATATGTTCATTTGTGTCGTATTTTAGATTCCACATATAAATGATATCATACGGTATTCGTCTTTCCTTTCTGACTTACTTCGCTTAGCGTGATCATCTCTAGGTCCATCCATGTTGCTGCTAATGGCATTATTTCATTCATAAGAAATGTTGTTCTTAATTGCATAGTTCTCTATTCCTGGTGGTAGAAGTCAGAGATTCAATGATCACTTTGGGAGCACTGAGCCCTCAGGTCCTTGATCTGGGAGCTTGAGTAAGTTCAGAGATTTTCAAGTTGAGGTAGGTTGAGGGTTGGACTCTTGAACTGTATTGTTGGACTCAGAACTTGTTCTGGATTCGTGTAGAAACTGGGCAGGCCTGAAATTGCACAAGAAGGGTATTAACAGACCCATCTGGGGGGATGTGAGGATTGGGGAAGTCTGTGTCTAGAAACTAGGTCAAGAGTTAACAAGGGTGGGAGTGCTCAAGACAAATTTAAGACAAATTTCCCCTTTTTGACCATTTGGTAAGAGACTAGCCGTGGAATTTAGGTGAAATAGACAATCAGGAACTTCATAGAAATGTTTTCATGATATTTTTCCAATTCCAAGGTAGTTGAAAAAGTAGGTAAATGATTATTATCACTGCGGTGCTTTGGATAAAATTTATCCTGAGTAAGAGCTATAACATCTTTAGACTTTCACAATTTCTTTTCTTCTAACTTTATCCATCTATCCATCCATTCATCCCTCTATCCATCCATCCATCCATCTAGATACTCACACTGAATAATCCATACCTTGTGAGGGAGTCAAGTATTTGTAGAAAAAGGTTATTGTTACTCAGGTATATTCAATCTTTTATATGCAAGCAAGAAGACAACAGTTAAATTAATCTTTTGTCTTATAAAATTTGGGAGGTAAATAAAATACCACTTTTATTATATATATGTATATGTGTGTGTGTGGATTTAATATTATATATGACTATAATATATCATCATATTTTCAAAGCTGTAATGTTAACCACTGTCTTATGTCAAGAACAAAACGTCCTGATCTTTACCACCAAGAAATATTCTGAGGAAATATTTCATCCCTTTTGTTTACCACAGGGTGGTATTGTTACCAAATATTTTATATATTTTTTTCATGACAGTGTTTTCTGGTGTAAAATTAGTTAAAGTACATGATATTTTAAGGAGCTTTGTTTCCAAAAGGAATGTCTTTTCCTGAAAAGGTTTACCACTGAAGGCATCAACAATGTGTTTGGCTTAAAACTAGTTCTAAAAACACGTATTTAAGTTATTCAATCTGAAATATACAAATGCAAATGGATTTGCCTGAAAAACAAAAATGGCCCCTTCCCTTGGAATTCCAGACATAATACAGCTTCTTGGAAGTCTAGAGAAGATCAAGTCTGAGAACAATGTGATCCTTACCTTTACTCTAGGGATAAGCTGAATTTGCTCGAGGGATAAGAAGCAAAGGCAAAATGTCATTGTCTTGGTAACATTTTCACCAAATTATTTAAGAAGAACTAAAATATTTCTAATGCTTAATTTAACAATATTCATCTTCCAATTCCCAACTGTTAAATTAATTTCTGTAAGTATCAAATTTACTTCAAGCCCAGGCCATTAGCAGAAGATACAAAGCAATAATGACTGAAGCATTTTCAGTTGTATTCAAACATGTATCAGGTTGAAATTTTAGGTGCAGACACTGATGAAGGTCAAAAGGTGAGTGACTCATTTCCTGTACTTGTCACTATGCTGCTTGTTACAACAGATTTCTGGAAGTGACTGACAATGGAAATAATCATGCAAAGGGATTGTTTGTTTTGCATGAGCAAATGAAATGTGGGCCTAGTACCATGAATTGTTTTGATTATTAGAAATCCTCAGAGCATATGAGTGAGACGACCAAAATATACAGGACTCGATCTCCCTAAACAGTCACTAATATGATGTAGGGGAAAAGGGTAAGATAAATACCTAAGATCTGGTCATGGTAGGTGTACCTTTCATCTATACATATGTGTGAATATTCTTTGATACTTAGTGATGTTACATTGGCTTCAGCTTGGTCTAATAACACAGCTCCTGTTCTCTTTAGGTGGGCTTTATTTTTTAAAAAGTACATTAGAAGACTTCCCCTTCTTTGGTTTATTTGCTATTATTTTTTGGCTGAGATTGATCTATCTATCTTAGAACTATGAGGTATCAACTCTCTTAATTCTTATATGGGCTAGATGTTTCTTAATGACCTGAAGACATATTTGTACATGGCAGGCAAATTTTCCAATACCTTCTTGATAACAATCTTCTTTTTAAACCTCTGGATTAGAAAAAGGAGAGACTCATGTCCCCTTACAAGGGAGGTAGCCTGGAAAAGATAAAAGAGCATGGACCTTGGCAACTCTGAATCCTGGTTATTTACCTAGCTGAAAAGCCTTACGTGAATCATTTTACCTCGATGTATCTCCTGGGTAAAAGGGAGAATAAGAATAGTGACTCCACTGTAAAATTTAAATTCTACAGTTTGTAAAGCATTTAGAATAGTGCTTGGGATAAACTGACCATCTAGAAATATCAGAGATCATTTTTATTATTAATACATTTTCTGGTTGCTTGAAGGTAAATATTAAGGTGGGGACACTGCATCATGGAGTCTCTCTGGCGAGGCTTGCTTCTAACAGAATTGACGCATGTATGATTGATTGACAGCTGAGTTTATGCAATCCCTGGTTGTTGTGCTGAATTGCTGTCTTTTGATGGTCAACTATATGATGACCAGAAGTGAGCAAGTCTGACCATCTCAGTGATAGTTTAACTGGTCTTCAAAGACATGGCCATTGTCTTTATGACCAATTCAATGATAACCACTTGAAAACCGGCCAAGAAAACTGAAAACTGTGAAAATTAGTTATATAGATGCTGATTTTGCATCACTTACAGAGTTAGAGCTACATAGATTCAGTTGCCTTGTTTATTCCAGTAAGTTCTTAATATGTACTTTCATATAAGAAGTGTGCTCCAGTAAGCTACTTTTGGAGAGGAGTGTATAAATAACCGGTTCATTGGGCTGTCAGTTCTAATTTTTACTTCAGAATACTTTAACATTTTATATTTAATATGATTAAACATCTGTAACATGGCACCACAAGTTAGCATAAATGATTTCTACTTTCTTTGGCTGTTTGTTCTCTGGAAGACAATAGCATTGTGATGGAGAAATGGTTTTGGGTAGAAATTTCCATGTTGGTGGACATGTACTATCCATCAGTGCAGATCTGAGACCAAAATCATGTCAGAAATTTTGATAGTTTGTAACATACTAACTTTTCATAAGTATATGCAGAACGCTATTTAGAAAAATCCAGCATTTATTGATACATCTGTTATGTGCCAAAATAGAACTTTTAGCAGTTCTGAGATGTTCTCAGAAATAATGAGACTTGGCTAAACGCATGCAGTGCTTAAAGTGTAGTCTTTGAGGAGTTTAACATGCACAGCTGGGTCTTGTTATTGGTGCCAGTGGAATTTGGAGCACTATCTATTTTATGACATTTCTACACCTATTTTTACCTTATAAGGTAAAGACCCAAACTCTAAATGTGTATTATACATAGGCCTATATTTAGCAGCAAAATACTGATTTTTGCAAGCCAAAGATAAACAGAAATTCAGTCTCCAGATGGTATTTTTGAAAAGCAGCATCTAAATAGTTGCTGCCCAATGTCTTGATGTTGTTGTTGACTAAGATAATTCCAGCCTGTTTTCCTAAAGCCATTATGTAAAGCCAGATTTCTAATTTTTTTTTTTTTTTTTACTTTTTTTTAAAGTATTTGTTTTTTTTGTTTTTTTTTTTTTATTTATGGCTGTGTTGGGTCCTCGTTTCTGTGCGAGGGCCCCCTCTAGTTGCGGCAAGCGGGGACCACTCTTAATCGCGGTGCGCGGGCCTCTCGTCATCGCGGCCTCTCCCTGCGGAGCACAGGCTCCAGACGCGCAGGCTCAGCAATTGTGGCTCACGGGCCCAGCCGCTCCGCGGCACGTGGGATCCTCCCAGACCAGGGCCCGAACCCGTGTCCCCTGCATTGGCAGGCAGACTCGCAACCACTGCGCCACCAGGGAAGCCCCAGATTTCTATTTTTTAATACAACATCTAAAATACTTACATGGATAATTGACACTAAAATCAAATGAAACTTCAAGTATTGTAAGGCCATTGATGAAATGGCTCCGTTTTATTAGAGTTTATGTTTAAAGTCATGCCCCCAAATCTTCCTTTCCTTATATTGGTGAGGAATTTTTCAAATTTTATATAAGAAGTTATATTAAACAACAACAACTTTTAATCAAGCTGCTTATAAATGATACTCTTGGAGAAGCTTCCTGACCCATAGAGGTTTCTTCCTCTGTCTTAATTATGCAGCGTTGTACCCTCAATGAGACCAATGTTTGTACCATATGACAGCCTTGCTGGCCAAAGCCGATTGGTGGGGAGGTACCAGACCCAAGCTGTCCTACTGTCCTATCAATGTCCTTCTCATAGTTTTTTTGTTTTTGTTTTATAGTATGTCAGGGAAACATTTTTTCACAGCAGATGTTAGTGGTGTCTCTCAAATGGCAGGGGTCAGTGCGCAGTTAGGAGAATTTCACAGCTACCCAAAAAGGGTGGGGAAGAGCTCTACTGACTTTGAATCCCTCCATCTAGTTTTTTTTTTTTTTTTTTTGAGGTCTAGCCATAACCTTCCCTTTCCTTAGGGTTAAAATAGTGGAACATGAAAAAATTCCTCTTTTTGCTAAATTATGTTCAGTAGAGCATCTTTCAGGAAGCATAGTAGTCAAAAATAGTTATGACTGATACAAAAGTAAATTCTGTTCTATGACTTGCCCCCTCTTATTCTGACAGATTGTACACTTTTCTGTTTGACAGTTGTCTATCTCACTCCACTAGAATATAAGCCTACAAAGACAAGAACTTTTTCTTTCTTATTCATTACCATGTTCACTGTGCCTAAACAGTGACAGACACATGGTAGGTTTTCAGTGAATATTGGTAAGTGAATACATTACCAAAATTTAAAGATGGTTAGCCATCAGCATATCTCTTTCCTGGTGGCAGAGAGGAGGTGCTTATCTCTGTCAAATATTAGGGGACTGAAGAATGAATTTGTGTATGTGCACTGATAGTAGGAGGATTGGAAACAGAAATTAGTTTTTCAATGAATGATGGCTGACTCAGATGACCTGGCTAACCTACCTCCTTCATGTCTTTGTTAATACGGAATTTTTTAATGAGGAAGACTTTCCAAAGCTGCACTACATTAGGCCTCTTAAGGGCTTTCTTATCACAACAATTATTACACTATATTGAGATTGTTGTTTGCTTGTCTGCCTCAATGTATCCAACAATTTTCTCTACTTCTAATACTGCCACCATCATAATCACCATCACCACACCCTTATCACCACCACCATCACCAACACCACCAAGTCATCACCACCACCATCACTACCATCACCAAGGATTGTAGGTCCTTTGAGATCAGGGGCCATGTGCATACATACAAACAGGGTAGGTTTTGAACAAATATGCTTAGGTGTGTATCAGAGGTTGGAAACATAGAAATATATGGCTAATGTCTCTAAAACTTAACTGAAAAAAACCCTTCATGGAATGCTAGAATTTTTTTCTTTTGGAAAAAATATTACTTGAATTTTCTGATTTTCTATTTCAAATGTATGTGAATGCTATTGTGATTAATGTAATGCAAAAATTTATTGAAGTAAACTGCAGTGGAGAAAAAATTAGAAGCAACTTACATGCAACCATTAAAAAATTGGTTACAACATAATTTTATTACATCCATAGTAGGAAATACTGTTTAGTCATTGATGATTGAATAAAGTATCAATAGATCTATATGGAAAGATGTTCACAATAGATTGCTGTATGGAAGAGTCTGCTTCAGAACAGAATGTATAGCTCCTGAATATTTTTATGAATTATATGCACACATGTGCATGCACACATGCACATACATGCATATATGTAAAAACATAAAGAAAAATTTAAAACTATAGACAACAAATCATTTATAATATTTATATTGGGGGTGTGAAGTATGTAGAAAGCTTATGAAGGACTCTTATATTTTGGTTTTAGAAGTATGTGTTGTTTAGAATACATTTTAATTAGTACGCAGTTAGTTACTGTGGCAGCCAGTCTCTAAGATGGTCCACCATGATCTCTGCTTCCTGGTGTTAAATCTGTGTGCAGTCCTTTGCTACATTGTACCAGGGTTGATGTGTTGATCTGTGTTATCAATAGAATGTGACAGAAGTCATAGTATGTGACTTCCAAGTTTAGGTTATAAAAGACCCTGCATCTTCTCTCTTCTCTCTCTTCTATGTCTCTTTCGCTCTCTCTGTGTTCACACACACACACACACACACACACACACACACACATATTCTTGTCTCAATCCTCACTTGATCTGAGGAAAGCCAGTTGTCATGTTACAAGCATTCATGTAGAGATGCTCTTCCTATAGAAAAACTGAAGGCTCTGGCCAGTAGCTAATGAGAAGCTGAGGTCTATTAACAGCCATGAGCCAGAGCTTGGGAGTGGATCTCATAAACTTAGTCGAGCTTCAGATGACTAACTTCCCAGTCAACAGCTTGACTACAGGCTGATGAAATCCCTGGGCCATAACTGTCTAGCTGTACCACTCCTAGATTCTTGGTCTCAGAGACTATTTGCTATAATAAATGTTTGATATTTTAAGCTATTAAACTTTGGGGTAATTTGTTACGTAGAAATAGATAACTAATACAGTTAGTAAGTACTTACTGAATGAATACCTGAATTAACTTTGATTTCAAAAAATATATAATTGTATTCAAAGAATGAGAGACCACTTTTAAAAACCATTGAATCCATGGCAGTTCTATGTCATTATGTGTGGTCTCAATCCACAGATATGAGAAGTAAAATTGCTGTCGTATGGAGGAAGTGTTTAAGACATATATTAACATTGTAAGTATTAATATCATATTTGAAAGGGTTAGAAACACTGTTGTAGACTATTGTTTATAAAATTGAAGTGATTCTGATTTAGATTCAAAGAAAAGCAACCCCTTTTTGTAAAGTGAGTTATTTTTTACATAGCCATATATAAATATTTACA